>NC_084663.1:137443345-137746375 GCF_028389875.1 Rhea pennata | reverse complement strand
GCACCTGAGCCCTGTGCCTTAGCCAAACCGCCCTCCTGCCTCTGTGGACACCCCACCGAGCTGGAGAGCTGCTGCAGCTTCCTGCAGGGCAAGATCCACGCTTGAGGAACAACCGCAGGGAACTTAGGAGCTGCAAACCCTTTGCTTTGGACAAACTCATTATCAAACTGGTTACAGAAAACATGAGAGGAGCAGGATGAATACAAAGAATCAATTCTGCAAATAAATTTGGCACCCACAGTCCATGGAGTGCACTTATCAAAGCCAAAGGAGAAAGACAGTACTATATTTAGCAAAAAGACTAACTCTCTTGAGGCTCACTGCTTTGAAAGGTTAAAACAAAGGGAAAACCTCATCTGTTCCTTGCTGCCGAGGCTATTTGCGGTCCCTACATTCCTCTGCTGTCACCACCTTCTCCGCTCCCTCTACTGCCAAGGGCTTGGGCTTGTCACAGGAGCTGCCGCTGCTCTCCCAGGGAACCCCGCTGATTTACCGCTGCGCTGACGTGCGGCACCCTTTCAGCTCTTGGCCCCTGCCATTTACAAGCAGGGACCATGAAGGAAATCTAATTGCACGGTAATTTTGTAATTAATCATTAACTCTAGATTATTCAGGCTTCGTTTTAGTCTATATTTTGACTCAGAGTCTCCAGAAACAAAGGGGCATTTCCTCAATCCACCGCACTGCAGAGTTTATAGGACATACAATTGTGCAGTCTGTTGAAGATATGAATCTGACCTAAAATCTGCCTGTTTCTCTTTAAAACTATTTTTGCTCTGCGTAAATGCTAAGGATACAGAAAAGCTACACGATGTACATCACAGCTTTCTTCCTGGTTTTCCACTGACACATTTTCCTCCACTTTTCTGAGAATCGAGAGCAGTGAGGCGAAGACAAGGGAGAAAACTGCAGAAGTTTCCCTTTTCTGATGGGAATGGTTTGGAAGAGCCTTAGGGGATGGAGACTGTTCTCCCTCCATGCACTCTGGAGCTTGAAGGAAGCAATCGGGGAAAAAAAAAGAAAAAGAAAAAAGAAGAAGAAGGAACAAAAATCAGAGGAGAAAAGCCACTCCGCAGAGTCATGGGCTCCTGTTCATGCTCCCTCTTGCTGTCATGACTGGGCAGGCTTTAACTTTGCAGTCACGATGAAACCCCAGAAGCTGAAAATGCAACTTTAAAAACCTGCTGGCCAAGATCAGAGGGCTCCAGAGGGGCTGGTGCCTCCGTAAGCAGCACCCACCACGCTGCACTGCTGCCCCAGGTGCTCAGCATGCATCCTCGCAGCGGGCTGGTGGGACAGGACCCTGGGGAGTCAAGGCAATGGACCAGCACCAGCCTGGGGTACTGCCTCCAGGCAAGCATCGGCCCCATGACCAGCAGGGAACAGATCACACCAGTTTGTCAGAGCTGGAAAAGCTTGGTGCTCACCCACAGGTGGTCTCTTCCTGCAGCCTGAACAGGATGAGACCACAGAGATGAAAGAATGAAGGAGAACAGCTTCATGTTACCATTATCCTTCAAATATTCCAGGTCTATTCACGCTCCTAAACCTCTCACCAGAAGCTATAACGCCTCTGCTTACCCTTGCAAGGGAGGGAAAGATGTGAAAAATGTAATATATTAATGCCCTCTAGAAAAGGTATCCCTAGACACCTTTCTGACAGTCCTAAAGTAGCTTTTGCAGAGCAGGTGTATTCTCAAAGGGTCCTTTCCACTCTCTTAGATGACAAATTTCCTGTCAGAGAAGCATACACCTGTTATCTTAACCCAGTGAATGGTGAGACTCATTATACATTTGTGCTTACTTGAGCAAAAAAAGGATATAGAGAAGTTTAGAGAAAGCTTTATCATCACATAGACTTTGCTTCCCTTCCTGCTCCTCATCGAAACTATTAGGAGAAAATTCCAGCATTTAATTATTTTTTTGAATTAATGGAATCTCCTAACAAAAATTATTTTTTGAGGATGGCAAGTACATTCAGAGACAATGTTGTGTTTCATTAAAAGCCCAGGTTTTCCCTAGAAAATGAAGTTTCATTAGACCCACCCCTAATGCTAAGTTTGTCTGGATCATAACAAACTCCATGGGTGATGTAAATCCTTCCTTTTCTTCTGACTGGTCTTACATAATTTCCCTAATACATGGTTCCACTTGTTCTTCTGTTGGCTCAGTTCTTTGGTTGCCCTGCAGTAATTCTTTTCTTTTCTCTCTGTTACTGCTTTTAAAAATAGTTTTATCTTACATTTTAAAATCTTTTAAAAGTATTCATGGCCCACCTCTTACACTGCATATTTCTAACTCTAGCTGTCTTTCTCATTAAAATTGACCTTAAGCCTAAAGTCATTTTCGTAACTCTTTGGGTTATCTTTGTCTCTTGTTCAATGAACAAGGTTTTTAATCTGCTCTCCGTTCTTCCACGGAGTATTCCTGCTCTTGTCTATGTTCTTCAGAGAGAAAGGACCACTTCGAGGATTTACAAGGGATATAAAGTATGACTATAACTCAGAACCATCACCCTGTCAGAATTCAGACTTAAGCTCGGGACACACATGATCCCATTCCATAGAACTTAAAATAAAATCATGCACTTACTTTAACACATGTTATCAGTAAGCTCTGTTTCACGATTCTGCAAGCTTAAGGAAAAACATGACAAGATTATAAGACTAAGCCTCTATGGGGAAGAACGTGAGGTAATCTTGGATCAAAAAAGTGGAAACATCAGGAACTGTGCCCACAATAGCCACTGCACTTTTGCAAATTACACTGTGGTGTTGCATTTTATTTATCTATTAATGCCCAGATCCTGCTCCCCACTGTTACTATCAAAGTATTTTTCTCTGGGTTTTGATTGATAAAAGTTTGGCTTGGGATTTTTTCCTCTCAGTTTTATTGCTTTTACTTTATGACACTGAATTTCCTTTTGGAAGCTGCACATGTTGCTAGAACTCTCCATGTACTTTGGCAGTTTTATTGCTCCGATGCTATAACCTTCCCTAAGTTGGAATAATCATCTAGTTTAAAATTCTAGGTCATTCATGAAAGCAAAATACAAAAAATTTAAATACAGACTTACCCTCGATATACACACTGGTACTTACATAAATGTCTTCTTTGATTCCTAAACTCAATTTCAATTTGATGGTATCAGCCCTGAATTTCACATCACCTCTCTTATTACAAAACTTGTAATTGCTTCAAAAATATACAAGCTTTACACAGTTTGCTCTGTTTTCTACAAGATCCATGTTCCCCACACTATATCAACTGGTTATCATCTGAACGTTTACAGAATGAACTCTTTATTTGCTTTTTGGTAGGCTAGATATTGAAGTAAGACAAACTAGCCAGCAGCTCCTTGGGTTATTGACCCAAACATTTATGAAGAACGGAGCTCAGCAGAAATACATGTTAGTATTTCCCCTTATTATCTGAGGATGATCTGGGAGATCATCTGAATAGCTCTGCTTCTCTCAGGACTCTCAAGCCCAAATCTCTAGGTCTAGCTTATTTTAAAGTGTTTAGCCTATCTGGAGTCTCAGGAGTTTATTACAATGAATAATGAACAATACACTGTTTTTCCTGATTAGAGCCCTGTAAAAAAAAAATCGACTTGATTTGAACTCCGCAGGCTGGAAGCAGGAACCTCCACACCAACACTCACTTCCTGCTTGTCTAACCAAGGCCAAACTTACCTAAAGACCTGCGCGTGGCCCTACCCCCACCCAACCTGTTGGGTGACCATACGACGGTGAAAAGATTCTTCACTGAACAAGAAGCTATTTTCAAGTTACTTTTGTCTACTTAATAAATGCTGTTCCAGGCGTTGCACATTGTAAAATGCATTCAGTACTTCATGACGTTGTGGTGAGCCACCACAATACTGGTGGCCCAGCAGCAACTCCAGGTTAAGGAGTTCTCTCTTAGGAACTGGTTCTCAGCTGCATAGAAAGCCCATCCCACTTCTGTACCATGGGATTGCACCACCCTAAATATCCTGGTTCTGCAGCTGTGGGCAGCACCAGGAGCAGGAACTCTTTCATCCAACACTGCTGCCAAATCGCTCCTATTATAGAACTGCAAAAAAATATAATTTTTTATTTCAAAAGTTGCTTAGGCAACTGCTCAAAAGGACAGACACACTACTTACACATGCAAAGTCCTGAATGACCTCAAGAATGACTTCAAGATGCTTCATAAATATCATCTAAACTATCTAAAAACAAATATTATTGAAACCATCTAAAAACACATGTCTAAGACTCAGAGCTCCTGTTCACAGGCACCAAGGAGATGAAATGAGTACTACCATCCACCACCTATTTGCTGCTAGGCTGGAAGGTGCAGTCCTGCAGCAAGGAAAGCACAACAGCATCTGAAGCTACTTCTGGACCACTACAGTTTTCTAATCAGCACTTCGAAGTAAATTGGAATTGCCCCACCATACACTTTCTGACAGGATATTATGGTAAATCCCTCATGTTTCAGTTTACCAAATACAGGTAGAACCATGACTACTTTGAGTTCTGAATGCATGTTCATTTAAGGAGAGCAGTGTTGTAATCTCCAAAGGAAACAAGTTTTATGAAGCTAAGACTGTACCACACAGCTTCCGATTCCCTGGAAGCCCTGATTCTGAACCACAGGTTTCTTGAACTATGGAGTATTGTCAACATCTTGCTCCCCCATATGCACATTTCCCCCCCTCATACCTATCACTGCATTATTACTGGTTTTGCTTTATGTTTTCACAAAAGTCATAACCTTATTTAGCATTTCCTGCTGTATTCTTTTGGTCACGATCATTGGGGGTCAGGAGTGTCATTTTGCTCTTTTTTTCTTTACTAAAATATTGCTGTAGCCCAGAGAAACAGTCTGGTGAGTTTACAAAATGTCCAAGCGAACCTAGCTTTGAACTTGAGGTGGAGAAACTTTTGATACGGATCCAGACCATTTGCTTCTCTAATCAGGTCTCCTGAGTATCAGAAAAAAACAACTTTCCCAGGCCCTGCACTTCTGTGAGATGTACTAGAGTAAAGCACCCAGTCTTTCTGAGAGGCAAGGTGCTGATTACACAACTTTCAGCACATCCTGAAAGCTGATTCCAAAAGCTAATATTGCTTTTGGCGTCATACAGAGTTCTTCACATGGCCTTTTGAGGAGAAAGCAAGCACAGGAAGGTGAGGTTTTTTAAATATAATTTGCAAAGAACAGAAGTATGGAGTTAAGAAATGAATCCAAACAACCCAAGATCCAGCTCAGATTTAACCAAACCTTGACAATATCATTCACGTTGTTTTGTTTCTGCCCTGTCCCTTCAATATGGTCACGTACCAATGATCCCTCAGCAACCCTGTGTTGAACAAAAATTGTTACACTTCTATTCCCTAACCGGCACCCATCAAAAAGGATGGATGAGCTGCAGAAATGCAGAACTCAGTTCAAAAATAAGATGAACTACAGTTGTCAGGAACCAGAGAATATATATTCCTACCAGATTTAAGATGTTTTGACAAAATACAATTCATTTCTTATGTCCTGAAAGGGGTTTACAGGACATTTAAATATTGTTTTAAATACTGGGATTTTTTCTCAAGTTTCAGTTCATGCCTATTTTCACCCTTGGCCTTCTAGGCTGTGTATTCTGTTTGGCAGGAGAGCTCTTTGAAAAAGAAAGGAGAGAAAAAAAGAAACAGGCTTAAAAAAAATATTCCCAGCTTCATTTCCAAGACCAAAGAGGATTTGTGATTACAAGCAGGTCCTCCAGTTCATCACCCAGCCTTTTTAGATAAGAGACCATGCAATATTGCCCTCACTGGAATATTTGGTGGAGTAAAGAGATGGACATCATCAGAGCCAGCCCACTGTTAACACTACACTGAAACATTTAATCATTCAGGTGTTTTCCCGCATGTTTGCCTTGATATAGCAAGTATTTAAGTAACAGAGAGCAGAGTCTTACGTCAGGCCCATGATGGGGGCAGTGGCCACAGGAAAGGCCGGAGAGAAATATGAGGCAGCAGATTTCTCCCAGTAAGATTCACCATATGTTTTTTCATGCTTGCATTACTTCAACAACTACATGTCCAGAACAATAAGGAACACCAAAGGCTTCTCTTTTGGTATCTACTACTTTTAAGATGAAGAAGGCAAATACTGACAAAATCATTTTCAAAAATGAAACAGAATAAATTCAAAGAGAAGGACAAAATCATGATACTTAGTAAGCAGCAATCAATCAGTTTAGAAACAGATTACAAACAGATTATTTAACGTGACTTTGCTGCATATTTTGACATCTGAGCCATATATTACCTGGAGTAGTGTTTTTCCAGGCTATTTGCTGAGCGTATTACTCCCAAGGTGTTGCTCCTTGACACATCAGAAAACACTGATCCTAAGGACCTTTTCCAGCAGCAATAGTTTCAGAACCATGAAAATCTGGAAAGCAGACTTGCTTATAATGATTTAGTATTCTCATGTAGGACCTAGGGAACTCCTATCTCTTTTATGTCCAGAATGCATATTTAATACAACGTGTTTGTTCCATAAGCACTATCTCAAAATGAGTTCAAGTAGAAGAAGTGCATGCACAATATAGAAGTACAGTTACTACTTTTATGGTAGTACATTGCTTCTGACTCTTAGATTTCTCCAAAAATGTCTCCCAAAACAAGCCCTTTTCTTTCACTCTTATGAAATGCTGCCTGGCACTAACAAAGTCAACATAAAACAAAGGGTTTGATTATTTTGATTTCATGTTATTGTCAAAGCAACTTAAGATAGAAACTACCTAACCTTTTCCTGAAGGAAAAAAGTTCCAGAAAAGTTATATAGCTCTAACCTAAGAAAAATATTACATTATCATGCAGCTGATCACAGTTCCTTATCACATTAAGTATTCAGGCTGTTCCAAACTGACTCACAGCAACATCTGCAAATTGAATTAATCATCATTGAAAAATACACTTACCTATGGATTGCAACAAACTGATTACACAAGAATTCAGTAAGCTAAAAAACACATCTTTTTCTAAAAGATAATTACTTGGTGCCCAAAATATGGCATTAAAATATGCATCCAAGCATCAACATTATGTTTAATAAAAACTACTTTCCCAGGTCAACAACTCCCAGCATCTAACGCATGCATTTTTTTCTAAGGATGGATTTTCTAATATAAGTATTTTTATTTATAGGGGTATTTTTATTTTTATTCACAGTGTAATTTGCACCAAGATCAATAAACCTAGGATGCTGGGGAATGCTTATATTCCAAAAATTCAGTATTTTGCTCCTGAGGTTCAACATGGTAAGTACTTCTGAGATCTGTTCAGCAGCATGGACCACATTTTTAAATCTGCTACCCACCTGTGCTTGCAATTTTGCACCTGTGGTCATAAGCTAGGACCACTGACAACCTTTAGAAGTTTCACACCAGCACAGTCATGGATACCTAGACTGCACCAAAATGATACTGGGGTCAAAAAGAGATTTGCAGGGATGCAAACTAAGTTCTCATTTGTCTTATGAGCATTGACTCTGTTTATGTATCAACGTAACAGCAGCATTCAGCTGACCTTCAGCATCAATTGGATGCATGAGAATGTGCAGTTTGTGAGATCCAATTAATTCTGTCAGTACTCTGAACCTCTTCTCTTTTACATGGCAGTGTGGACAAAAGAAGTAAATAGCAGGGATGGAGAAAAGAGGTCACTGCAGTGCTATCTTAGACTTGGGACATCTCCCAGCACTTTAAGGAGCGTCCCAAGCTGAGATTTCCACAGGGAAATCAGTCTGAAGGAAATACATGGTTGCTATGAGAGTTTCTGCTAATATCAGTCTGTGCTTGTTTTGCTCACTGCCACAATCTGAAAAGAATTAGCTAAATGACTCAGCTTTCTCTGTACGTATGTAATGGTATTTCAAATGTACCTGCTAGATCACAGATTTGTGACATTAGACATTTGAGATTACTACTCAGAAAATATCCACTATCATGAAATTGGGCTTCTTCACAAATACTTTCAGCTCCCAGGACATTTATATAATTAGCCCCATTTTAAAGATGACAGTTGAAGCAGGGAACAACTTGCAAAAGATCACGTTGGTCTTCTATGGCAGAACTACTAAATCCCAGAAGAATACTCACAGCACAAGACTCACATGAACTTAAAACTGAATTTCCACCATCTTCTGTGTTGGACACCATGCTTAAGAGCACTACTAAAATTAAAACCAACCAGAAATCTTACACTTAGATAAATAGATATATTTTTAAAGGATCCTTTAAAAAATACACAAGTAAATAGTAAGTTCTGCAATAACACAGAGAAAAATAATTACCTAGGCAGACTCCTTTTCAAGTTCATGACTCATGCCAGCATATAAATGTCTGCATGAAGCCAGCTCTTAATGCTAATTTCATCACTGAAAGGAAAGAAAATTGTAACCTTCTCTGCAAAGAATGAATATGTACCTTGCTATTGATTTTTTCAAGAGCCCGACTAGAAGAATCCTGCACTGTAACTAAAGATTCTACTAAATCTAATCTAAAATGTTTTGCAAAATAAATACATTTTGTTCTTTCACTGCACAGATACAAAAGACTCCTAGCTACACTGCATTCAGTCTCTGTTACAGAAAAGCTGTGGCCACATTCACTCAATTTGTTTCTTCGTTTGTTTGTTGAATATTGAAATAGCAATGGTATCATTTAATATGTCAAAAATCCCACTCCATACAATGACAATAGCATGGCACAAAGAGTAGGAGTAAGAAGAAAAGATGTACTTTGTTCAAACTAGCTTGTGGTTCAAAACATACTCTTTTATTCGCCTGCCAAAGGTTGATCTGTTTATCAGACAGTGCTGACTCCAAATTGTAGTACCACAGCTTCACCTGGGTTTCTGAAAGAACCACTGCTAGCTATCTGCCTTCAAGAGAATGCTTTTCATAGCAACAACCTCTTAGGACAGTGTTATTTTAGACTCATGAGCTAACAACCATAGGTATCTGCCTTTTATGTAAGAATTACTTAAGTACCTCTTGGGGTTTTTCATTTCTAATGGAGCACAAAAGAAAGAGAATTTAATATACCATATGCACAACCATAATTGCCCGTACAGTGCCCAAACATACACATGACACTGGGAAAAAAAAACGTGGTGGAGATGGAGGAGAGAGCTGCCACGGCTTCCTTGGCCAAGGCAGTGGACACGGCAGTGCTTAGTGAAGCGCTGCGCTAAGGCAGAAGCTATTCCTCCTCCTCGTCTCCCTCAGGACACCCACGGTGATGGGTGGGACGTCTCTGCCATGCTAACACCAAAGGTGCAACTGAGATGAGGGCTTGGATGTGGCAGGCCCTCTGCAAACACACAGCCACGCAAAGTCCTTGCCATAAGGGGCCTGAAGCACCATGTAAGACAAGGCACTAAACATAGCAGAGGTTTTTGGCCAGCCAGTTAAGAGCTGGTCAAGTGTTCTGGCAGCCCCTTGCATGCCACAAGCATCTTCCTCCTGGGCTGCCTTCCTGCTAGCACAAGGCAGAAGTAGTGCAGGAAATAAGAAGGGATAGTGAAAAATACCTCCTCTCCAACTATGCTTTCCCCTTCATTTACCAGCCACACTCATATGGCAGCAGGTGCTGGTAGCGAGGCTCAGCAAGGTGAAAGCAGAGAGAAAGTGAGAAATGCATCTCATCACCTACTGCACCAAGCCCCATCCCAGCCAACTGGCACCTGGCGGACCAGGGGACTGATACAACCGGCCCAACATCCCCACGGAGTGTGGAGCAGGGAACGGCTAAGAAATGGAGGCAATAGGGAGCGAACCCATACTGCTTCCTGCCACTATGCTGGCTCTGAAAGGCAGCCAGAGTGGCCACCAGGCATGCGGAATCAGCACCTTGAAGGAACAGAGGGGTGGAAATAGGAGCGGAGAGAACTGGAATAGTGAAAGGCACTTCCCCTGCTCCCTTTTCAGTTTTCCCCATTTTCTGTCCCCTCCACATGTGCCAACAGGGAAGAGGAGGTAGAAGACAAAGGAATGAAGGGAAGTTGCTAGGGATGAAACTAAACAGCAGGCCAAGGGTTTGCCTCCACCCACCTCCATCACTTGTGGGCTGGGGAGGCAGACAGGGAGACAGAGGCGGGGGTGGCAACCCACCTAGCACAGGGAGGAGAAAAATCCCAAAAGGTGAAAGAGCAAGGGACAGCACTTTTATGGGAAGCTGGAGAGAGGAGAGGCAGAATACAACCGAGAAGTCTGATGTGGCAGTAAGCTGTGATAATTCTATGGATGCATTTATTCAACTAAGAAGTTCTTTGTTGGATGCATAATTGAAATGTGATTTATTTATCCTTTGCTTCTCCATTCAAGCTGGAAAAAAATTAAAAAGGATTTCTGCTAAATAATTAGAGGGGTGTGGGATAGATTTTTTTCCCCCATGGAACAGGGATCTGGCTTTTTTAATACCTGAGAAAATCTCTGCATTTGTAAAACAGGACAAACATGAGAGCATAAATCAACAGTAGCACTATGAGTACTCTATCAAGGACCTAGACTTTAAGAAGGCCAATTAGCTTGTTTAATCTGGACCACACTTAAAAATTTAGAATTGCAGAGAAAGGTTACATCATTCACCTCTCAATCAATACAAAAATAACAGTTAAAGTTTGTGTTTCTGGTCTGTGTAATGAATATAAGATGGCTGTAAGTCCAAAATACATTTCATAATGCATCCACTTTGCTATTTTCACCACACTGACTCCAATAGTATCCCCAAAACTCCTTCCCCCTGGCCCCATCTGCAACAAAGCAACAGGATCCTCTCTTGGATGCTGAGGAGGACTGCACTTCTCCAATGCCAACAGACTAATATGTGCTGACGTGAAGACGATCCTTAGGAATGAACACACTGGAACGCTGTCCCGGTCTCTGCCGCTCAGGTCTTATTAAACAGCAGCAGCAGAGTAGCATACAGCCTGGCTGACTTCTGCAAATTTATTTAAGTGCCAAGAAGGTCTATTATAAAGACAATATCTGTGAAACAGGGTCCCTCAAAGGCTGCTTCCAGCTCTCCGGCACAAGGTGATTTACTCTGACTGAAACAGGGAAACGATCTGGGGAGCTGCAGAGATGAGTGGGACAAAATTCCCTGGCATAATTGATGGCTGTTTTTGCCTGATCTTCGTATGGTGAAACTGAGCCTGTGATTTATTACATTAAATTACATTTCCAAACTATTCCAGAGTAGTAGAGAAGAGCAAACCCATAACTCAACCTAAAAGGTCTGGATTTGAACACAAGGTGGACACTGTAAGGGACCAGGAGGACTAACAGTCACAGAGGAATTTTAAATTCAGTTAACTCTACACTTTATTTAGCTGACAATATAGCCTTTACCAAAGGACCCACAGGGCTCTGAATTTCTGTTTAAATAAAAAGACTGGCAGAAGAAATTCTGATTTTCAGCTGTAATACCTCTTAAATAAAGATTCTTTAGTTCTTTACTTCTATTAGGCATCCATATAGACTCAGCTGGACCCTGTCATACCAGCATTAAGAGCACATCCCCAAAACATCAGGACAGAAATAGCAGCACACTTACAACGTTAAAAAGTAACAAGAGAGGGAATTTTAGAAGTGTTTCCAGACAAAAAGTTGTACTTTCATTTTTCAATTGATTAGTGAGTTTGTGAGTTTGTGCTTTCAGGGGGGCTTCTAAAGTCTGCTCAAGAACTGCATCTGGCCACTGTGACAACAGTTCCTTACCATCATGATCTGTTATTGTAACACTGGCTTACGGTTGATGTCAATGTGGTGGCAAAAATGGGGTTTGCTCCCATGTTTTCTGTGTTAAACAGACCAATGGGCATTTTTATCTCTCTTTTTGTAGTGCCTTCTGATCCCAATGGAAAATTCACAGCTTAAATCTTTCATTTCATAACTGGTGCATCAATTTTTGCTTCTCCCTTAAATTATATAGTTAGGACAAACTGAAATAGAGGACAAAGAAAGGACAAACCTTCTGCTCTTAATCATTTCACTTATAGAAGGAAAACACAGAGACCTTCCTACAAGAATAAGGTCCAGGTATGACTTCTTTCCCTTGACCGTGTTTTCCCACAGACAACGAATGATGACAAAAGATCAGCTCTGAACACAAGTTTAGTTACAACCACATCCGCTTGTCCTACTTGTTACATCTACAATCACACTAATACTTTCTAAATGCTTCCAAAACTTTCCATAAGTTTCCTTCAAACGTAAAGAGAGTTGTCTTTTTTATTACGCCTATGTATTCAAATTACTTTGTTTTCTAAACCTTTTTTCTCAGATATCATTTTCTTGGTCTAGTCTAAAAGAAGCTGTTGAGTCTGAATCCACTGCAGTTACACTGCAGTTGCATTGACATGTCATGTAGTCTTTTTTGTTCTTGCTAGAAGTATGATTAGAAAATTTTCTCACATATAGTCCATCATGGCTCTGTTAAAATATTCCCAAGAACTTAGCAGCAATGCAGGTATTTTATATCTATATAAAAATATAGATACTTAAGTGTGTGTGTGTGTATGACTATGTATGACAAACTCACCCTTCAAACCCCTCTTTTTCTGTAAGTTCTTTGTTTTGATCCTCCACATGATTATTATACTCAAGTAATACATGCAGAGCTGAAATAAGATGCTTGATGTACAAAATCAGGGTTATTTCCTGTTGCAAAAAACCTATAGTCCAAAGTGAAAGGTATGGACCAAAGAGATAGGGACATCTCTTCTGCCAGATCCTGCTGTGGGTATTTTACTATGAGGCTGGTAGATGGAATAAATATAATTTCATGCATTCACTCATAAATATTCATTTACTAACAGCATTCTTTTGGGAAGCAAAAATCTTCCTGAATTAAAGAATGGCAACCCACTAACAAAATAAAGCGCTGCTTCATTCAGGAAACCGGGCCAACCCCCTGCTAGCTTTCTGTGTACAAAGATATTTGTGGCTAAGATACTACAATAAGCCTTGCATATCTTCAATGTCTATCCTTGTAATAGCTCACTTTCCCTGGCAGATTTGATACACGTTGAAGATAGGCAAACATGAATACTTCCATTTTAGACTTGTCCACAGGAAAGTTAAATGGAGTTCGTGGCCATAAAGCCCCTTGTGGCATAGTTGGAAGAGAAGCCCCAGTAATATTCGGTTTACGACTCTATCCGGTCACTAGCCCACATGTTCCCCCTGAGGTCATTACATTTCAGTCCCTAAATTAATATTTCTCATTCTGTGTTCCTGATATCATCTTGATGTTCTTGGCATATGTTAATAACCCCCACAGGGCACACAAACTAGTCTGATGGTCTCAAACTAATAAAAGAAAGGCTTTTACGGGGTGCAGAGGAGATTCCTCGGAAACCCAGCACAGTCACAGTGATTCACTGATGCTCCACTCACTATATATTAATAAATGTCACATCTGCTAAGTCCTCAATAAATGGTAATTTTCCCTAGATCATTATGCAGTCTGATATGCATTACTTTAAAGAAACGTATTGTGGGGTAGAGCATAGTAATACATCCATTGGGTTCAGGAGAGGTGTACAGCACAGGGACAACCTCTACCCTCTCTCTTTTTATCACAGAGGCAAAACACTGACCTAAACATGTTTTCGTGTTTCAAGCACCACTGTCCCCCTTATCATCCCCGTCCTTCTCCTTAGTGTCTTTCTTCTTTCTCCTCTCGTCATAGACTTTGTTGCCATAGGAAGCCTGCCTAGATCCTCAGCTCTCCTCGACGCACTCGCTCCCTGCTCCCATACCTGCTTCTCCCACGTGGACAGCAGAAACATAAAACCTCCCCACCCTGGACTCCTCCGCTTCCGACAGTGGGGCCTCCCACCAAACTCCTCAGCAACCACGAGCCAACAGCACTTCTGACGTGAGATTTAAATTCATTACGGAAGAGCTGAACGCTAAGGCTTATGTGGTTTCTAACCCTTCATAGCTGCTGTCATCTCAAAACACACTCTAAGCCAAAAGGCTGGGTGTATACATGTAAATATATATTCACATATATATATGTATATTTAAATAACACAAACATTCTTTGATAAGTGTAACTGCATAACTCAGGTTCAGGCAATGGATATGTAGTGCATGTGTGTTGGTAAGCAAATGGTAAAGAGTTCTTATATAGCTTTATATGCCTTTAAAAAAAAAAAAAAAAAAAAAAAAAAAGTAACTCTCACCACCTTGCCCTGTCATATCCATGAGTTTCCACAGAATCAACAGTCTTCAGGACACTGTGGAAGTAGAAATTATTATTAAAGTATGACAAAATAGTAGTAGATAAATATATGTGACTTCATTTCATCAATGCTGACATAAACCAAACATCTAGGTTTTAGGGCAGGTCAGTACATAGCAAATAAGAAGAGAGGCCTCTGAGCTGTCAGGGTGCCTCTGGACAAAGACCTGACAAAGCTCATGTCATTGAACTTTAGGCTTCCTACTAGCACTGAAGCTCCAAAGCTCCTGAGGCTCTTGAGTCAGGGGCCTCTGGAAAGGAGAACCAAAACTGCCCCAGTAACTAGTGAGCTGGGAAAAGCTCATAAAAGCCACAACCTTGATGACTGACAGCAAAAATGAAGAGGTCTGGAGAGTAGAAACAGGCATCTTTGGGCTTACAAACAACATAGGCAAATATTTTCTTTGATACACTTGCCAATTTTTGAGTAAACAAATTAAGGTGAAGCTGCCCCAGGATCTTAGCTTTGCTCTCACTTAGGCCCAATACTGCCATTTATAGAAATGGACTTAACAGCATTTTAAAGTTCCTTTATTATTAAAAAAGGTTGGTTGATTTAAGAGGCAGCAAGCCCAACTATAATATGAATTAATGTCAATTTAGCTAGAAGTGTATTTTTAATCAACTGAAAGTATAATTAGGCAATTATAAGCAAGAAAATAAGAGCTGTTCTAAAGCTACTGGCTACAGCTGTTAGCTACCTTATCTCAGTCAGAAATCACCACTTCCTCAGCTGGGTCATTTAAGCAAAGTCATTTTATCACAGTGAAGTGCAAGTGCTCACACATCTAATTACTCAATTGAGAAATCAATACCTTCCGGTAGTAGTGAAGTAACTTCTTTACAGCTCCAAGGGGATCTGCAAAGGGCATATCTGCCTGTGCCCACCAATTCCAGCTCTTCTTTCTCTAAAGGTGACTATCAGAGTTTCTGGTGCATATTAGTGCTCATGTTCCTCTCAGGGCTGCCAAGATAGCATGCATTTAAAATGCTGGTCTTCCCTGAGAAATGATTTTAATTAAAATGGTATTCAAGAGTCCCATATTCTTTGCTTCTCACTAATTATTATAGCACGTGTGTTCAGTTTCCAAGCTAAAGAGTACTTTCACTAACTGCTATCTCCCAAATTAAACATGGGATCTGAAACTCGGGGCTTTTTTCTCTTCAAACCATATTTTGCTGCCACTCTATCTTCTGGGATTGCATATTCTCTGCAAACGCACCATTCTCTGCCTTCTGAATCAAGTTTTTGTTCAATATACTTGATTCTTCAGGAACTGACTGGTGTTAGTTATTCCAACATATAAGTACCATATTTTTTTGCTTTGGAAATGCAGGCTAACACGTTAAACTGTAAAGCACATTAATAAGATAGCACTAAACCTTCTGTGGAAACTCATTCAGAAGCTGAGTTGATCTAATTCAGCTCACTGGGAAGACCCAGTGAGTACATGCATTTGTCAAATCTTTTCCAAAGATTACTTTGATATGCATTTAGCCAATGATCAACACACAGAATAAAACTAAAACATCTTATATCTTGCAAATAATGCTGCTGTTCTCCATGCTCAGAGACTACAAGCCTGAGGAGCAGGTGCAGAGGTGCACAGAGCAAAGAGGGGTACAGGATTTCAGGAAAAGCCATATGCAGTGTTCCCATGCACAGAAATGAAAGAGTGAATGAAGCGAATGGATTTACAGTGGATTTCTCAAAGATCAGCATGTAACTATAGTTTTAATTGGTACGGATTCTACAGGAATCTGCCAGATGAAAGATATTACACAAGTTAAGGTTGACCATTTTGTTGCTACGTATTGCTCTTAAAAAGAAAAAAAAAATGTCTCCACTGGAAGTACAACAGAGATAGAAGACAAGTCCAGGAGGAGCCTCAGCAACCTATTCCCATCTGGGACATCCAAATGAGGTTCCTGCCATTCCCCTCCCTGGGCTCACAGCAGTGGAGAGCACTGTAGAGGGAGCTGTCCCCCAAAGGGAAAGTGCTGTTCACATGATCCAAGGGATGAAGTGGTGCAAAACTGGATCCTTGTGACCAGAGGCCGTGGGGGCAGAGGACAGACAAGTAGGCAGGAGAGGATGCTGAGGAGAAAGGGGCGATGGGACTCAGCACTTGCCCTGTCACAGAGGACGTGGCTCTTCAAGGAGAGTGATAGCTTTTTCATTAGCAAATTGAAATAGTTCTTTGCTCTCTAAACGCTTCAGTTTGCATATCAGTCTGACATTTCCATAGTGATAACACAGTCATAATTGTCTTGAAAACACATTGCACTCAATCCTTAGGAAAAAATTACTAAATGCACTAGGGGAGTGCACAGACACATAAGCGCTCCAAATTACGATTGCAAAAGCACTGTCCAAGGCCGGGCCTACACACCCAGCTTCTGCACCAGTGCAACCATATTTCTAGCAGTTAGACTGACACACGATGCATTCACACCAGGCATTACAACAGTCAAAACACATTTTCTAAATCCGCATAGTCCAGCAAGAATAGGCACGATGGGGATGAGACCTAAGGCCATAAGAGGATTTTGGGAAGCCGCTGGGGATCAGGTGCTGTGGGAGAGGTGGCCACCCTTTGGCAGCAGGCCTCCCTGGTCCTTTCCTAGGACAGGACAGCCCCCGCAGACCCGCTGGCTCCCCTCCTCAGCTAAGGACTTCTCAGCTCACACCACCCAACCTGATTCAACCTAACTCAACCTCTAACTTTAGACTAGCCCCACTGTACAAACAAATCGGAGGAAACACAAGGGGAGGCAATGCGTAGAAAGTTTTTTGGGTTTTTTTTGTTTTTTTTTTTAATGGAGAATCTCTGTGCCACCACGAAGACCTCCATGGCTAATCTAGATGGGTTTTGACACAGGTGGGGTGATATCCTCCTGCTAACCTTGTACATAGTAACATCTTCAGTTGTCCAAATTCAGAGTATTTAGTTTTAAAATCGTAACTTTAGCCCAGGTTTTTTTAGCGCAGTCCCACGCTGAACCACAAAATGCATTTTTTTTTGACTATAAATCAACCAATTAAGTGAAAGAAAACAATAAATATTGTAGAAACTTCCAAAGCTGCCACCAGAGAACAAGAAAGGTGGTTAAAGGGACAAAGATTATTTTAAATTGCTTCTGTGCTTCCTGGGGACTCCCACAGTTGGCTGCACTAAGTTACAGTATTCATCACATTTCCCTGCGTCCTCAGAGGGACACATTGCTCCAAATACGAGGCCTCCTCCACAGGAGCAATCGTTTCAGCTGAGCTGCAAAGACCATCTGGGACCCTCTGCATGTCTTTATACCCCCAACCACAGTCTGGATGAGGCAGCCTGCTTCAGGAGTCTCGCTGAAGCCTTGTTTCTAACCTGACTGTTAGCAGATAGATATATTGGCATCACTGTCAGCCCAAATTATAAAAGCAATAACAAATTACAAGTCAGAGAGTTTGATACCAGGAATTAGCTCTGCTGGCTTTTGTCTACACAGTGATGAACTCTGCTTAGAATAAACAAGGGAGGTGAGGGAGAATTTCAAAGTACATTAGGGACAGCTTTTTGTTTACAGTGTTGTAACAGAACTCAAGATATGTATATAAAAGGCCACAAAACCAACCTTCTTCCTTATATAAGTCAGAGAAATGATTTTGCTGCCTGGGAATACAGATAATTACGAAGTAACTTTCAAAAATTCTTCACAGAATCTCTCCTAGAAGTTCATTTGATCAGGTTACAGGAACAGAGGAACAACTTTGTAATAGCTTTTAGACTTTTTTTGTTTGTTTTGATAAAATAATAGAAAAGTACTCACTCTCCTTAAAATTAACATCCAGCTTCACAAACAATACCTCTTTAAGCATGCTGATATAAATTTCCACACATTCCTAATTTCCACACATTTCCTAATTGCTAAAAGCTTTATTAAAATACCATGAGATATTTTGATGTACTGCATTTGACACTAAGAGTCCAAAATGTTTTCAATGTATATGTTCTTTAAAAATGTTTATTTTCTATCTCATTTAACTCATTACCAGTTTTTAACCTAGAGAAAATCCTTTTCCCACTTTCACTTCATTGACGTAAAGACTCAGTCCTTCCTCACAAGATATTACCACTAGTCAGCCTACAATTTTTGATCTATTAAAATAACTAAAATATACAAGCTAGTCTGAAAGAATGAAGTACAATCTCATTCCTTAATCCTACTTAAATAAGGGA
The DNA here is from genome assembly GCF_028389875.1 of Rhea pennata. Taxonomy (NCBI): domain Eukaryota; kingdom Metazoa; phylum Chordata; class Aves; order Rheiformes; family Rheidae; genus Rhea; species Rhea pennata. Next base: position 137,727,841 of record NC_084663.1, on the reverse strand, counting down.
CTTTACAAATACTCCAGTGATGTTTGTTATGCTATTGCTTGAGGAAGAAACATTCACATGGTAACTGCCATTTAGTTTCAGGTGTTGCAGTAGGCTGGGTTTCATAAAAGATGGATACCAAGACTTGCAGAACTCTAGCCCTATCTTGGGCTAATGACTTTACTTCCTCTTCTATAAAACAAGTACTATCAGTACCTTAAGGTACTATTAGGCCTAATGCTTTAAACGATCTTTAACTTTAATACTGCTAGGTATTATTATAAATTATGTATATATCATTAAAAATAGAGAACAATGAAATCACTAAAGTTATACTGTTTAAGTGGCTTTTATCACGATTTTGGCTGCTCTTCTTTCAGACTATCTACTGCCCTTCATTCCAAGAGGGTGGGCTATTGAGGACGGGATGATATGAAGACCAGAGCTGGAGCTGTAAGAAACCCACACAAGGAGACAAAAGACAGCAAGCAGATCAGCAGATTTACTGATGACTCACACTGGTGGGGTAGGATGGAGAAACAAAAGCTCACAATTCCTATCAACTCCTACGAGGCAGGAAAAGCACATCCAAAACCAGAAAAGGGTCACATGCCTAAGAACCACACAAGGGAGGTGCTGAGGACTTGAGAGCTGCATCTCTTCACCTTTTTATCACCACATGTAATTATCACTGCAAGTAAGGCCAGATCACCTGGATTTGGTGACTGAATACCAGACAAACCAATGGGAGACCAAACCATTGGTCATGGTGCCTGTGAGTATGTGGGTATGGGAGAATGTGTGGAAGTGAACGAAATTAGTTTTGTTTTAAAATAAAACAACCTTCTCCTTCTACAGGGCTCTGCTACATTAGCTGGGATTTATTGCTGTAATGCTGCAACATCAATTGTTATCATAGAATCACAGAATCAGTAAGGTTGGAAGGGACCTCTGGAGATCATCTAGTCCAACCTCCCCGCTCAGCAGGGTCACCTAGAGCATATTAGACAGGGTTGTACCCAGGCAGGCCTTGAATATCTCCAGAGAAGGGGACTCCACAACCTGTTATGTTGTAACCTTGATTATATTGAGCATCATCTAGGTGCTACTATCATGCAGATATGAAGTATATGTGTACTTGCTATATGCAAAAGGGAAGAGCTTTGTAGTTTTGCATGTAATGAATAAGCCCACCAGATGATGTGTTTTGTACAAATGATCCTAACCCTTTTTGAAAGAAAGATTTCATCATATGCCATGTTTAACAGATCCGCTAGCCATGCAGGAGCAACAGGAGAAGTGCAAGAGGGTCCCACTTAAGTGCTGCTAATTGTGCTGCCAGCAGAAAAAAAGCCAGGTTCAAGTGCTCCAGGCAACTCTAGCAACTCTAATTCTGTACACTCAACAAAGACAACAGAAGCTTCTGCCAATTTAACAACAGTGGAAACAGCAGCACTGAACAGAGAAAACAGGAAAACATTGAAGTTATGTTTACAGGTTGGAAATGAATGTTGGTCAGTCTGAAAAGTAAGCAACAAGAAACCTAAGGTGAAACGTATAACCAAAGCTTGAGTTTGACTGTTCTAGGGGTTACATATCACTGTGTTGACACAATTGTAGCATCAAGAGTTTGCATCCTTTGCATGGGCTGGCTGCACCAGCATGGAAACAGGAGTAAACTGGTCTACTCTCAAGCTTGACTCATCTTGGCTATACCACAGCTCTGCAGTAACACTACTCCACAGGGTGTCAATACCAGCGCTGTACATCAAGGCGTACAACACTGCTATAGATACATTAAGATCTGTAACAAATGGGCAGGTCTGGAGCAGAAGTGACATGAGGAGCAGCAGAAGAAAGGCTGTGAGAATGTCAGGGGCTGACAGCACCTCCTCTCACCCATCACAACAGTCCCCACGCATCTACGGGGTGCCCCTTGTCAGGCAGGGCAGCCAGATCTGCAGAGAGAGGACAGTGAGTAAATCCTGATGATTCAAAAGAGGAGGATGAGAATGAAGAATAATCATCTCCCTGTGGGTACAAAAGTCCACCAAAACCAACATACACCCAATAGCCTTTGAAGAACCCAGGGAACAACCTGTGTCGTGGTAAGGAGACCTGAGCAGACCACCTGGATGCAGACATCTTTGTGCCTGACTGCTAGACAGACTACTCGGACACATGCGTATCAATGCTTATGAGTGTAAGAGTAGATAAAAGCGGCTTTGTTCTAAAAATAAGAACACTTTCAGCCCCATAAGGTGCTGCAATGCACCTTGCTACATTGTCCATACTGTGTAGCAACATTATTTGGTACAAAGATGCTCTGAGGCAAAGTTGGGGATAGCGTATTGGTCTCTGTCACTGGTAGATGTCAAAGGCTGTATATGCAAGCATTTTGGGGGCGTTGTTCGAGCTGCAATGGATTACAAATTAAATGTGTGAACTAGAAAGGAAACCACTGCGTAATACAGCACCTAGAATCTACAGTTCACTTCCACACTAAGCCATTGTGGTCAACAACAAAATAAGAAAAAGGAATGAACATGCAACATGAATATCCAGCATTAACATACAGAATAGCAAAAAACTTAGAAGCAGTGTTAGATCTAATGTTTTACCATTTGAACTGAAATCTATCACTGACCTTACTGATGCAGAACAAACTATTAATCTACACCTGCTTGCTAAGGTGTCCAACCCTGCCATCGAGGGTTCTTGATGGTGGCACTTAAAGCGCCTGAATGTGGGATAGAACAGACCTGATGTCTGGTCTCATCCTGTGTTTCTCCTCACTGCAAGCCAATTACAGATCCCCAAAACCTTTGTCATCTTTCTTTCAGTTTTCCTCTCCTCTCAACAGAAACTTTGTATTTATCTTGAACCTTCAGCTGTCAGAGCAGGAATTAGAGTGACAGCTGCAATGATATTTCAGGCATGTATTTGCATGCAGAATAAACTTCACACTTTTTGTTGCTTTATAAAACTGTAGCCTCAATTTTAGGTCTCTTTCTTATAGCACATGCTCTCTGCTAATTTCTTATTAAATATTAATTAATTAATAATCTATTAAATATTAATTCATATACAAGCAGCATGGAGAGCTGCTGAGTAGGACCCAGGCCACATGTACAGGGTCCTACATATTTCTACATACTTGCAACAGAGTATCTCTATCCTTGCCACAACAAATAGGAAGACTAGTGTATTTATGCAACCAAATCACTCCATTTATTCCAAGACAGCAAACACAAACAGTAGATTACCAGAAAAGCTTAAAAGTTACAGAGAAAAATCAGAGGAAGTTAGAGTAATAATAAAGATGCTAGCTGTGAAACACTTGTTAAAGGTGCATAGCAAAGCTCAACCTGCCTTGCCAGATCCTTTCTTTGCCTAGAACAGAGATGCATTTATGAGTATGCTCAAGGGAGCATTTGGAGCAAAATTCTTCTCTAATAGCCCACTAATCACTAGCATCGCTGCATCATATGCACACACGAACAAAAGGGACAACAGCAGTGGTGTCAGTGATGACTTCAAATACGCTGAAGCTAAGTCCTCTAGCTGTATCCCAGCTGTGTACACTCTTCCGCTGTTCAATTTACTTTACATATCACAGGGGGTGATGAGTAAGAACATGATTCCTTTATAGCCCAGAATAAGAGGCAACAGTAAATATGATTATGCAGCTGGGAATGCCTGTGAAACCTGACTGATGACTGTTTTACTAACAGACTGGATACACCATTTGGTTTTAGCTGGATAATGCAACTTTTCCAGTTATCCAGTAGCAACAAGTTAGTGAAGTGTCTCAGGAAGTTTAAAAACTTCCACAAACACCCTACCGCAAACTAGGGTCTTACCCCCAAATGAGCCCAGCTGTATCAATGAAACAACTGTGAAGAATGTTATTGCATAATCCAGGATTTTTCTGGAAGTAACTCGATAGACACTGCTTAGAGTAGATGCAATAAACTGGCATTTTCAGCATGCATCAAACCCTCTGAGCCTACGTGGGGCTGCACAGCAAGTTTTGGAGTGTTAAACTTAAGAATTGAGTAAAGTCAACAGTAGATGAAGAAGTCAGTAAGCACAGACGCTTATAAACACTATCTATTTGCATTTACCCACAGCTACAGTACAGAGACCAAGGCTCCCAGGAAATTCTGGATGTAACTACATAAAGTGCTACACAACTACGCAGCACTTCTGTCCAGACTGTCACACACTTCAAAGAATTATACAAAAATTCCACAGCTGTTACCCTGACAAAATACTCATGCAAAAAAACCCAGGATACATGCGCAGAAATCCAGAAGCAGGATGAACTTGAGCATAAATAGGCATGTCTGAACTGCGTCTTTTTATTTGAGAACATTTCATTTACAGACATTTCATTATATTAGACACCCAATTTAATTATAATAAAGAAAAATAATCATTTACTTAATCATTTTCAAGATATTTTATTACATTTATTGGTGTTTAAGGTGCATTATTGTACATAGTTTAAACACCATTATTCAGGGGGAGATAGAAATGGAGCTGGAGCTGAGTAGGTACTAGGTAACAGCTGTTGTACTTTCTTCAGGCAACAAAATCTTATCTAATACAATACTTTAACCCTCATGTTACAGTTCTTATTCAAGAATCTGAGGTGTGCAGAAACTGTAAGCTTTCATCTTGTGATAAAGTCAGTGTTTCTGACTTTTGTTCCATTCTAAAATGGAGTGAAAGGCTGGAAATGCAACATACGCCATCGAGTAGCCACTCTGGAGAAACAATAGCTTCTCAAGCCACCTCCCTGGCTAGCTGTCACCCAGCATACTAAGCCATCTACCTGTTCACAGCTTACCTACAATACTGGATTGGTAGGAAAAAAGAAAAAACAGTCTGAGAATTGCCACAGAATTATATATATATAAGAATGATTTGATTCCACCATATAGGACTTCCCTGACCAAAATCTACCTTAAACATTTTGCACATATGCATGCACAATGTGCACACACACACACACGTACCATTCAGTACAAGTGAGGGCATGAAGTTGTCAGACCAAGCAAAATCCCTTCTAAATGATCCACTACAGGTGTGAGGAAATGATCCAGAAGATGGAAAACCAAGAGGATCATCTTTAGAATGAGAATACTATCAGAGCAGAAATTCTATTGAGGAAACAGAAAAAAGCCACAAACCTTTGCCTTCAGAGATTTTTTTTTTCCCCCATATAACAAAAGGGCCTTTGAGAGCAATGGGAGCCAGGTAAGGGCTGCATAGGATAAGAGTGGTTAACCAGAGTTCCCAGAAATAATTAGGACTGTAGATACTGCTAAAGGGCTCAGTTGATTATATCAGTAAATTACAAAAATCAATTCAGAAACAGAGCTAAGACTGACAGAATTTGCTCCTAAATAAGCAAAACTGTTTTCCTATTTGAGCCATTGTGTTCACGGGCAGACACGGGAACTTGTGCCTTCCTCGGAGAGCATTCTTGGAAATCGCTCTGAGCAAACATGCTATTTGCCTGATTTTCAGTAAATACTATCTGACCTAATCCACATGATATTTTAACTCTGGCTGTTCTTTACTGTCATTACAATTGGCAGCTTCTTGCTAAATCCAAGGCTGTTTTGCCTGAAGTTCCCAAATCTTTGGTATTCTACCCTCTGGGACTAGTAGTCAGGGCATCTCAAACAGGACTGTGTCAACACCCTCCTGCTGAGCCCAGGTGGCGAAAGCGGGTTAGTCTGCAATACTCAAGTCACTTGGTCCATTTTTCTGGGCTGGGAATTCTGAGTTCCTAAGTATTAGGTTATTACTAGAAACTCTGGTAAACCCCTGGCTCTTTGACCTGCAAAGAGCACTTGTAAAGGCGTGACTCACTGCATACCAGGGTGGCACGGTGTTTGAACTAGCTCTGCAGACAGTCAGAAACCAGCGCTGAGAGAGGTGTGACCTTCCTCAGCTTATAACAATGGGTAGTTAATGTTGAAATCCAGTGATAAATGAACGACAGCTTTGTTAGCAACTTAATGAAATTAGCAGAAGTAAGAGGAAGATCACATTCTGAAGTGAGCAGCTTGAGTAGGTTATAAGCAGAACATACGATGACATGAGTTTTTTTTTTCCAGATGTTCCTAGCCAAGAAAATTAATATAGAGTTCCACATTTGAAGTCCAGTCTTCTGTTATAAACATCCACATCACATCAAGCCTCTAAATTATCCAAGCACACATGAAGAACTAGGTAAGTGCTCCTGTCATTGAGAAGTTGCTGCAGAAATTTGCACCTTGGATAGTTAGAAACTTTCTTTTTTTTTCTAATTTCTGGCCTAAATGTGCACTCCTTTATATCATCTGTTCATACGCTAAGATTGTTCTTTAACTGAAACAGCCGTAAGCTTTCCCTGATTTTTATCCTCAACACAGGTAGTAATCAAATCCTCTCAGGCTTTGTTTTTCTAAATTGAACAGCCAAATTCTTAATCTTGCCTTCTTAGACAGGCACTTTGTTCCTCATATCGTACCATTCCCATTTGTCTGATTCACAAGATGATTCAGCTCTTTTTTCCCCTTAAGAAAGAGATATCTTAAGCCCCCTTTCTGTTGATTATAACTCCAAGCTTTCAGTCATCAGCGTATTTCATTAGTACAGTCCTTCTTTTATGCCAAAGGTCTATTACATTAAATCGGTTCCAAGATCAATAAGAATTTCACTTCCCTCCAGCAAACATTTCCCCTTTTATTAGTTATAGTTGCTATATCCCCATTAGACAATTCTTTATTCATCTCAGATTTTTTCTACTAATCCTAATCATTTTATTTAACAGTTTGCTGTGTAACCCCATGTAAAAAACGTTAGTAAAGGCTAACTAAAGAACTATACAAAAAAACCCTTATCCTATTACAGAAAAAGCTTAGGTGAATATTTCATGCAATAATTTTCCAGCCATGTAGAACAACCAAAGCCATGACAGAACAAAAATACCTGGCGATTGGCCTGTCCTCTAGCAGGGACCACTCAGTCTCATTTTTGCTTTCCTCCCATCTTCTCTTCCTCCCAGTTTCAGAAAGTGTGCACAAGCACAGCTTTCACCTTGGTTGTGGTTATTTCCATTGCAGAAGCACTTGTAGCAAAGCTGATTTGGAAGTACCACTTAAACTGCTGATGAAGGTAGTTTTATGTCAAAATGTGGGAGTTTCTTCCAAATCAACAGACCTTTTCTTCTGCTCATTCTGCTACGAGAACAGCAATCAATGGTTGCAAGATGGAGTGGGGAAGGGAGGCATCAATAACATCTTAAAACTATTGCACCAATGTCTGCTAGAATATCTTCTGCAACATGCTAAGGGTGTTATTTTAAAGTCATCTACTTAAGTCAAAAAACACAGTGAATCAAAGCCAGCTAAGAGTGCAATTTAATGTTGCAGCTACTAATTAGCTGCCACCAAAAGCTGTAGTGCTTCCCCTGTCTGAGACCATCAGTGCTAGCACCAGCACCTGTCAGAGCTTACAGGTGAGCTGATGCCAGGGAAGGTCAGACAGGAGAAAAATTGTCACTTTTTTTTTTTTTTCCCCAGAAGGCTTTTTTATCTTTCTGAACAAGTCTGCCATGAGCATCAGTGCCAATGCAAAGGAAGACCTAAATAAGACTGAAATAAGAAGACCCAACCAGCAGTTGCACCGGGGTTATAAAACCACTTTTAAAATGGATTTAAGTCATACAACTTTTTTTGTGTGTGTGCAAACACACAAACTTGTGGGCCCAGGTGCTAATTGGTTATTCCTGTCCTCAGCGGTCTGTCCTGCCCCTCTGCCAGACACTACTGTCCTTGTAACAGGAACAACAAAACGGGATGTGTATTTGCTCTGTTGGCCCACCAGGGCTGTTCTGCTAGCCCTATGTAGGGCAAGGTCTAAGGCTACACCAGCAAAATTCAGCAGGGACATCCACTGGAGGATGTGAGTTGGGATGATTAGAGATAATAGCCATCAATTCCTCAGGAGAATGGCTGTATCATATGACCATTTGCCCTTGCACAGTAATTTCTTTTTCTTTTTTTCTCTTTCCTTTTTATATATATACATACATATATATATATGTGTGTGTGTGTGTGTGTGTGTAGCAAGAAGCAAAGCTTAAGAGTTTTTGGTGAAACTGGTTTCAAGAAAATAGCCTTAGGTACTTGCATAAATCCTGAAAAACTGGGTTGAAAATCCTGGTAAATAATCTTGCTCTACAGATATCAGATGCTTTCTGTTACTGTATTTTTGATACTGCTGCTTCTGAATGCCTCAAGAAACTGAAAAATTTCAGAGACAAAAGTAATAGGTAATAACAGATTATTGTACTTCAGAAGGCAACTCCTGAACTCTCTGCATTTACTCTTACTCAGCCTGAATGATCTCACTCAGATGCACCAGTTAGTTTCCTGACTGTGCAGAAATACTGGGTGTCACCAGTAATCCATTACCTATGAGAAGGAGACTCAGAGTGACACAGAACTTCTACAGCCTGTGGCCTCGTGTTGACTAAGACTCATGCACCAGAAATACTAAAATAATCTGGAGAACTGAAACCTTTGAACCTTCAGAATGAAAAAAATCTACATTTGGAATGAGAATATTTCCTGTTTTCCAGCAGAACTTTAAAAGCGCACAAATACTCTACGCAATCAGTGTGCAAACTGTAAAGAAGCTTTTGTCATCCAATATATTATAAAATATAATTTCAAATAATATATGTTAACATTTTTAATTTGTGTGCTTCCTCCTAAAGATTTCTGGTGACAAAGTGTGAATACTATTGGCAACATTAGGTAGTTTTTGGCATATCATTTATTCCATGTATTTGACTGAGAGACTTGAGCCACCCGAGAAGCACAATAATCCCCCGGTACACATTGTTTAAAGGGTTTTATTGTTTTCATGAAAAAGAAGTTATATAAAAGGGTGAAGGTGGAGAAGGTCAGGTTTATGTATTCAGTGCACATTCTTGACACACAATCAGGAAACTCCTCTTAAAACATTTCCAAACCTATCTCCAAATAATATTCAATACCATAAATCCTGCTCACATTTAATCCTGCTCATCTGAAATAAATCAGATTCCTCTGAGATATGAGCAATTCACCTGGATTATCTTGCTTAGCAGCTACAAACCACTTACTGTGAATTCAGGCTAGAAGTGTATGTGAAAATGAAAATTAGGAACTCTTAATCACACCAACTTTTTTTTTTTTTTTTTTTTTTTTTAATATAGACTGTTAGAGCCAACTGTCACAATTAGCACACCTAGCATATGAAATGTGCAGGACTCTTCACATCACTGCTTCTAATAAAAAACTGATATAATTCCCACCCTGGCTTTGGAAGTCCACTAGATGGTTCCCACACTAGCCTTGCTTATGTACTTTGGCTTTCACAGCAAACAGGGATTTGAAGGAGAAAGGTTTGGCAAGGGAAGCAACATGTGTTTCATGGGCCTTGCATTTACACATCCACAAGGGCACTCTGCAGAGCTCTGCGCAGAGGAAATCAAATGATTAAATACTCCGAATATTTTTCTTCTTTTAGCCAGTACTACTGGCATTGAAATACTGAATCAACGGACAGCACCATCTCCAGAACACAAATGGAGAAAAATGGAAAAAAATGAAAAACTAAAAAGCAATAAAGGACCAAAGCATATATCTACTAGCCTAAAACATCTGAAACAATGACACATGAAAATGTGTCTCATAATTTTTTAAGCAAGAGCCAGATATGGTCTGTCTTCTCAGATTTAGATTCATAGATCTTAGTTTTGGACACTTAGCAGACAGAGATTTTCTGCAACTATTTTATTTTGTTATTTAACACTGAGATAATATCCAGGCACAACTGAGGGGACAACACGCTCCCAGTGTCATTCCCAACAGAATCTACAGACCTGAGATGGTCCTCCAGCAGTACTCCAGCAGGCTTTGCTCCCCCCAGGGACCCCTACATGCCCTCACACGTATTCTGGTTTCATGCTATAAAAGCATACTCTGGTTGCTGCGATACAGCCATCTCCTTTTTTTTTTATCATACACTTTGAACTTAAAAGAAAATTTAAAAAAACACAAAGAAAAATAATAGCAACATTGAAGGGCCAGCTGGGGCACAGAGGAGATGGAAGGTCCAATGCTGTGTGGTGTGGTGAATCGAACTGGTCTGTGCCTCTTGTTCTCAGGACCAAGGTCCTGTTTTATTTCACCTCTGAACTAAAAACAGATATAACCTCAGTGTGTCTATACTGTGAAGCTAACTACACACGAACAGTGTGATCCCTGTGCAGTTTAGGAAGGTCAGACTCACAGTGTTTACTGGAGGATTAGACCATGGTACCTTCAACCTGCCATATGCTGTACTTGACCACACCGGCCAAGTAAGAGCTCGGACCTTATTATGACAACAAGCGTTATTTCAAATCCTGCCTTCCGCAGGCTAAATCCACATCTAAGGTCTTACCTCAACTAAAACAGCTTGGAAGGGACTCAAGGGAAGATCTGAAACTAGGACTAAATAGACTGACTCTGCAGACCTGTGAGGCCACAGCTCTACAAAACGAATCGTCTGGCAGCAGCATCGGCATAGGGAGCTTTGGTCTCTGTCTCCGTGCTGTCTCACTCCCTCCTCTGCTCCAGAATGAGCCCCACCACCCTCCATCATGCTAGTATATGTGACCTCCCACCACAGGCCATGGACACCAGAAGCACAACAGAGATGGTGGCACCTTGGAGCAGGAGAGAAGAGGATGGGGCTAGAGGGTGGCAGGTTTTGGAGCAATCATTCGGAAAGCTCTGTTTCAGCACACTTTACAGGCCTGGTCTCTTCTCAAAACCTCATGGGTAGAAAGTGTAGAAACTCGGAGCAATTTTCCTCCGTATAGTAAGATGCAGTAAGTGATGATTCTGTTTCTCTCTCCCAGATTCAGAAACCTTCAGAAATACCACCTTTATTTTGCTTCATTTTGCTCTACCTCCATCCTAAAATACAAAACATAAAAAATATTCCCCAAGAAGCTGAGCTACTAATCTCTGTTTTTTTTTCTTATTTGCCTTTATTATTTTTCCCTATTGGCTAATTATTTTTTGCTATTAATTCATTCACTTTATTTTTGTGTAAATGTAAATTTTGTATAAATATTTGTTATGTAAATATTATAATTACCATGATAAATAATTTCTAAGTAAAAGCTGATCTCAATTAAGTTTCTCATATTAGTGCTGGTGACAACTTAAAAAAAAGAAGATACTGTATAGAATCAGGTTTTGTTTATACAATATATCATCTTTTATTTTCCAGACCATTCAACCTTGCCAAGAATGATTTCAGCTGGAAAAAATCCTGGTAGAGAGACTAATTTGTAACTTTAGATACCACGAAGCAGAAGTCTGAAGCTTCAAATTTCACCACTTTGTCCATAACAGTAAGGGGCAAAAGAACTCCACTTCAGCTGAAAGATAAACTTAAATATAGTGAAGTAAAAATATTATTATATAGTAGCCTAGCTAACAAGCAATAAGAGACAAATGAATGAAGTGAAACTAAAGCAAGCTAAATTCATTTACAAAGCATAAACAGAACTCTTCTCAAAATTGATGAGAGGGTCAAATAAATGTAATGAACTTCACATTTTGTATAATGTTTGCTTCTCTGATTCTACATGCCTCAGAACTGATTGGGTTTAACAAAATACCACCAAAAAACTGTTTTTCTGACAGGTTTGGAGAGCATATGCCCACGAAATCCTATGCAAAGGAATAGATTTTCATCTCAAATTCTTCATTAGAAAAAAGAAATAGATAAGCATTTCAACTTATAGATACGTCTAGATTTTCAAACCTTTGACACTCTGTTACTACCAGTCTAAACCTATACATCTGCTTATTTCAAAATACCCAAAAGGCTACAGGAGCTTAAATCACCTGCAGGTCAAGGATTGACTTGCACATGACTACTAATGCTTATTGCTCATCAGCATGGTATCTTAACACTTGAGGAGACATTAAAGCACTACCACATAAATCTACTAAGAGATGGGGCTATCATTCCTAGATCATACATTCTTTGTATGCAGCTATACTTCTCCAATGTAGCTTCTTCATCCTGGGAGTTTATCAAGAATATGGGAGTACTTTTGTTTAATTAGATCATGATGCTTTGAAACATGAATTGTTGAAAAGTTCTCATGCAGTGGGGCTTTCCAGCATCGGGTAAAAAGTGCTACCTTTTTGAAAACAAAAGTCATAAGGTAAGGCATCCAGCTATATGAGTAAATTCCTATTTAAGTAATGGCTAGATGCTCTTATCCAAGAACTCAGTGACAATGTAAGACCAACGTTCCCTAGGCTAAACACACTTCTGGAAAGTCCTCCCTTTAAGGGCAAACAACTGATGCCTTTAAAAAACAACAACAAAAAAACAATGGTCAGAACATGAGATTTGGAAAATATCAAGAAGCCAGGACAGAAAGTAGGTGTTACGGCCAACCGAGTTCAACAAAGAAGTACTTTTTGTGGAGAAGGGCAGGGGTAGTGGAAAGAGCTCTTACATGATGGAGGAACTGCACAACTGTGATGCAGAACACACCATGACAAGCAATACTCATAGGCAAGAAGGCTCTTAGCATCTTATTCTTCATAGTGAATCCACACCTGGCAGAGATCTGAGTTGCTGTCATTGTTGCCAAGGCTGTTTATAGGTTTTGCGTTGCTAAGTCATTAAGAAGATACAGCAAGAGACCTAGGATTAGAAGTCAGGTTTCTCCTCCCAAGTGAGCGCATTGTTGCTTTGCAGAGGAGGACTTTAACCTGCTTTTCTCCTCACTCATGAGTATTAGCACAGGGAGAGATGGCTGTTTTCTCCAATGAGTCCTCAACCTCCTGACCATTTTTCTCCAAGGACAACTCGGTCAGCAAGTATCTAGTTAAGAAGAGATCAACTAGTAAAACACTTGAAGTGGTTTAACAATGAAAAATTAAGCACCTGTTCTTGCAATTGCATTTGTATTACAGCACTTTTGCATTAAGACTGTTCAAATAAATTGAAACAGAGGAATTTGTAATTACACATTTCCTGAAAAGGGACATAGTCCAGGACAGATGATTAACACATCCTGAAGAAATAAAGAATTGGAATATTGGGTAGAAAAAGTTTAAACACAGATGATTTGAGGATGAAATAAGAAAGGTTAGGTAGACATATGACAAAATTAATTATAGCTACTAAATGAAATACCTAAAATTATTGGGAATGTCCCACACCAGTGATTCTCATATAGTAGTAAGGACCAACAGACCCCTACTTACTTTTTTACCTGTTGTTTTACAAGGCTCAAACACAGTAGATGCCCCAGGATACAAATGAGGCACTCTCCATCACACCATTACTTGACCCTTGTTGCAGGTGTGACCCTGCCTAGCAGCCAGTGCACGGGAATGCCTCCCATCACACATGCCAAAATAGAGATCTCAAACAGACAACAGCAAAGTTGGACGTCAGTACATGAGGAGACAGAATTAGCAGCAAATACATGGCTTAGTCATCCTTCAATACTGGAGGATAATTGGAAAGATAGTCGTGCTGCTCACAGCACTATGTTACTCTAACTTACGCATGTCCCAGTTCTCTCTCTATTGTTAAAAAGATCCTGAATTTTCCCTGTAAACAGTGGTGCTTGGAAAGGCACTGCAAACAGAAAGGGCACAAGGCAAACGCCAGAGAAAAGCTCCTTTGACTGTTTGTAACACCAGCTTTTGCTCCATTAACCCTTTGCATAACTGTGTAGCTAAATGTTAGTAGCAGTCCTCTGGCAGGCCACACAATGAAGATTACGTGCCAGGAATGCACTGGTGCCCAGAAACATATCACTGAGTGCTCTTATTGCTCTGTTCCTCCACCTCTCCAGCTGCATACTTAGAGGCAGTAGTCGTCAAGTACCTCCCCTTTCCACAGAGATCAGCACACAAAATGTGATCTCTTCACAAGAGGTTGCTTTTACTGGCATGTCTTCTTGGTTATAGGGAAGAACGTAATGAAAGACACTTCTGTGCACAGAGTTGCCTATTTCCTACTGAGAGCCTCGTCTATGCCAGCTAGGACTGAAGGTCAGTTTTCCTGATTTGTTTATGCCAATTTTAGTGTAACTGCTTCCTAAAGGGGTGGTCACACCTTTCCATCATCTCTATCTTCACATTCCCAATCCCTCACTCAACACAATGCTAATTGCATTGGACAGATGTGCAAAAAAAGGAAATAACTTAGATGAAAATCAAGCGAGCAGCAAAAAAGAAAAAAAAAGAAAAAAAAAAAAGGATCTGATCCAACAACCCACTGTACAGCTGTATCTTTACTAAGAGTTGATACAGAGGATGCAGAAGTAACCCTGACTGGGTTAAAGAAATCAAGAAATTGCAACCTAATGAGATTGAATTTTAACATACCATTACAGTGGTTGAAATTTTTATTGTAAGTAGATTTCCAGAAGCTCAACTTACCAGCCCAGTTAATGGAGTGATGCTACATCCTAATACTCAGCTACATGACAGTAGGGACACTAAAATATTTGGACTGCTGTAGTGCAAACAGAGTCTAGTCCTTTTAGAATTAAGATAGGTGTGCCTGTGTCATGTTATAATAATAATGTTGTATAAGGAAGAGCACTAAAGCAATTATTGTTATCTGAATGTCATGGCAGAAATCCTGCTCTGAAAATAGCAAAGAAGTCAGTGATCTGTGAGAAGCAAGGAATCTGGTTAATTTTGCAGTCTTGCTTTTTTGCATCATTAATTTCTCAGATATCATCATGCTTTTATTTAGGAGAAAGGTTGGATTTGACATTTTTGCAACTTTGACTACCTATTATTCATTCATTTAGTAACACTTCCCTGTGAAGGTCATTAGTGCCTTATTAAATGCCTTACCCTGTAGGGCATAGTAGACATAATTATCAACTTTACCTTCCTGGTACTAAATCTAGCCACACAATTCTACCTGATGTTAAATTTTGCTCTTGTCTAATTTATCCCAGATAGAAAGACAGGACAATGGTATTAAAATTACAAACATCCTAAAATTAAGCACATATCAAAAGGTACAAACCCTACAAGTAGAGCAATTAGCAGAAACACTTACTTATGAGAAACACTTGGGCGTATACCGTGTGCCAAAGACAAGCAGATACTGCCCCAAAAGTCAGTTGTAACCTGTTGTCTTCAGAGCAGGAAGACCCAAACCCCCCGTGTGACCACTTCAGCACTGACTGACTGAAACCAGCGCGCTGGCAAATCAGTTCAAACTTCTGAATAGTTTCCTTATTGCTATGCTTAAATGGCAGTATAATTTCTTCAGTATGCACTAAAGCAAAAAGCAATACCCCAGTAGATACAAACAATATTTTTGCTTTCAGTCTGGACATAATTCAGATTCCTCACTAAAAGATGGAGTAACCAAGGCTTAAAAAGCCTTGTGAGAAAAGTAAGAAGAATCTGTTTATATCAACTTCACCATCTGGCCCTGCCATGGCCTGGCCCTTGCATCTGCACAGCAGCCTCTGCAGAGAGAGAAAATGAAGCAAGAGCACAGGTTAGAAAGTGTTTGCTACGTATTCTAAAGCTGCCTTTCAGCAAGCTGATTTACACTTTAGAAGATCCTGTGGTAAAATAAAACCAGCACCAAGCACCCACATGACATAACATTTGGGAGAGGGAGGTGCTTACAGAGTATTTGCTCACACCAGTTAACCAGTGAGATGTTAGCTCTTAAGTTCCCCAAACACTAACTTCACTATCCAAAATACGACCGTAACAATTAGCTTTAGAGAGTGCCATTTAGGACTCTGTTGCGTTTAGATTTGGGCAACTACACATTAAAAATTTGTGAATACAACTCTTCCTTGATTTTAATTACAATCATCTGAGTTTTTCCTTCCGTTTTCCTCTGTCATCTTCTAAAATACTGCAGTCAGCAGTATTTTAACTGGAAGGTAGTGCAGCTGACAGTAGCATTATCTCTAATTTGGCCTTTGGATAACCCAGAAGCCCTATGTGAGATCAGGAGCAACCTTGCTCTTCAACCTTACCAGACCGCAAACTTGAGACATGTGGCTTCTTGGCCTTTCTTGCTGTTTTGCACCTCCCTGCCAATCTGGAATTTCAAAGGCAAATAGCATTATATTAGCAAAAAAGGGTTCATCAGCTGAACTGAAATGACTCCCAAATTAGGGGCTGACTCCATCCTTTCAGAGAGGCCCACCAGCAGAGGCCATGGCCCAGGCAGCAGTGGGCCATGATCACCCACCAGGGATGCATGGGGTAATGGACCCAGAGGAGGGAGAAGTGTGTGAAGAACGCTCCGAGTGCTCTACAGGAAGCTTGGAAGCCTGGAGATCAGGACCCCCCAGGAGCTGGGATGCAGCACAGATCTCCAGCAAGGACCCATGCCAGTGGGTCCTGAGCATATCTGTGCAAGCATCCGGGTCCCCTCCAAGTGCATCCCCCTGCTTCCCAAGGGTCCAATTCTGTACAGAAAGGACTCTGCCTCCGTGGCTGGTATTCAATGAATACGCTGTTCTCTAACTCGCTTGAAGTCAAAATATCCTCTTCTCTCTGGTGACTCTTCCTTTCTGTTCCTGGAGCATTTTTAAAGCCCAAAAGGCTCACGTAACTACGTAGTCCAGCTATAACACTGGCTATGTTTTTTCTCAAAGATACTGCTATATGTATCTTGTTTCTGTGCTCTAATCTATTGTTTTATGACTGCTGTATGCCAATGTAGAGTACTTGCCCATGGGCAACTGGGTCAGTCTGAAGACTTGCTGCTGAAAAGCGACGTGTTCCTCCCTTCTCAGATCTGTGTGGTCCTGCTCCTCTGCTCTTCTCCATTCTTCTCACACTAGAGCTGGTACTTGTTGGACTCTTCTGTGAGTGGTAATTCACTAAAACAGCAGAGAGCGTTATCCTGCTTCTGTGATGGATCCATTATACTACTTAAATGGCAGGAGAAAGCTCATCATGACAAGTTGCAGGAATGCATAACTTACAGGAGGGAAGGATTTTTTCCCCCAGCAGTGATACTAAGCTTGATTTATGGTTGCATAGATCATGACAAGCCACCTGTGGGCTGCTGTCATATTCCCATCACTTTGTTCTTCTCTAAGGACCGTGTAGGTGCAGCCTCATCAGATCCATTTGCTGGCAGTGCCAGCTCTTGGAGGGATGGAGAGCAAGCTAGCTCCCACCCACATCCCTGAGATCCTCTGAATAACTCTGTGATTGTACAAACGCTAGCACTGGTGCCAGGGGAGTGGTGGGAAAGTCCTGTGGAGAGGGCTGTCCCACAAGAGCCTTTTGGAGGCAGTCCCAGGTCAGCTAGAGGCAACCGTGAATGTACCTCACTGCTGCACCCCGTGGCCACATTGTGCTTGTATACTGTTGCCGTCCTCAGGGCTACTTGTCTCTGTCTCCTTTTCGGTGCCAACACAAGCACACACGCAGTGAACCTGACCAAAGTATTGACCCAGAGTTGTGCTGGCTCTATTTTAATCAGGAAAAAGTTCAGGATGAGCCAGCTCATCGTGTGGCCTTGTGAAGTCCTGCTGTGGCACAAGGGAAATGAGCTGAGTGGGGGAAGAGCAGGGTTGTCAAGGCAAATTGCCTGCAGCCTGCAGCAGTCCCTTGTGTAAGGCTATTTGTCCTCCTGGACACTCGTCATGAAATCGTCTCACGCTTCATAAACCCAGAGTTAGCCAAATACAGAGTGTGCTCCGTTACCGCAAGAAAAAAAAGACAACTAATTTACAAATTCCACTGGGAAAGAGTCCATTTAGCTCTTTGCTTTCCCAGTGGTTTTAGCCTTGATGACTAATATGATAATCCTGGATCTCACAGAAGCAAAGTTTGTAAGTGATTCATGTATAGCATGGCCTGAAGGGCACATCAAGAATGTACTTCCTATTTCTCTTGGGTAGATGAGATTTTATCCCAATAATTTGGATTCTGGAAGAGATTCTTGTCACTTACATTGAAACTGTTCAGCAAAGAAATTTTCAGGATCTGAAAAACCAGTGTTTTTGAAATACCATAAGTGTAGCTTGGTGTTTCCAAGGCCATTCGGAGTGAAAAGTGATGTAAAATGACAGCTCAGGGCTCAGTAGCAGCTAAAAGTCTGAAGCCCAGATTAAGTTGTGTCCACTTTGGGTAAAAAAGCTGTTTCTTCTAGCCTTGCAAAACTTGTTAGAAATCAGAAAGCTGAGTTGGTTTGTTTTATTCCAATGAATTATCAGTGGCACAGACTAGTCTATATGGAACATTATTCTGGAATAACTATACATAAGCAAGCTCAAATACTCATGCAGGAAACTACCCAGGGACAGTCACTCCTTAGTTCACATTTCACTCTAGCTTGAGTTATTGTCTGGTGTAACAAGCTTGAAGGCTGCAACTTCATGATGTGGCTTAAACCAGCTTAAGTTCCTCACTGGCAAAATCAGGATTTTCCAGGAATAGACTCTGGTCTATTTCTCTCACCTTCTTCTCTCTAAAATGGCAGAAAAAACATCCCAGATAGAGCAAAACAAAAAGAAATCTTTTTTTTTTTTTTTTTTTTTTTTTTTTTTGGCTTCGTTTGAGTCCTGGGCTAGGCTAGTTTACAATACAGAGACATGCCAAGATCTAAGGGGAGGGGGAAGGCAATACAACTGGGTTGCAGAAGGCAGACCAAGCGAGGAAAGAGTGAGACCATCCCTTTTGGCAGAGGTGAGATATCCATTTGACCCAGCCATAAGGTGACTTAAGAATAGTGTGAGCCAAGATCTGTCCTCAGTTAAAGATCTGTACAGACCCACACATGTTCACATTTAAGATGCTGCTTTCCCTGAGCCTTCATTTGTGCCAAGCTTAAAAGGTGATTCACAGTTCTATCAAAGCAAGTGCATTTCTGCACAGATTTGAAAACCAGAGTAATAACTCTCCTTTCTTCACATAATCTTCATCTTTGGCAAGAAGCTCGAATAAGCTATTTCCAGAGAACGACAATGATAAGTGCAAACAATTCAGTGCCATTTTCATAGCAATATGCTTTCAGCTATCATTAAATCTGTGTGAGAACAACAACTACAAAATTATTGGAGCACACTGAACTCTAGTTAGAGGCTTTATTGTATCTATCACTTTCCGGTGTATATTAAAAAAAAAAAAAAAAAAAAAAAAAAAAAAAAAAAAAAGACCTAAGACCTTTTGGCATGCATAACTACTTTATTCAGAAAAGCCAGCCAACACAATTTTTCAAGAACATAGATGAACGTATGCTGAATTTCATGTACTAAACTAGTTTTATTGATTTCAATGCAAATTATTCATACGCATTAAACTTAGGGATGCATAAATTTCTGAAAGACTGCAACCTAAGCTTAGCATGTTTAAGTAATTGGGACTAAAGTCAGAAAAGTTATCACTAAGCAGAAAGGGGAGAAATGAGAAGATAACACACTGCAAACTCCTAACTTTAAAACAAAGGAGCCTTAAGGAGAAAGAGAGCAATGAAAACAAAATTATGCTATACAGTCTTTGGACAGTGATACGTGTTCACTCTAAAACTGAAAAGACCTTCAATT
Organism: Rhea pennata; assembly: GCF_028389875.1. NCBI lineage: Eukaryota > Metazoa > Chordata > Aves > Rheiformes > Rheidae > Rhea > Rhea pennata. Next base: position 137,708,220 of record NC_084663.1, on the reverse strand, counting down.
TTTAAAGGCCTTGCTTTCTGGTAATGCACACGTTCATCTTTTTAAGTATTTAAGAGAAATCAATCTAGACTTTCTAGTATTACAAAGATTGCTATTCTAAACAGTGCGTCATTCACAGCTCACTATTGGACTTGTTCCCTTAGGAAATATCACATTGATGCCAGCTTCTTCAGTTCCACATTTTGTCTTATTGGACTCCTCCACTAGGAACCTTTTAACACCATTCTTCCTTACAGAAAGGTTATGGAACAAAAAAATATGGAAGAACATCCAATGCTTGAGTAATAAGAGATAATAACATCAGGCTGGCCTGTTGTCTAATGAGAAACTACTTTCTTTCCAAAAGGGTATGATTGCCTACGCTGGATTTCTAGTCCCACTCTCTCATACCTATGACAGTTTCAAGAGAGTAATTATGAACACAGAAGATGGTTCTCCTTGGCCAACAAAGCAGTACCTATGATATAAGATGCTGCTAATAAAAGATCTAAAACAAGTGTGAGATTCCCAGCAGTTTTGAAAGAACATAGATGCTTCCTCAGTGAATTAAAAATCACATTGCTACTCACTTCGAATTCTGTAGTTGAAAATCTGCTTTACTGGTACTTAAGATCTGCAGTGGAATGCAACGGATATTTTTTTAAGTTCTATTATGATTTATTTGGTATCTGGTGTTTGTCAGCCACTACTATTTTGCTGTTATGGCAGTCTCAGATATGACATTTATTCACTGTATTTACATAAGGTCTATTTTTTATGCACGATTATAAATCTCATGAGAAAATTGTGACTATGCAAGATCTCAGCTTAGTCATAATGACTGGGGACCTACTGGAATCCAGTGCAGCTGAAACTGGGCTGATTTCCATCTGTACCTGTTTCTTTTGTGGGGTTTCTGCTTGCAAGGCTGGGAGAAATTAAATCATCCTAAACCTAGAGGGGATGATGAGTAATGTGTTGTGAATTAAGTTGGAGAGAGATATTAGACAGAAGTCTTACTTTTAATCTCACACTTCTGCAGAATAGAGTGCTATGCAGAGGCACTGATAATTGGGCAATGTGAAAAGGGACAGAGAGGGTCTGGGGATAGGAACTCAAAGACTACATGCTACTGCGGGAAGACCCCTGTCAGGAGATGAAATAGAAGCTATCTAAGGAAAGAGATGCACAGTATAAAGAACCGAGGACAAGGACTGGCTGTAGCCATTTTGAGACAATTTGTTGGGTTTATCCAATGAATTTCAGAAGGCATTTCCTGTATGAAGAGACAAATGAAACGCTCTTCCTCCAGAAGGAATCAGAAAACAAGACCAAAAAACAGTTGGAATTCTATAAAAGACTCTCATTATTTAAAACTAGTATTATTTTAGTCATTATTTTAAACCATTATATTTACACTTAGGTTTGTCTCTCATCTTTCAAATTCACATGCAAAATATTTATTTTTCAGTATATGATCAGTATGTGGTATTTCTCTGCCATGTGTTCATGTTTAATACTGCGTATCTTTTCTAGATTTAAAATTTGGTTTCCAAAGTTCCTTTGGTTTTGAACTCTCAATGCCCTCTACTATCATCTCACATTTTTCTTTACCTCACAAAAGTATTTGGAAGATGTATTCCCCAAATACTAAACCTATACCACTTTAACCAGCATTCAACAAGAAACTATTTTGTGGCTTAAGTCTTCAAGCCAGTTCTCTTCCAAACAGTGTGAAAAAGCATTCAAAGCAATTTTAGTGTTCCCTGCCCTGACAACCCACACTTTACAATGTATTTATGTTGGAGGCAAGAAGAAGGAAACATACAGAATAACCACATTCAAAAGAGACATGGTTTAACACTACAAAACGCTAATTCTGCTTTATCTGCCACAGCATATAAATCCAACTGTATCCAGGCCAGTGGCATACAACACTAAAGATGCTGGCATTTTTATCGTCCTCTATATCTTAAGATTACTGGCCTAAATTAGACACTTCAAACTGCTAGTCCATTTACAAAATCCAAAGAGATTTTAAATGGAGTGACTTGCTGCAGACCACCTTATCTGGAAAGTACGCAGTAATCCAAGTCTTTTTAAATGTGCTTCAGGCTGGGCAAATAAACTCATCCATGACTATTCCTTAATGCCTCAGGACACTTGAAAACAAATGCAATTTTTCATTGACATACTGAGTTCATAAGTTCTCCAGCCCTATTACACAGCATAAGAAACCTCCACCTCGTAAGAGAAACAAACTGTGGGTTAAGCACAGCTTGGCCAGAGGAACTACCTGCCCAGGAGGTGCTGCTGCCAGCGCAGTTGTGGCTACTCAGGCTCACACGGCTTCACACCCAGCTGGGACACAAGTCTGGAGCACGGGGCTGGCCTCAGCCTTGGTTTGTAACCACAAAGCTATCCTCTCCATCAACAGGAGACGTTGATGAACCAACTCATTTAATTCCCCTTGATAGATGGGCTTTGATGCAATTTCACCTGATTTTCTTTCACCCAGAAAGAAATTTGTAAATATTTAGGCTTCGAAAAAATAATGAGGGCCAACTTCCTGAATGTGATCTTTCTTCAGCTCTTTCACTGCAATGAGGAAATGGAGAGCAAAGCTGTTTGAGTGCCATCTGGACAAACAACTTTCATCTATATAAACATGTCTCAGCGAGAGCAAAGCCCAGGGGAAGAGTAGTTGCCACCAGCTTTCACAGTCACATGTCCCTTCTCAAGAACACTCCAACGCCTTTTGATTGGGCATCTCTGTTTGCTTCTGGTACAGCCTTTTGGTGCATATTCCTCATGTTTTCCCTCTTCCTCTTTGGAAGGCAGGCTTATCTACACATCTGACTTTGGTCCTGTCAGCTGTGTGAGACATCAGTTCAACAGTTCAAGCTACTGCAGCATCCCACCAATGAACTACTGCCGAGAGTACGTGACACACTATTGACTTGTCCACTTGACAGCCCTTTAACATACCTCTCCCTTTTCACAAATAGCCATATATTTTAAAAGCTGTATTCAATATTGGGTTTAACCTGTGCATGCTGTTTGTTGCTGGGTGAAGACATGACAGTGGATGAAGGACTGCAGCAACTAAGACCTGCTGAACAGACCTCGCGTGTCCTTAGCTCCAGGAGATGAAACAGAACTTGCCAATCAATGCTCCGGCTCACAGCTGTCCTCCTAAAATCAGCAGAAGCACTGCAAGGCCATGCAGAAGGACAGCTAATTCCAGTTTCATCTCTTGCCTCCTCTGTCCATGCTGGTGTCACTAGTATCTCTACTGGGAAGCATGATAAAGATAGGTCAAGAGAGTCAGTGGGAGTGAGGGTGAGGAAGCCTCTTCATGCCCACTGCTTCCCCAGAATCACCTTCCTCTCTCCTAACCCCTCTCCTACCCAGTCCTACACTGCAAACAGGCTTGCCTTTCCTGACTCCCCTCCTGTCCTCCTGGAGCAGCCCCTTTCTCCTGAAATGGAGTCAGGCTTATTTTTGCTATGAGGAGCAGAGAGGAGGGGAAATCTTCGAACAGCAGTCCCTCTCCTTCTCAAGAGCAGCCATCAGACTCTGCTTTAGGCCTCCTACTTTGGGGAAGAGGTGGGGGAATACAAGGTAATCTGTAGGTGTGCTAAACAGCTACAATGGTAACTGCATTATTAAAATCCTCTAAAGTAAGACTGCCTAGCGAGAGGAAGGAGAAAAGCTAAGCTGCCTACTCAATACTTCTTTGAATAAACAAGGCCATGGAAATGTATGCAGTGTACCATGGAAACTGGCATATAAGAGCCTCCTTACAATCTCTGACAATCTCTAGGGCTACATTTGATCTGTTGTTCACTTGCTTCTTTGCTTTCTTTGTTCAGTGTTAGCTAATTGCCCAAAAACATTAGTTCATACTCAGTACATTAGTTCATACTCAGTCACAATAAGGCACTACCTTTCCACCAAAACCATTAATTTCCTACTTCAGTATTTTTCAAGAATCAAAGTTAAGAGGAAGCTGTAAGAAAAAAAAAAATAAGCATAGCAAAATGAACATTTTGGTAGTACTTTAAAATGCGAAAGAAAAAAAAAGGAAGAGAAAAATCAACAGAAGTATCATTTGTTGCTTTATACCGTTTTTAACGATGCTAGGTAGTTGTACAGGCCTTTCTTCTCCTGATTAATGGCAGTCAGGCCTACCACCTTCCTTGGGTAAGCAATTCTGTAGGCTTCTCAAAGCATACCGCCCATGCACTCATTTGGAAAGAACTCTGTTCCAAAATGCAGTTCAAAACTTCAGCAGCCACATGCCCGGGGAGCTCTGAAGCTGTCCCTCTCTCCACTGCCTTTGCCCCCTTTGCAATTGCCATTCACAGTCCAGAAGCAGGATCGTGCATCAGGAGATGCTGCCACAGACCATGTTATCATGACTCTTCAGTCTCTGAGGCTGAGGCCATAGATGTGGAACTCCTTTCAGTCTGCTTAAAGCATACGATTGGGGTGTTTACTGTTTGCAGATGGTGGTTTTTTGAACACCTATTCATGTTGCCACATGCATGTCTGGGAGTAAAGCAGACTAGGACTATAGCTGCAAAACCTACAGTACGGGGCCTGGAAGAGACCTCTGAGGTGAGAATTATTGCAAACTGTTGCATTATTTCTTCAGGCCACAGTCACAAGCTTACTTACCAAAAAGTCTCATACTTCTTGCCTCTCACTCTCATTACTTCAATTCTAGAGAGTTTCAGAGCCTCGCTGTTTTGAGAACTGGAAACTATCTTCTAATCTCTGTCCTAATGTTATTTCTTCCACATTATAACCCTTTAAATCTTCAGCTTAAATAGCTGCACTCTTCCATTTCATCCCTAGTATTTGGTCCCTACTAAGAAAGGATAATCCTACCGCCTTCTCAATGTCCTTCGTTTGCAAGGCTAAGCAATCTAAAATCTTTTGATCTTCCGCTTCCCTGAATTTAGCAGCACTTACTTGGCTTTACTCCAGTCCTAAGTCATTGTGCTTGAACATAGATGACCAAAATTGTACATTGTCTTACCCATGCCTTGTACAATGGAAGGAGTATTTTTCAAATAAGACTATATATACACATACAATTTAATAGCTGTCCAAAGAGCATAAGCTACTACCAAATATTATGTCTCATCATAATACTACAAAGTAGAGGATATTATATTAGGACTGCTACAAATAAATGAGCAATTGCAGGCTAGGGTTTCTGTTGCAAGTCACTGACAGAACTGGGTCTTATTCTTTCACTTATTGAAGTCTGTTCCTCTGTTTACCTCAGCACTGAGGTAAAAAAAATCCTGCAGCATCAATCAAATTCAAACTACATTTGGTCATTGGTTTATGAGAATCAGTTTTGTGAGAATCAAGTTTTTGATTTTTTTTCTCCAAAAATTTCAGGTTTATTGTTCACTTCAAAAACAAGAAATCATCTTTTCTGTGCTGTTCTGTTATGCTTCTGTACCATCATCTTAAGTTTTCTTCTGAGATGTCATAACTATGCCATGAGAAAAACAAAGGTCACAAGTACCAATGTAAACAATTATTTCCCATTCTTCATTCACTTTCCTGAAACGGAAAATGTTGCTTCCACAGTAGCCCATGCCAAGCAATCTAGAAAAAGACAAGATCAACCAAATCACACCTCAGTGAAACAAAAAGGCTTAACGTCATCTGGATGAGTGTCAGCTCACATTTCTCAAAATCTGAACAATAAAGATGATTGTGATAATGCTCTTTTACTTCTAATGCATCGGACTAATATACGTATCTCCAGGCATTTGTAATGTATAGGTGTCATTGGGCTAACCTGCTCTTAAGGGTGGAAGTATGAAACAATAGTAGTGGTAGACACAAATATGGTAAGACGGTAATTATGGATAAGTATTTGTGCCCCCATGGTGGAATTCAAAAATAGTCTCCATTTTTAACTTAACGGCCAGTCTTCCTATTTTTTCCTGCAATAGAGCAACTCCTCCACCTCCCATCTGTCCCTCAGAAATCCTTACAGCTCTTTCTATCCTAAAAAATCTTTGGAGAAGCTGTGGAGCTGAGAAGTATATGCAAATGCACCAAAACCTGAAACTGCAAAGATACTTTTAGGAGGATGCAATATTAAAAATTAACTTTGCTATTCTATGCTTCTCTAAGGCCTGCTGTGTCAGAGCAAAGGTTGACTCTATCCCAGGCCTCTCACAGTACCGAATACTTAAAAAGATTTTATAAATACCGGGCAAGTTATTCTTACCCTGGCAGTCCATCCTCAGTTCCAGCAATGCGAAGTCTCAGAACTGCCACCAGCTATATTAAAAACAATTTTGTTTTTCATCTAACATATTTTTTAACTCATGTATACTTTTGCCTCCTTGCCAAACTACAGGAATCAAAACACATGTCTTAACAAAAGGTTTTTTTCATTCATAATAAAATCTGTTGTGTGATATAGCTGGACTTTACACCCAGCATCGTAACAGTAGCTTTTATCCAACATCTGTAACGTAAGTAAAATACATTGTCCCAGAAGTGACAGAATAAACAGAAATAACCAACAGGTATCATTATAAGGTTCACCCCAAAAGTGCCACAAATATATCCATGGGCATAGCTGCTGGCCTCCACAATGTAACATTTCTTGGGGATGTTGCTACTGCTGTGAAATGGTTTGTGGTTTTTCAACAGAAAGAAGGTATTAATCCAGGGCTTTGGCAAAACTTCCCAGGTGGCCTTCAGCTCTGCAGAGTGACCAGCAGGATTATGCAGTGATAGAGAACTTTGGAGACCAGCAGTGATAACAGTGCACAGGAAGAAAGACAAGGACAATATTACTATAAGCTGCCCTGGAACTCACTCCAACGGTCTGTGGAAGAAATCTAACCTGTGAGCATCTTTCATGGTAGAGAAGCATGCTATGAGCCTCAGCTGGAAGGGATCTATCCAAGCAATCAGCAGCTATCCAGGTTGGGTTGATAAATTCATTATCAGCACTGTTGTCAAGTATATTCGACTCGCTGCAAGGCAGTATCTGTTCTATGTTATTATGAAGCTTGGCAGGGTATTGAAGGTTAAAATCCTTTTCATAACTGGAGACACAACTTACACTTGGCCTTCCTTGTTTATGGATCCTTCTACCAAAAGCTTGACCAACAGAAAGAGGTGACCGAATCCATAAAAGCTGTAGAACATCTGTGTGCTTTTGGAGGCTCATAAGTGAGATTGTATAGCCAGGTTTCTCACCTTTCTGCTCCTCAGAGGGGAAGTGCCTGCAGTAATTTATACAACATCTAACCAAGCAAGATCCTGCAGAATGTGTGGCAGTAGGAATGGAAGAGACTTTCTGAAATTTGTGGCAGTTTTAGAGACCATCTCTGGGAAGAAAAAATGCAGTCCGTCAAGCAAATAGGTCAGAGGTACATTACTGCTACCACTTCAATGGCCAGGACAGTTACAGCTAGGAAACATTTTGCTAAATAGGAAGTGTACTTTTGGCTAGAGGAAGGGAGGAGAAAAACAGAAGAGGAGAAGCTAGGAGAGAAGTTTGGAATTTTCATTCATAAAGAATGAAAAAAGTCAGTCTATTGGCATTTGTAGATAGATCAGAACCACATAAAGATTTTTTGGATATATAGCTAAAAGTGCATTTGTTGATTTCACAACACACAGAAGCCTCTGTTTCATAAAAATTGGAAATTTTTAAACTTAGGAAGAAAAGAAGCAAGTCGTGACAATGAAGACATTATCTCCTACAAGATTAAGTGTGGTGGAAACAATGTGCAAGTTGCTTGATTGAGATGGATATTCCAGTGTGGAGCATTTTCAATGTTTAGCAGGGCTTTGGAGTGGAGTGCTTGATCTTTGTAACAAGAGGTGCATCCCAGTAGCTGTGTTCCTCTGTATATTTTAATCCTATCACCGTAAAAAGCCACATTTTACTGTTTGCTCTATTGAGATTGCTCCAAGAAGCTAAATCTCCACAAGCCTAATTTCGTATCTCTTGATTGGGATGAACCAAATGTTTCCTGGAACTATTTGGAGCTATTTAGGGAGTGCTGAGAGAGCTACTTGATCATTTACTGTTCCTGTCAAACCAAATACTTTCTTTGTCTTAACTCTCAGTTGATTACTCCCACAGATGAAGATAAAATCCATTGCCAAACTGACAGAGTTCTGTATGATCACTACATATGATAGGGCTCTAAAATATAAATGAATTTTGAACTCTTGTAGCCTCACTTGACACCTTTGATCATGAGCTCTGTGAAACAGGAATGCATAGATGAGATACCACAGAGAAAAAAAAATCAGAAAAACTTGCCATGTCTTGCATAGAGGCCACTTGGACAAAGCTGGTAGTAGAGGGCTAAAAGCCATACGTGACCAGAGAGGTTCTTATTTCTACCTAGTAAGGTGCTAGGTAGAGCATCTGTAAGAAGGAAAAGTAGCTGATGCACATCTGCTCAATTGTACTGCAAGAAGAAATTATAATGCTGAAGGGACCCCCCCCAAAATAGTGGTTTCAAAACCCATTTAATGGTCTCCTACAACATCACTCTCTAATAATGTTTCTCTCTCTGGAGTAACTGGTGAGTGACTGCCATGCTCTCTGCAAGGTTTCATATATCAGCATTTGTTCCAAGAAATGGTCTGTTTCTCATAGAAAAGGTAGATACTGGGTTAACTGTCCCAAGTCTTGCTCTGCACTCTCATTCAGGTGCATCTACCCCAGAAACCTCATTTTAATGTTTGAATAGTACAAGCCTTTGCAGGAGCCCCTTACCCCTGCCAGTGTCCAGAAGCTACCTGAATCCTTACGACTGTCTGCGCTGAACAGGACATGCAAACAGGGCCATTAGCTCCAGCTGATGCTCCAGCACAGCCCTGACTTCAAATCTGCTGTCAAAAGTCATGAGAACACACTTCCTATGGTTACAAAGGAAAGGACCATGCTGGCTGCCTCAAATATTAGAGAAGAGCAAAGTGATTCATGAGCATGCAGCTACCAAACGCCTAGACTGCGTTCATGCAAGGCATCAGTTTGCAGGCTGCCAGCTATGAAGCTTTGAAGAATTTGTGCCAATAAGCCTTACAGCAAATCACTCCTCTGTAAAGCAGCATGGGTGATGCTCTGAGCACATTATTTACTGTAATCTAAGGTGCAAAATAAAAGGGTTTTGACAAAAACTTGACACAGACTGTAAGAAGAACTAGTTAGACAAATGTAATGGCTCTTTACAGATAAGACCTAACTGAACTTGCACTTACGCAGATAAGAAAAGAGGAAAGCAGAAAGTATATAAAATAACCTTTCCAGTCTTCCCCACAAAACACATACTCCAAGCATGTCTGGAGTTTGAAAAGCCCATAAGTGAGCAGCAGAGCCAGCACTCAGGATCTGCCATTATTAAGCAACAAATCCCGAATATCCACTTAAAAAAGTTTTGAGTTATTGAGAGATTACTTCAGTCCGGAAAAAAATGAAATCTCTGGAAGAAAATGTTTTCCTTTATCAGGATAAAAACAAGAGGCTGAAGTATCTTATGCTAACAAGAGATCTGCTTACAGCTGGATACACAGAACAAGACTCCCTCATGTGGTCCTTCAAATACAGTTCTTCGTTCCCAAAGAGCAGAATCAGAATTGCTATCAAATAGCAAGTTAAGCAAAATCAATCATTTTTAGTCAAATGGATGCATCAGACAAGGGACATGGGAAAAGAATGACAGAAAAATCTACATTATTGTAGAGGTACATCAAAACCTTTTACTAAAATAGATAAGTTAGCACAGCAGATGTCCCACTTACTCATCCCCACAGCTGGCTCCCAACACAAAAACATTACGTTTTTATTCTCAAAGAATATTTTATTTATTTTCATGGTTATGGTAAAAATCTGTTTACATCTGTGAACAGGAGAAATTATGGTTTTGAGAAGCACAATATGCTTCATACTTATTTTGTCTTTTTTTTCCCAAAACTACCAAGATTTACTGTAGTTGGATATCAGAAATTGACACTGTTGCTAGCTTATTCCCTATTGGAGTGCTCAAGTGTTTTGTCTTTTCATTTTTTCATTTCATTTCATCTTTTCATTTACCTTTATCTAAGGAAACAAGAATTCTTATTTCCTTAGGTAAAGCTACTCTACAGTCAAATACATCTTACTGTCAAATTATTATAGCCTATATTTATCTTTTCTTAAATTCTGGGAAAAGTTTTTAGGCTTTCCTTCAGATTAACCAGAAGAGAAAATGGGAGGGAAAAAGTGAGTCACCATATGCATCCTAATATTCTGTATCAGTGAATCACTGAACAACCATTGCATCACAGATGTCCTAGGCAGCAACCAGGGTAATTCTACTATGCTTAGATATGCACTACATAAACAAGCACGAATTACATTTCTTTTTATTCTACGTAGCTGGATACACACACTGTAATCTGGCTCCTGTAATCTTAATATGCATGTGATTTGTTTTCTGAAAATTCCAGTTTCAATGCTAATGAAACAAATATTTTAAAACCGATGATCCACATTTTAGCAGCAACTATGCTTTAAAAGACACACTTTCTGACTCACAGACCTCAGCTTTTTGGTCTTTTGACTTTAACATGTCTCATCAGTAATGCCCAGTAAAGTTCAGTTCAGAGTCACAACAAACTGCCATGTACAAACATGCAGAAAATAAAGAAAATCACCCAGTGGAATTCTTTTTAATGAATCACTTTTTTAAAAGCAGTCATTATTCTACCATAAAGAGCAATCAATACAGAAGAGCTTGACAATCTTCAGAGTAAACTAGTGTTTTTCTAACTCCCAATCATCACTTCTCTCCCTATTCCCATATGAAAGAAACAGCATCTAACTAACTTTTTTTGTTTAAAAACTTTTGTATCTCTGCTAACTGTAGAGAAACACTTACAAAAGCAAAGCTGGAGGCTACAGCATGACTCTGAGATCACAGGCAATACAAAAAAGTAAGGAACAGAGCCCAAAGACCACAACAAAATTGGAAAGCAGCTGATTAGAGGACCCAAAATTCATCAGGCGCAGGAGCTGGTCAAGAAGTCTTCTAGCAGTAGCTATAAGAAAAGCTCACGCAGGTCCACGGGCACTCTTCTCCAGCCCTGCCTATGCTCGGCTTCCTGCGGCAGGGCAGCCTCCATGCTGACTCCCTGTTGCCCATGCCAAGATGGACCATGGACTTGTGACGGGGCTGCAGGGAACAAACTAGGGATGTGGGGAAACAGCCCGAGAGTAATCCAACCTTCTGCAGAGTGGCAGGCCACGCAAACCCTTCCCCGCAGCTTGAGGCCCCTGCCCAGCGGCAGGCGCCCAACCTCCTCTGGACTCGCTGCCCGCGCTGGCAGCGTGGGCATGAAGTTAATGACAAACACCCACATGATATGGGTGGTATGTAATGGGCCTCCAACTACAGCTCCAAACACGTTGAATAAACACAGCCATCAAGTGGAACGGCCCTTCAACATCAGTTGGCTGGGCTGGTGAAGGCTTCAGTTTCCCTGAGAGGACTCAGTTTTCCAAAATCTGGGCAGCATCGATCTAGGCCAGCGTATGACTAACCACAGCGCGGCTGAGAGCCATGATGGATGCTGTCTCCCTCGCAACACAACAGAAACAGTAAGATTGCCAAGAAACATAAATGCAAGTAATTTGATCTCTTTTCACCTGCCAAGCAATCAATTACTTGAAAAATTAACTTGTTTTGCAGCAGCTCATGAGCGAATCTGAACAAATTCTCATCGCAAGACCTTGTAGTGGACCCAGGCTGCGCGATGGGGCGAGGCAAGGAAGATGTCAGGCCGGGCTGCTCGGCTTGTGCTGCCGCTCAGGGCCAAACAGTCCTCACGGCCCGAGCGACTTTGTTAGCAAACCAGATGGGCACAGTAAAACCGAAATCCTGCCCTTTCCGATGAAGGGAAATGGCGAAGGGTGAAGCAAAGCTAGTGAATCTAAGTGCGACCTTCAATACAACCGTGCTCCTCCTTAGGACTCCACACAGCCTTCAGGAACCAGCACGCAGCAAACCCTGTGCCTCAGAGCAGCTGCAGTCTTAGCAAAACTGGTAACAACTGGGTTGGCACGCAACCCACGGGGTGCTTTACATCTCTGTGAGCTGTTTTACGGGTAGGAACGTATGCAGCGAAATGGGCAATTTCACTAACTTGTCCCATTGCTAATTCTCTCTCACATTCACCCAGAGTTTCCCAAGAATTTCGGGGTTCTCACTATTTATGGGACTGCACCTAAGGAAAAATACCTGATCATAAATTCAGAATTATATGGTGGATTTGCTTTTAATAAGGGAAATTTTCTCCCTCACAAGATCTCAAAAATTGGCAATCATAACTCACTGGGAAAAAATTCTCAGATACAATATTTTCTACCAGAAAATGACATCTTGGTGAGATTAAGGATGTAGGAACTTGTGAACTGAGCTTTTTCTCCTCAGAGGAAAATATCATTCTCAGGAAGACTGAGTTAAAAGCAGAAATTTTTCAGTGTTTCATTTTCTATTTTTGATATTAGAAATTACAATGTATATAAAAAAGCATTTCAGCATAAGACTTTTTGATTGATCTTAATATTTTTTCCAAAAAAATTTTATAAAAGATTGAAATGTCTTAATTTTTATTCTAATTCAAAGGAAAAAAATTTTTGAAATTATGGAATATCATAAATGATACAAAATCCACTTTCTGCACTACTTTCATGTACTCTTAATATACAGAAGTTGCTTTAATAACATTAATAAAATAATGACTAGAGAACAAAACAAATTAAAAGTTCAAAGATCTCATAAAAAGTTAGAAATAAGAAACTAGCAGGACACTCTCTGAATACAGAAAAGTGAGAAAAAATTCTTAGTCTCATCTGACATCAGAAGAACAAGTGTTTTTTTCTTCTTCATTAGTAAGAAATTCTTACATTCCTCCCCGTTTTTTTTTTTTTCCCTCTCAGAAGCCTCAGAATTTTCCTCTTCTCCACTGGGTGGCATCACTACCCAGAGCTGCAGTATTTAACTACAAAAACTTACTATAATGAAGTAAACTTCTCGGTTATCATATTTATCTAAATACATAACAAACAAATCAGTTTAATAAAACACTCATCTGACCTATTCTGCTGACATGTAAAACAGCCACTTTTTAGCTAGACAGTAGCCTTGTCTGATAGTTTCAGAATGAAGACTGCTGTGAAATACTTGTGGTCATCAGCTTCATTTAAGTCATAGTAGTACTTCTGGCAATGTTAAATCATGTATATTTCTATGCAAAGAACAGATTCAAAGGGGAAGGGTTAATACGGTAAAAAATATAATCATTATCTGTGAAACAGAGAGAAATGCAGAAAAAAATCAGATATAAAATAACACAACTTTTACATCCGGAAAAGCATTTGAGCTCTAGGAAAAATCAAGGTGTTCTTGCATGTGAGCTGTCCTAATGAAGTTAGTTACACATTTAGTCTCCCAACGCAGGATGCTTGAGATGTCAGGAGGAAAGTGAGAGAGAAGATGCGGGAAAGGCAGAAGTTATTTTGCTGTGTACTCACGAGACACCTGGGCTCTGAAGTGCATTGCATGATCCTCACCACCCAATTGTCCCTTCTTCTCCTCTCCATGTGCCATGATCCATGGCCCATGTTTCCTTCCAGTAAAACCGAAGTGAACAAGAAAAAAGCTACAAACTCAAGTCACATCTGAATGTGCTGAAGGGATGTAGGTGATCTGCACACACAGACTCTGGGTTGGGAAATACTTCGGGTCATAACTATACAGCAACTGATCGCTACTACAAAATGCATGAGGAACAAGAATAACTCTCAATAGTATCTCTATTTTCTTCCATTTAACATATCAAAAAGTAAGGAGTCAGAAATAAATAAATAAAAAAGAAACATCTCTTTATGCAAGACTTAGAATGTAACAAGTATTAACAGGTAGAGGGGTAGTAACATGATTTTCTGATGTGTTAAGAGTTTCATTTTAATCTGGTTTGGTCACAGGGCTCACATCATGAACTACTGCCCTTTGTTCTGCTTATTTCGTTATGCCATCCTCCTCAACACTATCACTCCTGCTTTCTCCACCTCCCCCACCAGCAAATGCTATTGCTGATTTCTAAGAGATTGTCCTTACAGGTACATGCAAGACCTAGCTCACATCACGCTTTGATCCTTGAAGGATTCATACACATTTATGGTAGAAGAAGTAACCTTATACTTTCAGTGTATCACTACCACTTTATTGCAAAGTTGTGTTCTCATACTACTATCACTCTCCCAAGTCTTACACCAAGCTGCAATTGCTTTGAGGCTGGAGGTATGGGCACAGGGGAACCTGTCCCAACCAGATCTTGTAGGAAAATAAAAACCAAACAAAACTCAAACCTTCCTACTTCAAAAAATACATAATTCCATGGGGTAGAAAACCCCTCATGTCTTCAGTAGTGCCCTCTTCATCCAGTGAGAACATTTCTTCAGTCCTTCTTTCCTTCCTAATGTGAGGGTCCCTCATGCTACACACCATTTTCTTTTGCTTTTATTCCAGCAAAACCCATTTGGAAGGGTTTTAAGTCCACTCTTTGAAGACACAGTTCCTGCATGTGCCCAGGCTGACTCTCACATACCAATGTGCAGCCACACATTCCTGTCCAGCCCCTCCTTCATGCATGCATGATGTGCATGGCTGCCCACGCTCATCGCAATGCATGCACTAATGGAAGCTCAAGACACAATGTACAGTGGATTTCTACAGCACTGAATTAATGTAAACAGTTAGTAAAAGAGAATTCTCTCTGCAGAATGAGGTCACAGTACAAAGCTGCCTACCCACTGCTTCCTTCACTCTGGCATTCTCTTTATTAATATGTTCATTTCAGGCAAGAATGCGATCAAAGAAATACATTTGTCTTTGCAGAGAGACTCATATTTAAAGCCTCCCTACTGAAATAGGGCCAGAGTCATTCCTTCTCCTTTTTTCCCTTTCAGCAGCCACAGTTAACCTATTTTTGTCACTTACACAGACGTCAGGATTTTTCTCTATTCATCTGTGGACTAACTTCTATTAATTGTGGTCTTTGTCCTCCAAGAGGAGGTTGGAATAGGAAGAATGAGGGTTTTTCAATAATGACTGTTCCTTTCAGTGAGTTACACATTTTGCTTATGCCATCAAGGACAAAGTTATTTTCATAATGTGAATAACAGTTATTCAAAAGTGACTGTAAGGATACAAAAAATTCTCTATTACTGCCAAACCCAGTTTACTCACTTACTATTTCCAGAAGATCACAAGCCCCTCAACCCCTCCCACCTGAAGTTACCATTTTCTCAATTCTGCTAATTTAACTGTTCATCTAGTCCTACACCAAACCAGTTTTGTCAAGTGATCCAGATTAATGGAAACAAAAAAGAATACAAACCCTAATACAAACTATTCCCCATACACAAACACTTTTTGCAGTTCTTTTTAAAAACATGCTTATTTCACAGATCTAGATGAAAATAACAAGTAGGAAGGTGAAAATGGCAATCATGTAAGACAAATCTGACACCAACAGAACAACCTGTTTAACTCCAATCAGCCATCAGGCTATATGAAGGTACTTTCTATCTGTGTAAGTTGGCTTATGTTTAAGTATTTGGCATTGGTTTGGCAGAGATACATGTCTTCTTGCTCCTTACCATCTCAGGTGACCACATCAAAGGAGCAACATCAGCTGAAGAACTTGCCCATATCTATGCTGTAAATGTAGAGGTTTCTCCTCCGCTGTTCTCAGCCTCTTGAGCATGGGCTAGAGCCCTCCTACCGGATATACAACCTGGAGCTGGAGCTGGTATTCCTCTGACATGTACCATGGGCGCCAGAACTGCATTTCTGGTCACACTGATGCAAAAGATTCAACCCACCATGCTTGCAAAGATGTTGTTCATTATTTTAAGGAGTGTACAGAATGAGCAATTTTCAGCTCCATGTGCCACATCATGTACAAATTAGAAAGCAGAGAAGAGGTCTTGCTACAACAACTAAACTGACTAATTCATATGCAGTTGCAACTGCACTGTTTTCTCCAAGAAACACACTTCCTGTCAGCTCAGTGGAAGGCAGGATTTGACAAGTACGCCGGAGTTTCCTTTTTCCTCGCGTGAGGAATCTGCCAATAATCCTACAGTCTGCTCAAACCTGTCACTTGGATACATGGACTATGCACATATCAGAGAATTTGCGCTGCCACTTATCATGCAATTATCTGAGCATTTTCTATGTAAAATAAACTGGCAACAGAGAACTTCATACAGTCTTTGATTAGCTCTCTTCCCAGTTTATGGCAAATTCTGTTACACATTTTTGTGTGATTTTAAATGTACGGTAGAATCCATCACCAAAAAATTCTCTAGCAATTTTCTTCTGCATGTTATTCCTCCTTCTAGAACAAGGAGTCACCTTCTCTATGTGTTTCTTATTTGATTTATAAACCCTTTTGCTCAGCTGGAGAATTCAGAATGACAGAAGGGATAGCTGGAAAACCTTCAGAGCCAGGATCAAATACATCTAAGCTATCTCAGGAAATGGCTACCTAAGAAAGCTGTGAAATCGCTGTCCCTGGAAGTTAAAATCAGGCCTTATCGGCAGAAAATTATTAATATTTAACCCGCTTTCCTTTACTCACTTTAATTTTTTTTTGTTTGTTTGTTTGTTTGCTGTGGTCACAGAGAACTCTCTCACCTTTTTGTTTGTGTGTTCGTATTTACCAAACTTGGAATTACTGTATCTCTCTTGCATCTTCTTTTCTCTAAATTATATAATCACAAATCTTTCAGACTTCATTAAATATTGCAGTCTATAGACTTCTGATTGATCATCCTTTTTCGTCCTCCCCAGACCACCTCAAGTTGGTCCTATCTTTCTTCATGAAGGATGCCCAAAAATGGACACGATACTTTGGTAAAGCCTCAGCGGGGCTGCACAGAGTAGGATTACTTTGCAAGTTTTGTATGCAACACTCCTGTTTATACATGCTAGTATGGTGTTTGCTCCCTTTGCAACAGCTGGCACACTGCATAACAGACTGAATGAAAGTCAAGAATAATAACTGCATCTTTTTCTGCAGAAATGCCTAACAATTCACCCTCCATCATGGGAATGTGCCATTGATTGCTTGATTCCCAAACACAGTATTTTACACTTGATTTGATTTGTGCCTGATTCCAGAGTATTGCCCTAGTTGGTCAAAAAGTGAATTTTAATCCCATCCTTCAATGTTTGCAGAGCAATTCCTCCCCCAGTTTGGCATTGGCTGCATAGCGAATAAACTTACTCTCTACTCCATTTTCCAAGTCATTAATAAAAAATGTTGATTAGCTTCAGATCATGACAGACCTCTGGCTCAGAATATAGGATTAACCTCCAGCTCAGTATATAATTCCCATTACTGCCTGCGAAGACAGACATGCAGTTTACTGTGGTTATGGAGACACAGCCTAATAATCTCCCACACTTCCAGGATTTTCAAGGCAATATTAAATACGATTAGATCTACCACATTATCCCCTCTCAAAATTGAGCTGTCTTTTCAAAGAAAAACATTAGATTTTCTTTCCATTTCCCTCCATGTTTTTAATTAGTCTTTCCTTCAGTACACATTCAAAGTCCTCAAATCATACAGAAACTCAAATAATGAACCAATATTGTCTAGACCACATTATTCCATCTGTTCTCAAATTTAGGTACTACATTTCCTGCTCTGTGTTCTTTTGGGGACAGTCACCAGCTTGACAGATTTGATTTTCATTAAAAATGCCTTTTGGTAGATCTACAGATCCATGTACCATTTCTTTTAAGAGTATGGTAATATTCAGAGAAATATCCTCTGAGCCACTCAGTTGAGTTGCCATCCTCTTGGTTGTTTTCCATTTCTAATTCTCACTCCCATCAGTACACTTTCCTTCAATGGACATCGCTGTTCCTTTTGAAAGCTGAGGCATTTTTCATTTGATCATCCTGCTGTGCACTCACTGCAGAGCAAATGCAATCTCTTATTTTACATATCTCTAAAGAACTTTTTTCACATTGGCATCTTTCTTTTAGTGTAACTAAGCCAGACTTTGGGGATCTTTTACTATAGGTCTATGTTTTCTGACTTGCACATATTTCTTTGTCGAATGGTCTTCTTTTTCTATTCTTTGTGGAAAAAACTCATTGCTTTCTTCTAACCACCTCAAAAAGTTCATTATTGGACCAGACTGGGTAGCCTTCTCTACAAGCATTTCCCCTGGGTTTGAAATACCACTTCCAGTTCCTCTGTAATGTTCTCACTATTTACCAAACCACATATAAAACAATATTAATGGGTTCATAGTTTATTTGGTGACAAAGCCCTTTGCTATCACATCTAGGAATATCTAAACCTCACCATTAGTACCTGTTGTTACACCCATACCTGCAGTGATGATAACTGCCAGCAGTACAGTAAGGAAGAATGAAGAGCACCAGCTGTGGGGACTTTCTGGCATTGGCACTGGAAGAATGAAGCATCTCACCTCCGCACTGCCATCAAACTGTGCATGCAAAATTGTCCCTATCTTCAATGTCACTTACTGGCTTTTCTGCCCTACCTTTCAGACCATACATAATCGTTCTTCCCTCCAGAGCCAGCAAACAGCTTTCTGCCTCTTGCCTGCTCAAACATAGACCAGAAAATGAAATAGCACTTTGAAAAATACTAACCTTGTTTATTTCATCTCACCACCAAAATGCCAAAAGCAAAGGAGAAACTAGCGTTAGCATAGGTTCTTTTCTCCTCAGAGTTTTGGTTTGGTTTTTGTTTTTGTTGTTGCTGTTTTTCCCTACCTTCTAAATATCTTTGTAAGACAGTATTAAGCAGTGTCATTCACTCCAGAATGGTACCTGACCTCTCCGACCTTTCTGGCTCTTGTTGTCCTCTATTTGAGACTAACCCTCGTGAAGAAGCAGAATCTCAAGGGAAGGTATAAGTGGCTTTTTGGTGGCGTTCTCTAGTGAGCCAGAAAATCTCCTGTTGCCTGCACATAGCCCCCAGCACCCTTCTCAGCCTACAGGCAGCACACCATCGGGGAATGGTAACGTAAGTTCGAGCATAAATTCACTGACCCTGGCTGGAGAGACTGAGATGCTCTGGGACACTGGTCAAAACAGGTTGCTCTTCTGTGCTCCTCCAACTGTGATGGCCCCAAGGCAAGGAGAGATCACATCTCTCCTACTAGTTACACACCTAGTTTAGTGCCCTACCCAAGGGGATTCCAGCAAGAGGACGTCTTCAAGTCATCGCTGTATTAAAAGCAAATAGCCTCAGCCAAACTTAAGGACTTCCCCTACCAGCTGCCATTTGGGGAGCAGAAAACAAAGACATGCTCAATACTAAGAAAACCTACATAACAAATATTAGAGGCTTATGGCCTTGTGGATTTATGGAGCCCTAACCCTACAAATGAAGACACAGAGTAAAAGCACTTGTTGAGTTACCCTTAGCAGCAGGATAGTTGTCAATGATATACATTTTAGGATACTATTACTTAAAAGTAGAGTATTTATCATTTCTCAAGGACTGTAAGGGGTAAGTTTGCATCAAATTTTTTAAAAATCATTTTTCCGTTCTCCTTTTTCTTTTTTTTTGAAATGATGTAGCATTTCAGTAGCTTATAACTCTATTTTTAGAAAATAACCACTTGTGATCATTTTCAAGAAATAAATGAATCTAATTATATAGAGAGTCTTGCCTTTCTATCAACCCCTTCATCTTTGCTGAACAGATACCAAAACACAACAATATTCCCTGGAGATCTACAACTTTTAAGTATGAAATGCCTCTTTTGCCAAGCTGTTCTCTTGTATGGTATCTCTGTTTCAAGAAAATGTGCATTTCCTATTCAAAGAGCATTTCTTACCATTATTTTAGAGCTGGACTGTCCAGCTCCTTCAAAGCAAGACTTCTTGCTCTGTAATTTTCTAAATTAAGATAATACTACTAGATGTTATCTGCAGGGCATCTACAGCAAACTCCCTTATCATGCCTACTGAGTTATGCCATTGAAAATTTTCATGTTGGACACCTAGTAGTTGGTACCTGCATTCTATACAACAACAGCATACACAAAAACTTTACTCTAACGAGCAGTATATTCATAACTTCCCTTTCTCTATTACAATTCCCCTTTTCCCTCACTTTCTTACATTTTTTTTCCTCTCTCACAGTTTCCCCTAATGTGGATTTGTCCACAGAAGTTTCTGTCCCTAGGAGGAAAGGCTGATGTTTCAAATAATACATCTATTAACAAGTAATATGATCAGATTCAAATTCTGCTCGAGTTTCTTGGGATAAGGAACCTCATAACTTAGGTTTACTGTGCCTTACTCACAGCTTGTCTAATTGAAACAGCTTTCTCTTCTCAGTCATCCTCTGAACAACAGAGGATGCAACAGCAATGAATGAGACTAGCCCTGACGAGGGCTCAGCCTCTCTAAGAATTTGAAACAAAGCACCCAGCAGTGCTGGTAAGACGGTAACAGCTCTACTCAACCTCCCAGCAAATTCATGTTTCCTAGCTGCCCTTGGAAATCACAAATAACCTAGAAGACTTTTAGGCAGTTCAGACAGAAAATAAGATGCTTCATTGATCAGGACCAGAAATTGTAGTCTGAAAAAATACAGGCATGTGGATTATAGGTATTTTATGTCCCTGACTACCTTTGCTTAATATTAGCTATGGTGTTACAGCTTGTTCTCAGGACACTAACTATAACTACAGCTATACAACTACATCTGCCCAGAGATAAAAAGACTAACAAAGTCCTTAATGGTCTGAGAGAAAACAGCAGTCTCCTTAATTCAACAAAAGCAACGTCTCCTGAACATGTAAAACAAGACTTCAGGGTTTTTCTGCAAAGATGCCTTCCATCAAACATAACTGGCCATAGTGGTTACCCCCTTTCTGAGTGGTAAGAATGAAATAAATGCAGACGATACTGTTTCAACAGGAGTTACCTTGACCATAGAGTTTGCTGAAGAGTGCACTCCTTTTAAAACTTTCTATTCACATGTAAATTCTACAGGTATTCTGAAAACAACCCAAAATGGCCAGCTTGTGGTGAGGCTAAAGAGAAAATGAAATGGTTCAATAAGCACAATATTCCCCCAAAGCACTGCATTTGGTTCTCATAAGAACTGAATAAGAGCTGTCTTGTCAGCTAACTAAAGAGGGCATTTGGTGGAACGGAGCCACTTGCAAGCCAATCCATAAAGGCACCTCAGCGCCCAAAATGAAATAGCTGGCCCCTCACAACAGGAAGAACCACTACCCCCACAACAGTTGAAGGTGCTTTGCAACTCATTTCATATTCAAAGATGATTTATTGGAGCAATAAACTCCTAAGCAATTTATCCTTTGATGTTTGGCTCACAATTCTCACTGGAACCATACGCACTATGGAAACTATGATAGATAATCTGTTAAAAAAGTGCATCTGCCTCTTACACAAAGTTTCCAGCACGAAATCAAGCCTGAACTTAACAGATGGGTCCTTCTAGTATGGGATCATTTTGTAGATAATTCTTCTCCCAAATGTCCTCAAACGCTTTTAAATTTTCCATGAGCAAACCAATGTTTATATTCAAGCTTCCCCTCTCTCTTCTTGACACCAGTCCATTTCTTGGAAAACTGCAAGATTTTAAAATTTGATAAATACTATATGAGAAAAAGTTTTCATTGATTTTAGAAACTTTTTGACTATCATGACAGCACACCTGAAAGCAGGAGGGATGACCAGAAAGGTGCTACCAAGAGCACAGTTTTAGCACTGACTTGTTTGTTGTCAGAACTCAAAATTAGTCTCAGATCTTCAGAGTGAGTTCTGGACGATAACATGGTAAAGAAAAGTGGTGATAGCAAGAAGTCTTGAATTATTTTCCACTGTGAAAATATGATAAATCTGTGCTTTCAAGTCTCATGAATAATTTCGGCCAAAAGAAAAGGATGAGTCTAAATCTGGTAAGTTTCCAAATGTGTCCCTCTCATATCCTTGCAATTTCTCAATTTAACAAACACACCCACACATATGCACAGAAGATCTACTTCCATACTAATGAATAAAAGTACTTAGCAACAATCTGCAGTAGACTTCCTCAAAGGATCAAGAAGATTTTATCACATGTAGCTCAAGAATTTCATATTTGGTAATTTTTTTTGCTGGCAATCTGCCATCATTAACATTGGTATCTGTTTAATGATATACAAGCTCTTCTCGTAAGTGATTTAACTTCTAAAATATACAATGATGAAAGAGCTGCTCTTTAGACATTCAAACTTTTCACTCCTAAAAATGCAAGGATAATATATGATACCTCTTCTTCTGTTATTTTTAAGAACATCTGAAGCTCTAAGGTTTTCAAATCAACCTCTGTCAAGGCTGTCCTAACAAACATCCATGTATGGGCACTACTTCACCCTTTGCATTCCTTCCTGAAAGCTATGATGACCTGAGAAAGGTTTGGTGACCCATTTCCCCGGTTCCCAGTGGTACAGTAATTCTACAAAGATACTGTATTATCTTAATGTTCATGCTTTCCTATCATTCTAAGCTCATTTTTTGTGGTTTTTAGTGGAGCTGAAATATGACCGCTGAACACTCGGCTTGACTCAGGATCCAGTCTTTTTCTGGAAGAAGGTAAAAGATCTTGCCTTGCCTTATCGTCGACTTCCTGTGGGGCCCAGTCTAGACGAATGGGCCTCAGAGTGGGACTTCTAAAAAGTTAAAGAGAGTAAGGCTGTAACACAACAGCCTCCTGAAACAAGACCAGTGTCTCTCTGGAGTGACATGGACAAAAAGTGCCAGGTCCGAATCCAAGGGCCAGAACACAACCTGACCCTATCAGAGATTAAATAGATTATTAGTATTAATCCTAGTCAGACCACGGACAAGCTTTATCTTTTCTTGAAGAAGAGGGTCTGTTTTGTACCTATTCCAAAAGCAAGAGACATGCTATTTATTTTTGCCACCCTGCAGGAGGAGTTTGTTTCATTATCTTAAAGCCAGGGGACTAATGTTTCTAAACCAAGGACAGGGGCTAATGCAATACTAAGAATTAAAGCAGAAAAAAAAAACAGTTTGCAGTGATCCCTTTTCCCACATGTTAACATGGCAGGTGTCCCCGCTGCTCTTGGGATGTAGCTCCAGGCAAAATCAGAGTATAGGATAATAACCCCATACCACATATCCCTTTATAAAAGCCTCTGACTACAGAACAAATTCCATTGTGGGGAAAACACTCTTGCAGCACAGCCCATGCTGCAGCCAAAAGCACAGATTCTGCAGCAGATGACGATGTGATGTGGGCTGTCGAACAAGTGACAGCCTAAACGAATGAGACCTCCCAGATTTGTAATTAATTAGGTCTTTAATGTCAAGCAAATGTCACTGCTAGTGTCTACACAGATATTCTCTATTCATTTAGTAAGAAGGACATTCTCAAAAAGGTACAAGGGATTTCTGAATTAAAGACTAGAAAATACTTGCCTGCTTGAAGGAAAAGTATGATCCCTTCCTAGACTACAATGCATCTAAACACAGTCCCTGACACGGAAACACTTTCTCAAACCAGTTCATAGGTCAACCAGAAGCCCCTTCCTAGGAATTACAGAAAACGTAAGGGCTTCCTGGCAGATTTTATGCAGTGGGCCTCTTCCACTTCCAGCCAGTTCTGAGACTCCAGCACTAAGAATCATCAAATGTGAAAATTTTGCTATTTACACAAAGCATTACTGAAATGCATATTCAGATGAAAAAGTCAAAGCCAAACACTTTATTCATCCGCATTTGTCACCGTTTTTAACAAGTCCTGATAAGGGGGCTGACATATGAGTAGGATTTATCATAGCAAATCTGAGCTGGTCACATAGCTGCTTTTACAGGTAAAGCCAGCATTTCCAGGGTACTGCTCGTCTTGTTCTGTAACAGGCCTGTGAAGTGCCTGATCTCTCCATTGCTTGACTGTAAAGAGTCATCAGGATGGTAATTCTTACATAGATATCCACACTGAAAACATCTAGCATTAGATTAGACAAATCTGTACTGACCTAAGGCAAGGTGTAGGGCAAAAGAAGGGCTCTCTCAAGACCTGAAGAACAGTAGAAGAGCACGCTGCAGACTGAGCTCTGGGAGTGAACTATTTTCAGAGGGACAGATTTGCATGATTATTCCCGTGATGAAGCCAGCAAATCTTGATAGGACCCGAGCAGCAGATAGATAGACTACCACACTTGCTTTCTCCAGCCCACAACAGAAGAATGGTACTGGTTTGGCTTGACAATGCTAAAATTAGCACTTTCTTCCAACAAGAGCATGCATTTTGGCTGTCCAGTCCCATATGGCAGAACACTTTGCCCTCTTCTATGGAAACAAAAGATTTTGTTTTGGCCCTCAAAGCAGGTAGCTCCAAAATGTCTCCATACAGTCTCATCTTAAAAAACCAAGCCTCTAGCAAGGAGAAAAGGTTCAGTAAAGGACGCCACTGAAAGCTTTAATTTTTAATAATCAAGGGACTCAAACTTGACATTTCCTACTCCCGATTCCATTTCGCCCCTCCAAATTAATTTTTACAGGCATTTAATCATAATGAAAAGTAAACAAAAAAATGGCAATGAGACAAGTTCTGCAGCCTGACTTCTTCCTTGCTTTATAACTTATTACAAAGCAGTTCAGTTCAACTGTGAAAATGACACAATCCAGAAAATCATCATTTATTCCTAGATCACTGAACAGCAATGAGAACTAATCAAAATTTAAGAAAAAAAAAAAAGACAAAATTATCCTTCAAATCACAAGCAGCTACAGAAAAATACGTCATTTAAACAAAATTCTTCTCTCTCTCATCCTGCTATGGGTCTTTAAGTCACTTACAGTATCTGAATATGCAGTGTTTTGAAAACACAGCATTACTGATCATCTGTTACATAGGTCCAAATATTTTGTTTTCTTAAATAGGGTCTGAGAAACCACAGAAATCAACATCTTCAAATTTCTGTTGGAAGCTGGAAAGGAGTTTAAATTCAGGACAAATAGGGTTCATCGCATGACAAGAAAAAATGTAGAATAATGGAGGATCAGTGTTTTTGCATCATGTCTGAGGCCAAAGTTTCTTACTAGTTCCTAATTTCAAGATGTAGATTTTACATAATAAATTTAGAATGGTCATTTTTGTCAACTTAGAAAGGAATGACAAATTTAATTTAATCATACGACAACTTGTTATTACTATTAACAACAGCCCTTTTAACATAAAATAACCTCAAAACAATACTGTAATATTTTCAAAGTTTCTAACACTGAAAAGGGAGAGCTCTAGAGGTAGGGGAGATGATCCAAGAGTGTGTAAGCTAACAAAAGAAAAGGTAACGAGTCTCTGTGAGGTGAACCACAACATAAGAAATGCAAGAGAAACATCATAAATATTTTTCATTTATCATGCTGAATTTCTGTTTGTAGTTCCCGTTCTTTTTTGTTCCTGTTATTTTTTTTTAAGTTCCTCTCAGAAGGCAGAGAGCAAAACTGCTCAGAGAGAGACGGCTGCCATCACCCAGTGAAGAAGTCTTCACTGCAGGAAAGTATCAGCCCCTCCTCTACATCCCAAAGCAGTGACACATGAAGTCACTTATGTTGATCAGAGTCAACAAGCTTAGCTCTATCTACCTGCAGAATCAGAGCACTGGGAAGTGTATTTTCACGCAGACATGCCCAAAAGTCCTTCATTTTTAGGAAGGCAGATAGTTTTCCTCACTCTTGTTTCTTCAGCTGTTCTGGAGGAAGAACATGAAGTCCTCACACAAGCGCACTGTGAATCCTTCCTGTGGACACTGGCAAAGACAATACTAAATTAATACATACTGACCCAAACCAGCTCCATCACCAGTGCCACATACCTGGGCAGGTCCTTAGGTCAGGCCATCTGTAGAGAAATCAGAAGCACATGACACACTCCAGTCCCTTTTGAGCAACCATCTGTTTTCTGCCCTTCTTTTACCCTTTTTTATGCTGGTGCAGGTAAGAATAAAGAGAGGCTGAATCTAACATCAATCTGTGCCTCACTTTTGCCTTAGCCATGTAGCTTGACTTGGACTCTGCACGAGCTCAGCAGTACATCCCAACAGCAGATACTAGCAGGCCCTTTTTTCACTGGTGAGGTAACTTAGTAGTCATACCTAATCTTAAACAGGCTCATTGACTAAAAAAAAAAGTCACAATTCACTTCTGGAGACAGAGCAATATTAAACTTAGTTAAGAAGAGAAAAAGAGAGTCCCTTACTGGAAAAATGCACACCGTTGGTGCATGAAATCTTTAAGAAGCAAGGCATAAAAAAGGCTGGTGGTGATAGCAGTTACAGTATTTCTTACAAATCATTGGTTAAAGATTTTCAAATCACACAGTTAATTCAGCTTAAAAATGCGACATGTTTTCGTCACAGATTTTTCCATGACCATTTTCCCAGTTCCCAACCAGTTCTAGGCACATCTTCACTGCAACAGAGGTGGCAAGGAACATCACTGAGAAGTTGTAATTATCCTTCACTTTCTAACTCCCTCCTCCCTGAAATTGGTCTTATCAAGTGAGTGACTATTTGCCTTGAAGCTGGTCAGAAAGGCCTGCAGTTAAAAATTCAGGACTTCTACCAGACCCTAAGAATTCAGGAGAGAACCAGCACCAGCGTTTCTTCAGTGGAAAGCAAGAATATATGCGGCAACAAAAATAAGTGACCTGTGCAGGACAGCAGCATTAAAAGGTACAAGCCCTGAAGTCAAAGAGGACAAATCTCTTTTTTTTTTCTCCAGTAACTTCATAAAATAAATAAAATGAAACCTGAGCACTAAACAAATATCAAGTGAAAAAAGACACTTCTGTAAGATACAGACCCAGACCAGTTTACTATTTCCACTATGAAGCCTCTAATGAAAAAAAATACTTCACCCATATTATAGACCCTAAACATCTATCACTTCCAAAAAAGCCTTCTTGTCTTCAGTTGCTTTCCTGCAGGGGCAGAATTATCTTTCAGAGGACTCTGGACCAGAAATGACTATTAGTGTGCTGCAGTCCCATTACCAGAATAAATGTGTTCTGGATCCTTCTTTATCTGAGTGGTGAGAACTTTTATCTGGCTTTCTTTTTATGGATTTCTTTATCCAGGAAAGCTTCTCTGGACACTCTTTTTTTTTTTTTTTTTATCTCCCCTTCACTGGTTTCTGCTGCTACCTACCTACAAAGTAGGGAAGATTAGAAGCACCTTAACTGTACTGGAAGATTCCCCCCCCTCCCCCCTTTTTCTTTTTTTAATACAAAAGACTCTTTAGAAGAGAGAATGGCAGTCTGTGAAGACAGATGTAAATCAAGGACTGCTCATTGTTCTAAGGAAAACAGAATCCCGAAGGCATATATTACGTGCTTCAAAAATGGGCTTCCTCTGTTGTTCTGAAAAAAAGAAAAAAACATTGACAGCATTTTACCCTCACAGTTACTACAGAACTAAACAAAAGGGTTGCTGCAATTACAAGTAGCTAAAGAAAGCACTCAACATGCGACAGCTAAACTTAAGCTGTTCCTTCTTTCTCCTTGTTATTAAAAAACTATGCACAAGAAGTGTTTTACTGTGTGCTTCAGAAAGTTGATGAGTCATTTAAAATTCATAAGTGCTAATAAGATAACACATCCAGCTTATCCTCCTGTTCAACATTAGTGTTTATGAGATCTGTAGATTGGAGATAATAAGAAAAACAACAGAGAAAAAACACAAGTTTAATAAAATGAAAATCAGTGACTCACAGTAGGTATCAGGAGCATGTGAAGAAGGGAAAAAGCCTTCATTTAATGCCACTGCTAGATAGGTCTGCTTTCTCAATAACTTCTACTATTTAAAGTATGAAGCAGTACAAAGCAAGATTATTTTTTCTTATCATATACAGGAGATACTGCTGTAACCACATATGAAGGTATACATATAGGGTATAACAGGGAGAAGCTGTGGGATGCGATTTAAGTAAGAGTTGGTGCAGGAAGAGAGATGACATTATACAGAAACATGCAGCCTAACTTTGGTGTAATAAATCCTTGTTAGAGCTAATCTGCATTTACAGCAATGCCAAAAAAAGCATACTTTTCCATTGTTAATAAAGATTATTACACCATATGTTTACACAAGCAAGATCCAGACCCAGAAATCATATTTGTGTGCTTTTCTCAAATGCATTCAATATTTCGCAAGTGTATTGCTTAACAATTTTGCAACAGCATAATATGCATTAGATTCATATATCTCACAATATATAGAAATACTTCAGATATTGATCAAGGTGAGGTAATCTCGCTAAAAATACTCTGTGATGCAGTCCTAGTCACATACAGTGTTTCTTCAGTATTTTTTTGCAGGAAGCTGCAAAAAGCTTATTGAAGTGAATACCTCACTGAAACGGTGTCCCTGCGGGTTTATTGTAGTGAGGTCAGCTGGCACATTATAGGTCCACCTGAAGCATCCCATTACTTCCTCTTCAGGAGGCTTCGGTTTACTGCTCCCTGACACAATTCACATGCTCTCCATCAGCAAGAACTCCCTACAACTGTATTTCAACCTGTTTTAGCAACCTTGTAGTACAGTGAAGATTTCTCCAAGATGTTCTCCAGAGAGTCTACTCAGTCTTTTCTCCTGTCTGGTACGGAATAATATAATTCTTCTGAACTCAAGAGGAAGAATCAAAACTCTATCAAAATATGAAGAAGCCAGCTACTAAGTCTGGAGAAGCCCTTTAGGTGCCTATCTAAGACTCAGAAGGATTAGTTTTATTTAACATTGTAGTATTTATAAACTACTGTGCTGCACTAAAATCATAAATATTATCTTTTATAAGGCTGATACTGACAGCCCACTAAAAACTTGGCTGTCGAAGGTCTCCAGGCCTTTGGGCTACTGCTCCAATCTTCCTGGCGTCAGGCCGTCTGGCAGGAGCTGGTGGCTGCTCTTTTGGCCAGGCAGCCACAAACGTGGGCAGGGCATCTCCAAAAGAACAGGCAGCTGCTCCCCATGAAGCCACATCTGTACTTCATTTGATGGAGGGAAAGCTGCTCATGGAAGACCTCTTTTAATAGACAACCAGTTCTTGGGAGTGGGAAGGACAGTGAGGATGGAATTAAAAAAGACCACAGAGCTGTTAGGTTCAAGTTTGTTAGTGGGTACATATTTTGCTGTTTGCCAACTATTTCAGTTTACGTTTGATTAAATTAGTATCTTTGCTTCCTTGGTCAGCAGCAGTGCACTCCCAGATAACTGGCTTACTTCCAGGGAGGATTTCAATAATTAAATTAGGATCAGCAAACTTGTATAACACCCCGTTGCAAACAATGGTTTTTAGTCCTGTATTTCTATAAGCACAAAGATACTATAGAATTAAATAATCTGAGAGCTGACAAACTTAAATATGTTAGTGGAGCAGTCATGGAAAGGGCAGACTGAAGAATGAGCGGTAGTGAGATCTGCTCCTGGCAGGGTCTGAGTGAAGAAGCCAGTGGCTCCACATGCCCAGAGACAGCACCTCCAGCCCACGTTCACACATCCTCTTGCATGAACCACCAAGGTGACCGCCGAGCCAGCGGAGTGAGCCAGAGCTACGAAGGGTGAATAGAGGCAATAGCTGCTGCTGGGCCAGTACGCCGGGACGTAACGCATGCCTCTCCAACCCAAATCTCAACAGGTACCCAGAGCATCATCACGTTGAATGGCAATGGAGGGATGAGGTGCTGTGGGACTCAGACCATTTGCTAAACTAGTTGCACCATTGCTGCTCATATGAGATCCGTTATCTGCCCACCGTTACTCTGCCCAAAGCCCCCCCCAGCAGTGGCCAGCAAGACCAAGACTGAAGGTCTGTGTAACCTTCTTCAAACAGAGAGATCATTTAGTCTTAGTAAAAAACAAACAAATACCATCCCCCAACTTTTTACTCTCCCCAGTATCCGACGAAAGGCAACCAAGCCTTTCCCACTTAATTTTTCAGCTGCCTGTCAAGCAAAGCTTTGGGTCACCTCCTAACGCCTTTCCTTGCAAATACTCAAGGTATTTCAACTGCCGATACTCTCCTGAAAACAACACCACAAACTTGCTGTCTGCTCTTGTGGCCTTTCCCATCATGATTATGCCAAAGAGGCTTAGCAACCCACTGGACTAGCTGAAGACAACTTTTGTAGTGCAACAAACTCAGTGCAAGGTTTTTTTAAAAAACGCTACATGCATCTCAGTGTTCTTCACTGGAATTTGGGAAAAAAAGGGAACAAAATAAAGCAACATTGAAATAATGGCAAAACCACCCATGAGGCCTGTAAGTAACTCCTTTTAAAAACTAAAAAAGCTCCCACTCTGCAGACATTTTGCAAAAGCAGAAACGCTATCTGATGAAAAATGACAGAAATAATTTGACTTGCTCTGCTCTATATTGCTGTAACAAAATATAACTCTGGTTGACAAGTTTTTTTTAATATAGTTCTAGTGTTTTTCTCAGAACAAAGACACCAGAGAAAGAGGATGGTCTGAGAAGCTTAGCTTTCTTCTGTCTTGAACTCAAGAGCAATTCATTTTGTTAGCTCCTCACCCTTTCTATTCTTATCCTTCTACCCAAGTAAAATACATAACCAGCAGTACTTACAAAGGAAAGCAAGGAGGAGAGGGACCATCCTTGTAACTATGGTCTTTTGTAGTGCATTTATTTTTTTCCGGTGTGTTTATTTTTAACTGTTTTAAACACTCAGCAAAATCATCTAATTGATACCAGCCGGGGCCCCGCAGCTCAGCCGCCTCCTGGGGCGGCGAGGCCGGGCCGGCAGCGTGCTCCGCCGAGGTGGAATTTGCCTTCAAAGGGCTCGCTCGGAGCGGGCCAGCGTCTCTCACGCCGTGCTGACCTTACCCGGGGGCTGTCAGCAGCACGAGCTGTGTCAACATCTGGAAGGGCAGCAGAAGCACCACCCTCTGCACAGGGATTCTCATGCTTTCGCCTTAAAGAGATCGGTCCTGCACTCACCGCGCTGAGATTTGCACCTCGGTCACCATCGTCTCCAGCTGCAGAGTCGGCGTGGAGGGCGAAAGCGCGCCACAGCTGTAGCGGCTCCTGCCAAACCTTCAGCCCGTGCTTTCTCAGATCGCAGCGCACACTGCGGAAGTCTCCTACCCTTGACCAGCCGCCCACCGCTCCTCCCCTGCTCTCTCGCTGAAGTCTTTTGCCATCGTGAAGGCTGCCGTGACTTCAGTAATGCATGAGCCCTTAGAGGTGGGCTTTCGTGCTGGCATTTACAAGAGTCAAAAAGACAAAATATGCAGTCATTTCTGCCACAAGTTATAAACAGAAGTATAAAAGAAAAGGGAGGGAGAGACCCTACCTTGAGACCAAACTGAATGCCAGGCCACTGAGGTGGTCTCTCTAGATTAAAGCAGAGCTGGGCTGCTGGGTTTTATCCCACTTAAACTCATCATTCCCTTGCTTTATAGGTTTGTATTGGATATGTTACCTGATACACTACACAGTATTTTTTGTGTGCCCAATACTATTAATAGAGCAAATTGCTTCCTCTGCAGAATTTGTCCAGCACTGCATTACTGGAAATCCCCTCACCAGAGAGGCTCCTTGGAAAGGACCACACAACATCTTGGTGCTCTGCAAGCTACCCTGACTCCGCAACCCTACCAAAACTACCATCTTAAACTGACCTGATCAGTGCTTTTCCCTACAGTCACTGCTAAAAAAACAAATTCTTGCAATGAGGGTTGCTAGAAAGACAGAAACCCAACATCTATACAGGAACTGGCTTGTGATCTCCAGAGCAGCAGTAACTACATTCACAAAGTAATGCAAAAAATAAAACCCAGTATAAAAACCTTCAAAAGATTACTGGTATCAGCCCAGAAGCACTGCTGTTGTGAGTGGAAAAGCTGAGGAAAAAAATTATTTTCCTTGAAAAATCCAACATTTTCTTGAAAACCTCTCCCAATGCCCTGCAGCATTTGGCAGAAGGTTCCTAGATAATAATGAGGGTCTCTGCAGCTGCGCTCTCCTCCAAGGGAACTCCTCAAACTACGAGCATTGCTGGAGACTGTGACTCCTTCCTTCCTACCACATAAAATACCTTTCTATGATGCACAGTAACAGTCAATACCATATTTTTCTCCAACAAAAGGCAAAAACTAAGGAAAGATCAGATACAACACCAATCAGGAAAAAGGTGACATTTCTTACCCAAACAAGACTTTAAAAGATGTACTTATTTTTTTTCTTTTTTGGGGGGAGGGGAAGGGGGGAATGACAAGCATTTACTGGTTTGTTTCACCTTTGCTTTGCTTTCCAGGTTGTGATCATCTCCTCCTGAAGTTGTGCAAAGCTTGTACTTCACCACAGGACAGGATTTTAACATGTCGTTACAGGCATCCCATCATATCTTTTCATAGGACACTAAAACTTTGTGCATTCTCACTGAAAATATGCTCCCTACTTCTAAGAAGGCATCTTTTTCCAGCTTTTAGCAACTGATTTCATTATACTTTTTTCAGAAAAATGAAGAATCAAGGTCTCTCACACATCTTCTCTCCAAGTCCATGCAAGCTGTGGCCATGTCACTATTAGTTTCTTATTAGACAAGCTAAACATTTAAAGAAACAAGCGGAATAAACACACAATATCATCTTACTAGAGGTAGTACATGGTCACAAAACAGATTCCAAAAGTTGCCATCAAAATTCCTGCTCTATTCATGTAACTGGTAGAATTTAGTTTCACAATTAAGTTTTAGAAACCCATCATAATAATAGATCTGCTATGCAAGGTGCCCTTCCTGCTTTGCAGCTGATGTAGTCTGCCTACCCAGAGTAAGTGGGCAGTGGTGTCATACACCACGCAAGATTGCCATAAATTTCAGAAGGAAGACCTGATCTGGTTTGGGTCCAAGCTACAAAGAATTCGTCCCATCTAAGGATATCTGTTTATGTGGTGTAACGAATATGAGTTGCTACTGTGTAAATAACTGCTTGATTGTTTTTCCTGTTAGTAACTCAACATGAGGAGAACAACTTTTCTGGCTGATTTTTAAAAAAAGCTCAGAATTTTTCTCACTGAAGTTACATGGCAAAACAACTCGTATTTTTATTTCAAGTTCAAGAAAATATTTTCTTTGCACTGAAATGGCTATTCCCTGGACACACTTTCTAAAGGCACAGGAAACAGAGGGTAGCAGCTGTGGTGGCAAAGTGCTAAGCTATTCCTCTTGTTTTAAGTGCATAAATAACCACCTGAGCCAGATCTGGAACCAGGACAAGTGCCCTAACCACTGGTACATTGGCACTCTCACCTTTTATTCCTCTGGCTCAGCAAAAATTTAAGTCTTTTACTTTATCATTTCAAAGGAATATAATCAAAAGGAGAGATTGGAGTAATATATCCCCAAATATCCTTTATTTTGCAGATCATGTTACTCTCTTAAAAGATGACTGATGTGGCTTCCAGTACTTTTGGCCTTGAACCCATTCTCCATTATCATCTGTGAGCACCCTAATCACAGGGTAATTGGTAAAAGCAGAACAATTACTACTTTAGCCTGAAGGCTTTTTCCATCCAAACCTATTCAGCAAATCATCCCAAATTTCCAAATAGTTTCAGGATGACAGAAACCACTTTTTTCTGGCAACGTATTTTTCAAAAAAAAAAAGTTCAACTCTGTTCTTAATGAAAAGTTGGAATGGCTGTATTCAATAAACTATATAATTTGAAAAGTACTTTTTTGATGGTTTATGTGGATCCACAAAGAATGTTAAAAATCCATAGAAACAATTTCATGTTAAATGTCAGCTGTTCTACTCTCTGCTAAGATGAAACAAAATTACCAAGAATTTTAAGATATTTGAAGTTATTGAATATTTTTAGGGATTCCTTTTCCAGGTAGAATTAAAGGCCTAGGCACATGGGGTCTTTACAACACTTAACCAGTTATTGTGTGTCAGCTGATCTGTGGTAACCTAACCATATATATTCTTAGACCTAAATAAATGCAAGGTAATTTGATAAAATTAGCCTACTCTCATTGCAATCTAACCTAAATCAAATTAGTTTGCATTTGCCACAGACTAGCTATTGCCAACACTTTCTTTACTAAAATATAGTAAACTACTAAGGAGGAGGAATTTGATGAGGCAACTGACATCTAACCTATGCCAAACTCATAATTTCATTAAGTTTCAATTGACTTTTCTAGACTCTAAATGCTTTACTTAAAAGCCATAATGCTCTTGTAATTTATTTCTCTTCTCCCACCACATTACTGATATATACTACAAAGTTTAACTCTAGTTTAACATTTGTTCTTTGCTATTAAGGAACAGTATTTAATGTTACTAAACAAAATTACAAAGTTCTCAAGAACATTTTCAGTTAGCAAAATGACTATAAATAGAGAAATCTCATTACAAAGAGCTGTTTGAAACTTACACCAACCAGATAATGACAAAAATGCTTAATGCTAATTTGATTCATGCTCTATTTTAAGGAAGAACGTTAGTCCTGCAAAAGATACCACTTACTCTAATTTCAGTCCTGTAAATGCCTCAGTATGGAAAGAAAAAGCCCTGAGGAGGGTTGCTTTTAAGCAAAAAATGCTATAGAAGAAGATGGGAAGAAAACGAAAGTGGAATATGTTGCAACTATTAAAGCAAAATGCTCACAGTCAATTGCCAGGAAAACAGACCTTATAATTTTCACATTGTGCACCTAGTGCTTTTAGGCCTAACATCTTCAGCAGAGCAATTGCTCACATGAAGCTTTTCTGCAAAGGCAATCATTTCACCAACATTCATATGTTTATCACAACTCAGGCATTAGTTGGTGGTTTAGCCTTGATTTAGTTTTAACGGCTGTAGTCTTAATGTACGCATTAATGTGAATATTACATTAAGGAAAAAGTTCTACATCAGCTACTTGAGAGAAAACCTGAAATATATATATATATATGTATGTATGTATTAGTTCTACATCAAAACTAAAATAAATGGTTTTCTTTCTTGTTTATAGATGTCACCTTTGTAAAGTCTAATACCTAATTATAAAACTCACAGGCGTAGTAAGAAATAAAGGCCAAGCGCTTGCATACTTTGCATGAGGAGGAACTTATTATTTGATACAGAGGTGATCAGGTAAGAGATTTGTCTTTTGTTCACCACAGGGAAATTTTCACGTGCTGACCTACATGCTGACAGGGCTGCATATGGATCCACAGAGGAGACTGCTTGGCACAAAATACCCCTCACAAAGTGGCTGCTTCAGGACGCACTCGTGCTCCTTAGAACCCAACTGAAGAGCTTGGGTCCATAAAACATATTTATATGCAAGATGTTAACAAAAAGTTAGACTTTTACATTAGCAGGATCCACTGCTAATTTTCCTAGCAATGCATTTGCTAGGAAAAGAAATCTCCTCAAGTGAACTAAAAAATGCCCTTATTTCTAATAATAGGAGAGAAAATTACAGTTGGCAAACTCAAGAGACAATTAAGCCAGTGTTTCAGAGGACTCCACATCACTGCCAAAATAAATATTCAGATAAAAGAACAGAGCTTCCACTCCCTGCTTCCTTATTAATTGTGTTTTATTCTCTGGCCATTACAAATAGGTTTGCAAAATAAACTACAAAAGTATATGTGAGTCTGTTCTTTTGATTCGCACTTCACTGTTGTTTCTGAGGATGCTCCCAAGTGCTGAAGTAAAAGGAAAAAGGATTACAATAATATGCACATCTGTAAATAACGTAATAAAAAAGTCTCTGCACATGCAGGTTAAACGAGGACAAAGCGAGAAGCTCGTGGTACAAGGGACCGCAAGGCTTCTCCCTCCGCCTTCCAGAGGCCAGGATCTTCGCGGCGCTTTATTAGCTGGTTAACGAGGTGTGCGGCAACTCATCGGGGGTTACGACGGCCTTTCGCTCCACCTCGGCTGCGAGCGCCTCCCCGCGACAGGCAAGGAGCCGCCCCGGCGGCTAGCATCCCAGGGCAGCAGCGCGAGCCACCCCGTCCGCCCGCGGAGGGGATGCAGCAGCACGCCCAGGGCAGCCGGAGGGGCCGCTTTTTGCACGTCCTCCCACGTTTTCATGGGGCGCACAGGAGTCTCGCTACCGAACAGCGTCATGCGAGAGGCGGCTGCTATTCCTGAAAATACATGCGTGCCTTGGGGCAGCCCTCGACCTACAAAAATGCTTTTTGAGGACTCAGGAATCTGTAACTTGAACGTCAGCAGTGCAAAACTTCTTTCAGAGAAGGCATGGCCTCAGGCCTAGGTATGACTGGTACTGTTCAACCCCATAGATCACAAATACTAAAACTCTTAAGTTTGTCCTGGGTACTGGAAAACGCTCTCCAACCTGTGGCATATGGGAGCAGTGGGTAGAGCCCGTTCAACCTCCACTGCGAGGCAAAGGTAGGAAACCAGAGCAGGTGACCCAAGAGTCTCTCAAGCCCATAGCTTACAAAGACCAAGTGGAGGCTGAGGATGGTGGATGCACCATGCTGGCTACGTGCAGGTGAAGGTAGGTGTCTTGGTGTTTGGTTTGCAGCTTTACAATGCTACTGGATGGCACCACCCAAAGCAGACACTCTTAGAAGTGAGGAATGTTACAGAAGAGGCAATTTTTCAGGAGTGTCCCCTTTTCTGACATCTTCACTTTAGACCAGCACCCTATGAAAGAGATGAGGCTGGTCAGATATATGCACTGTGAATACTTCATGTAATAAACAGTAGCTACAATTTTGTCACCATCATGAAAATCCCGTGACCTGCAAAAAAAACCCTACAGCTGGAAAGAACATGATTCCTAAAGAATGCAACAGAAATGTGAGTTCACAGACTTTCTAAAGGACAGGTCTGCTTCAAGAGAGCAAAGAAAGACATGTTACGCTTATTATATTGTGGCTTTGGAACCCAACTCCAAGGAAAAGGGAATGGAGGGCTGTATGAATCCTGTGGGAGAGAAAAAAATAATAGGAAAAGAGGTCTGATGTAAAGTAGGAGAGATCTATTTTCATCTTGATCAAGAGGAGAGTACTGTATCACAGAGAGCATCTGATCTCCATTTCTATCACAAGGATGGAGAAGTGATAGCTAAAAAAGGTCTCTAGGACAAGGTGAGCCAGTCCTCTGCAGATGAGCTTTACAGTCAAATATAATTCCGAACTGTATTCTTTTTTTTTCTTATGTAGTAAGTGTGCATTCTAATTTTGTAATCAAAAACCTAAATTTTCTAGAATAGTCTTATCTTATTTTGATCTTCTTCCTTCCTAGTTACAGGGTGATCTCAAAGGAGTAAGAGGCACTGAACTCTGCTCACCAGGGAGAGTGCATACACTCTCAGAGAAACCAAGCATCCTATGCATAAGCATCTAGTACCGCTTTTAAGTGCACTTTAGGGTATCTGAAACTTCCCCAGGAGCTAACAGAATGACATTTACCCTACGCCTGTGCTTTGCTGGACTGGCAACAGATGGGATAACCAAGAGCATCTCAAATGGCACTAAACATCTATGCAGCCCAACCGTCCCTCTCAGTACCAGGATCACAAAAGAAATGAATCTGAATTTCAAGTAGCTGCATGTGCTCTTTTTGCTATGAAACTGGAAAGGTCATTTTAAGAGCAAATGGCAACAGTGCAGAGTCAGAGTGAAAATTCACCTATGGCAGGTATAAATCTGTGGCCTTTTGGCAAACAGCTAAAAATAGTTTATAAGTTAAAGTTTAGCTCAAAACATCTTTAACTTATCAAACTGTTAAATGAGACAGCAAAAGAGGGAACTCCAATGGTATCCCGATGGATAAAGCTCTTCCAAGGGGTAAATACCGCTGCCCTTCCTGCTGGGAACATCCATTGCAGCTCACTCTGCCAGTGCACTTTTGAGCCCATTAACTGGAAGCTGATGCTGCTGTTAACGATTAAACTCAAAGCTAAGGTTTATGGATAGCTAAATTTAACAGCATTTCTCACCTGACCTGCATGCTGTGCTCTCCCCATGCCATCCATGCATGCCACTTGCCAGACATTCACAGCCACTATAGGAATCAGTTTAGCTACAAACTGTGCACAGATGTCAGAATTATGCATAGTTCAATGGTGAGATGAAAACAAAGATACGGTGTAAAAAAACAAGGGGATTGCAATGTTAAAGATTAACATATAGTAATGTATAAAAAGCAAAACGATTACTTGAATTTTACAAGAAATGTATCTCATTCTGTGTTTTCTAATAGTAAGTAATAGGGGATAAAATGAAGCCAACAGGAAATAGCATTTAACAATGATTCTCAAAAAGAAATTTCATTTGCTTGGTCCTGGCCTGCATCAGATTAAATTCTTTTTTAAATAAGGTCCAAAATGACCTTTTTCAGAGTGATTAAGATGGCAAAGGAAGCAATCTTAGGGATAGAAAAAAAGATCAAGTAAGTGAAAGAGGCAGATGTGCGTGAAACTGAGCAGTGCCTCCGCACTGTGACATTTTCAGAAGGTAACAAGACGTGCCACGCTGTTGTTGGCTTCGTCTGATATTATTTCTGCCTCAGGTGGAGCAGGGAAGGTAGAGGGGCAGGTTATGCTGCACCTCCAGGGAGAAGGGAAACATTTCTTTCTGGAGAGGCTAATGCAGCCCTTTTTCTCACTTTCTGGACTATTTCCTGCAACTGCCATCACTGCTTTTAGACCCAGTGTAACATTTTCCTTAAGTCTCCTCTGCATCAAACAGATTCAGCTTCTGCTGAAGTCAACTAATTCATATTCCTCATCAACACACAGAGTGACTTGATGCTAAAACCTTTTACTCAGTTATTGAGAGGACAAAAATTATCTGCCTACTGGTCTGGGTTTATTTAGAAAGACCTGCAGTTCTCATGAAGTCACCAGCAGTTTCGCTCTCCACATGACGATGCTCTTCACATGAGAGTAGAAGCAGTCCTCCATGCTGCCCTGAGGGGTCCACCCACTTCTTGCCAAGGTCTGTGCAGCAGCAGCACTGCGGACATCAGAAGAGGGTTAAACTTGACCAGCTTGTCCTTCAGCTCCCATTTCAGGACCTGGATCCCTTTAGTTCAGGCTAGCAACCTGCTTGCTAGGGGGTGTGACACACAGGTCAGGAAGACCACATTGCACAAATGCAGTCACACCATCAAAACATTTTGCGTACCATTCATTTTGCTGAAATGCTCGTGTCAACACAGAAGCAATCCCAAAGCAGCTAAAGTGCTCCAAAGTTCTTAAAACGAAATGGTGGGCTCTTTCAATTTGCAATGCTTTCATTTCAAAATGTTCTTTCCAACAAGGCAGTAAATATTTGAAATAAAGCCTCTCATTCAATCTGAAATAAATGCATTTATTGAATATAATCTAGTATTCACTGAAAAAATGCTGTACACGTGACTTCAATGGACTTTCTTCTGAATTTATGGAAATATCAACAAATCAGTAATGCTGGAGGCTCATGTTGAACACCACGAAATTCCAGAGCTGCCAGTATCAGAGATTCTAAAATGTCTTAAAAAAAAAAAAAAAAAAAGCGCAGCTACAGTTAGAAGCTTTCCCTGTATTCCTTGCAAATAAAAGCACTACCAGAAACAATTGGAGTTACCAAACATACTCAGTAAAAATTGCAAACCATGCAAAGCAGCCTAGCAATGGCAAAGACCTACTTTGTAACTGGACCCATTCTGAGACTGTCCTGGTTGTCACTTGATTTATGGGAAAGTGACATTCCTTAAGGAGGACTATCTGTAGAGGGGGAAGAAGCTGGGGAAATGGAAGGGTTGTTTTTTCATTCTGTAACTTAATTTTGAGATAAAATTCATAGTTTAATGACTCTTCCCAGTTTGAAGACAAGATCCAGAAGGAGCCACGGCCAGAGGCAACTGCTGCCTCTAGCTTGTGATAAGCTGCCAGCTGCCAAAAAGAGAGTTTGTCTTTTGGTGTGCCTCCTCTGTGCCCATGAGGAATCGAGGAGGTGTCCATGACTGCTGCTGCTGCAAGGGACACTTGGTCTGACGACACTGAGCAAGAGAGGAAGCGAGGGAGGATTTGGTGCATCACTGGCAGTTGGTGCAGCGCTGCCAAGGCTGAGTACTCCAAAACATGATGTAGGCTCAAAACCTCAAAATTAAACAGACAGCTCCATGAGAAACAACACAGCTGCCTGCAGATTTGTGTCATTCAGCCCTCTCCGTGCACAGCACAACCAGCTAGATGCTGCACACACATGTCAGGGGCTGGGAGCTGCCTGCTGAGACATTATCAGGAGCTGCCTTTGCCCACGTATGGGCACTAGTTTGGGTCTCTCTTCTACCCAGAGGTTGATTTCTACAAAACTCATGGGAGCTTCACCCCCTCTGTCAGGTCTGGCTGAATTGGATATATTCAGTAAGAGGGCAAAATGACAGACAATATGATCATATAAGACTCATTTACACAGGAAAACAGGCTAGAAATGAATACCTTTGGTAGTTTTTATTCGTCCTTAGTTTTCCACATACTTTCTACAACCATAAGCCCCAACAAATAGCTTTTCATTTTAACTGACTGCTGCAGTTCTCACATACACATATCCCCTTATGAGCCTCAGGACAAGCAACTAAGCACCATGAGAACAGCAGAAACTTTATGAAGGGTGGCAATGGATGTGGGCAAGAGGCAGCATCACACAAGGGCCTTTTCCAGCCCTAGGGTCCCTTGGCCAAGTGAACCTAACATGTTACAGAGTTGGGGGACGGTGGGGAAGCAGCACAACCACCACTCCGTGTCGTGTTCTGCTCCCCTTCAGGACAGCAGCTCCAACCACCAGCGGAAGTGGACTGTCTATAACCTCCGTAAATCAGTTTTGGGGACTAGAGTAAGACCAGCGGACTGATACGAGGCTGATGTTGCCAGCACAAGTGACATTTGTACTGTAACACTTCAGAGCTGAATGGCTGGGAATGGCAGAGGCAGATAAGCCTCTTTACACACTTAAAAAAAAAAAAAAGAGGAAAAAAAATATGTAGAATTTGAAGGAGATGGCAGCCCCAAAAAGGGGGAAAAAAAGAAAGGAGAAATACATAGAAAGGCAAGGCAAAAAGGGAGTCTGTTAAGTGCAGTGGAGCCTAATGTATCACAAGATTAATGCACTTGTGGTCAAAGCCAGATTCTCGTCTCATCAGTGAAGATCAGGAGAGTTTACGGCACTTTCAGGAGAATCAATCCACCAGCCTATGATAAGGGCATCCAGACCAAGGTTTTGTAATTCTTAATCTGCTTTTCATAAATGATTTGTGATTTATTTCTTCAGTGAGGCAAAGACAGGCCAATCTAAAAATAAGTTCTGTGAACAAAATCACAGAGTTACATTGGGATCTTAAGAACTTGACAATTTTCAGGTTGTGGTTCCAAACAATCTCTTCTCCTTCAACACAAAGAAGCAGTAAAATATTTTGCTGAAGCTAGGTCACATAATACATATGTTTGATAGAATTATGTGTATATTTAAAACACCATGTTTTAATAATATCAGGATGCCTCATTTTCAAACAAGAAAATCCTAAATGATTAATGAGGTGAAACATTGCTCATAACCCAAGTTTCCTTTTCCACCTGTGCCCCTCCTTAAATTAAGCAAATATGGTTAGTTTTTATTTCGTAGAGACGGGTGCCAAAAACTGAAAAGTAATAATACGAGAAAAGTCTTTCTATGCAGATTCTCATCCAAATGAATCTTTCAAGCACACTGGCATGGACAATATTTTATAATAGTTTAGAAGGAAAACATGAATTTTATTTTATAATAAAACTCCCCATGAAACATATCTTCATATAGTACTGCTAGGGACAGTATTAATCAGAACATTTGTTGCCTGATCTTTTTTGCTGGTGTAAGAAAACTCTATTATTTAACTTGCTGGAACGGCTACTTTAAATGTTTTAATCAGGCACAATTGCAAAAATTTCAAAATTCCCACACCAGCAATTATAGGTTTATAACCTCTTTAAAATCACCCTCCAGAGAAACAACTTGGTCCTCCTCACATACCCCTTCTCATTATTACCAGCGCTGATGGGACAACAAACCGTAAATGCTCCCAAGCTTTTCATGCATGCAGAGCTCTTAGCTCTGAAGTATTTACAGCTTTAATTGAGACAGGCACAAAGAAAAAGACTGGGAAAAATGGATTCAATACCAGTTTTTCCCATTTTTAGGCCAGTTTCCAGAGGAAACAAGGCTAATTCACTTTTTACCATCTCCCTGCTAGTCCTTCCTCACCAATGTTTGGGCACATTGGCCAGTATCAACCAAATCTGACAGGAGGAACAGAGCTCTCCAAGCTGTGATATTCACATAAATTTTGTAAAATCCCTGGCTGGAGAACAGGAGCCCAAGTAGAAGTGTCCACAGAGGGAAAAACCACAAAGTGAGTGCCGCAGAAGCCTGTTTAACCCGCTGGCCTGCCGATCGCCGTGCTTACACCAGCCAGGCAAATCAGGACCGACAGGACCTGCTGCTTTTTCGCCCCCCAGGCAGCTAGGGCAGAGGAGGGTGCTGAGCGCCGGGCGTATGCGAAGGGCCCGCAGGACCGAGCGAAGGAGTTGAGGAGGAGGAGGAGGAGGAGGGGGAGATTTAGAAAGTAAATTCAAGGGAAATCTGACTTCATTAGCTCTTTTTCTCATGGAACAGCTCGTTATTTTTTTATAAACAATTCAGCCCTGCTTTTTCAGTCTCTGTCCCTACGGCTCTGCACACTGTAAACAGCCAATTAGGAAACAAAAACGCTGCTATCAAACACATGTGGGTGTGCGTATACGTATACACACACGAGGCGCCCGGTCCCGGCACCAGCGGCATCCAGTCTCACCAAACGTCCCCTCACGCGTGCGTGAGGCAGCGCGAGAGATACGCACGCCCCGAGCTCCTGTGTTGGATCCACTACACAAAAGCCGAGGCATCTGCTGCGTCCTCCAAGCTACGTCTCCCTCACGGCTGCACAGAGCTCCCCGGCTCGAGCTGCCGAGACTTTGGTATCAGCAGACACCGTCACCTCGCTCTTGTACTTTATAAAGCACCGTTATTCTTCCTAAGCAAGTTTTCCCCAACACGCGTGGTCGAGATAACCATCTGATGATACCCAAACCCTTTCCCTTTCCTCACCGTGCTCCCTCTCACCGTATTTTTGGACCACAAATTGTAGCTACTGCTGGGAACTAAAAAACACCGGCCGCCAGCGACACCGACAGCTAGCAGGAGCCCCCAGCGTACGTGCACATTAATGAAAAGTTAGCCTCCCGATGGAGGGTTTACAAATGAGCCTTCTCCTTGCATAAGCAAAATGTTTAATCACAGGCATTTTATCCATGTAAAACCAACCAGATAACATGGAGAGCAAGGACCTTTGAAGTATTTATGAATAAATTAAAGTCCTAAAGCCTTCTATTGCACGGCGATAAGGAGAGAATTCTCACATAATTTGCCAAGGCATGCGGAGCAACTGATTTTATCCCGGCTGAAAAAGGATCGGTTTGTACACAAAGGAACAAAGGAACAAAATGCAAGCTATAGTTATATACAGATTTAAAGATAGATACTGCTTAACACGAAAGCAGTATGCAATAAATTAATGTGACAAAGCAATTATTTCAGCATAAGCACTAAAACAATGAGAAATCTTTATCAGCCAAACCTAAGAGCTATAAACATAGACTGATAGACTGATTGATAGCAGTGAGTACTTTTT
This sequence comes from Rhea pennata, assembly GCF_028389875.1. Taxonomy (NCBI): domain Eukaryota; kingdom Metazoa; phylum Chordata; class Aves; order Rheiformes; family Rheidae; genus Rhea; species Rhea pennata. Next base: position 137,664,392 of record NC_084663.1, on the reverse strand, counting down.
TAGCCATTCACTATCGTATGTTACGACAACAGTCAAAGCTGTATATAAATACAAACCACCACTTTCACGTTCAACATGGATGAAAACGCTTCTCTTTTCTCTTGGTTGCAAATCTGTTTACTTTTCTCATAAACTGCAAATTTGGATGTAACCTGAATGTGAAAATAAATGGCTTTATTTTGTTGCCTCGGTGCACTTAGTTTAATGAAAAAGAAGCATGACTTAGTGCGAAGGTCACTGTTTACAGCATGCACAACAGCAGAGAGGTGAACAGAGTGCTGGGACATACCTACCGAAATGTGGCCTTGAAATACCTGAAAAGTAACCCATTGAATATATACAGTAGGATCACAGTAGTACTGAAATACCAGGGAGGTCTGGATGGTGTCTCTCTGAATTTGTCACCATCTGAGCAAAAGAAAGCAGCAAGTGCCAGACAGGCAATGCTGTGGTTCACTGATGTGAATCATCAGTTCAATACCTTTGCCCTGGAACAAGCCCTATCTCCCTAACTTGGATGCTTCACAAAGGTTTACAAAACTTTAAAGCAGAAAGTAAAACAACTTCAGATGATGAAGCAGTGACTGAATAAATGTGCTATAAAGTAAACTGCATGTCTTCATAAAGCGTGGCTGCAGGGCCAGGTGCATCTAACCAGGTTATGCTGGTGCATCTATCACTGTGGCATGCAAGCAACATTCAGTTTGTCAGCCACATTCACAAGGGCGTAGCAGCAACAGCTCACAACAGTTTGCACAGTTCACAAACATACTCTAGCCCTAATCCCAACCCCTTCGTTTAGGAAGAAACTACAGTGCTGTAGCCCTTCTACATTACAATCTTTGAAGATTGTTAGTGAGACTGCAAATAAAAGGGAATACTACAATAAAGTGATGCTGCCTTCTAGTCTTTGCTGCATTTTCAGCTACATTTTGATAAACCAAATAAGGGAACAAAAAAGGGGGAAAAAAGGAAAAAAACACCCTTCATGACAGGGGAAGCAATACCCTGTCCAAAAAGAGGTGCAAGATCAAAATAATGGTCAGGGACCTTATATTGCTTGTTAACACATATACACACACATACACAAACACTGCACCCTCTACAGTCTAGCTACAGGTGAAATTCTAGCAAAGGTCACAGAAAAACAGCCATGAAAAATGCATGCAAATTTATCAACTGCAGCCTTGGTTAAAAATACTTGGAAAAAATATTTTCCTCTTGGTATAGGGCAGTTCATTGAAAGTGAAATGTTTCACTGCAAATTGTCCATCCTGTTCCCTTCCAGAAGGCAGTCTGGTTTCCCCAACAATCCTCACCTCTTTGACAGCTTCTATGCTGGGAGATTGGCTGGTCAGCTATACATATGGGAGACTGAAAACCAGGCCCCCAGATCTCATGATAGCTTAAGGAATCCCATTGATTTGTATTTAAAAGTTGATCCATGCCACCATTGTAATTATTTAAAATTCATCCCATTGGAGTATTGCCTCTAAAATTTGAAAATCTTTTAGAAAATATTTTTCTTCATCCTTATTGCATAGAAGGATGAATATTATTCCAGTATTATTATTCCAACAATACCATTTAGACTCTAATTACAACAAAACAAATTTGGAGACAGCATATACTAAAGGGAGGGTATCCATATTCAAGTACAGTCCCTAACTTCAAGGCAGTCAGTTCTTATAGAAGAACAATACTGATCTGAGCTGGTAATACTGTATCACTTTTCATCACCTGGGACTTCCTAACAAACCATGAGAACATGTGCCATGCACGTGTCTGGGTAAGAAAGCAGTTCTACAAGCAAGTAAGTGGTCCAGAGACAGTCCCAAACCCTGAAAAGATTTGGCAGAAAAGCATAATTTTTTGGACATGCCACTGACTTCAGGTTGACTACAGTGAAATTCCTTAGTTCATAATGTTAGTCAGCACGTGAGATCAGTCATGCACGTTTTTCTACCTGGGAATCTATGAGAATTTTGGAAGCTGAAGACACACATTGTTGTGAAGACACATGGATAATGACGGTGACTGTGCAGCCGCAAGCTGACTCTTCTGAAGGTGAACTGAGAGGCACACAGAGATGCAAGTGCACTTTGGGCTGTTTTCTTTCTGAGTTTTGTTTTAGGAAAGGCAAGAAAAGCTCATCTCTTAGAACAGGGATTTTTAGATTACAGTAACTTGTAGGATCAAGTCTCACAGTCTATAAGAGAATGACTTATAAGAATGCCTTCATAGGTTTAAATGTTCTGCTGTAAAAGCTACTCCAGTCACCATATTTTTATTGTTTTTCTCTAAGCCAGGTCACAATAAAGAAAATGTCATGCTGGGAGAGGAAAACATTTGACGACTCCCAACGCCCTCGTGCTAACCACATGTTGGAGGCCCAGTGGAGACGGAGACATGCCGAAGGTCATGTTTTACATTCTAATGGGGAACCAGCAAACCACATTAACATCTGCAAGTCACACCACTGATGCCTGTACCCATACATTAACTGCTGTTACAACTTGTTAGAGCCCATAAACAGCCACTATTAGAAACAAACTGATGCCTTAGAAATGGTTGAACTGGGTGGCTGAGCAGCTGCAGAGGCAAAAAGGACTGTTTTGTTTGGGAGAGTAACTACACACAGCAGTAATATTTTACAAAGCTGGTTCTGCTATTACCTTCTTGCTAGCCCTTCCCCATCATCTTCTGACACTTCCATGGCAGAAGAGACAGACTGTTTGGCACTGACTTCTGTATTCTTTCTGGTGGTTTATTCACTCATCTACTTATTTTTAAAAGACCCACTGAAATTCCTTTGCATTATGGAGACAGTGACGGTGGAAACAGAAGAGACAGACAGGAAGCTGCTGGTGTAAAGAGAAGGAAGGATGACAGTGTCTGTGGTACTAAATAGAGCGTGATATTGGCAGATGCCCGACACAAAACAAAAACAGCATAATCTCCAAGAAATACTTAATTTGCTGTAAAAATGGCCAGATATGTGAGAATCTCTGATCTTCACAATTATTCATCCGTAAAGTCTCTTGAACTACATGTCCAACACATTTCCTTTTTGGACAGAGACGCCTTTGAAAATGGATAATCATGTATCAAACACTTAAGGACAGCATTTGCATTAAAAAGAGCAGGAGGAAATCAAAAGAGAGACTAACCCATGATAAAAAGAAACTCAGCTGAAAAACCCAGAAGTTTAAGAATATGAAAGCAATGAATGATGAACAGAAGACTGGCAGCACACAAGTTCCTGAAGAGAAACCCTGCTGACATTTTTATTTCTAACTTGCTTCCCTTGTATGTATGGAAGAAGCAACCTCACTGATTTTTTAAAATCCTATTGATAGTGAACCAAATACAACAGTGATGAGCATCGCCAAAATATTTAGGTAACCAAGCTCAGCATCAGATCTTGTTTAAAACTGCTTAAGACTCACAGTCAGGATGCAACTTTGAACAAGCTACAGTACAGCTCCCTCCCCGTTCTGCACCTTTGCTAGCGAGAATGCAGGTGAGCTTGCCACACGAGGTTCGCAGCCCCTTTTTGTACACCTTGGTGCCTCTCCTCCTGCAGTCAACATTGCAAGAAGGAGAAACCACTTGAAATCTGGCTTGCGTAAAGCGCAGTCGGCAGCATAGCAGAAGGGAGTTATTTCCATCCAAAGAGTGCAAACAAGCATTACTGGCAGCACACACTTGTTCCCAGGAAGTATGTAAATAGTAGAAAAGGCACAGGAATGAACATTCACCACCAAATATATTTGAACGATACATCTCAGCCTAAGACCCTGAGTGGAACAAATGTGATTAGTTCATGGGACCTCTGTCTAACAGATGCAGAGAGAAGGACTACCAATGAAACGCAACAAATCCTTGTTTTTTTCCAACCAAACAACACGTGCTGCCCAATGCACACTGGCGTTAAGCACAACCAGACTCATGCCATGGGGGATACCAGCTGTAGAGGGGCATACCAGCTGGCATTTTAAAATATTGATTGTGTATTTTTAATATATAATAGCTTCTAAAAATAACATACAACTTGCAAAGCAGGAGTGTGCTTTCTGCAGAAATGCAGTGTCTTACCTCTGTTAAGCTCCAAACTCTGGGCCAAGTTTGCAGCTCCAGTTCCCTGCTCAGGGCAGGCAGGGAGGCAAAGGGCAGGGTGTTCCCAGCAGAGGAAAGGGAGCAAGAAGCAAAGACTGGAGCCCCAGGTTTTTGCATCCTGGAACAGCAAGCTCTCCAGTTTCCCGCTTCTGCAAGAGCCAGGAGAGCCAAAGGAAACATCTGGCAGCTCTGAGGGCCTAAGACCCCAGGAAGCAGGTCCAGAACGGGATGGCTGGAAATTCAGGGAGGCACACAACCCGAGGGTGGAGGAGCCGGCCTGCTTGCCATGATTAAAATGAATGAGATAGAGAAGCTCTAGAACTTGTCATGTGGTTTTATGAGTTTCCTTTAGAACTTGTTTTCTTCACTTAAAAAAATCTAGAAGATTCCCACCCCTTAAGAAGGGAATGCTAAGGCTGCAGCGTAAAATGAAGCACTCAACGATATGGAAAGAACTGCTTACACACTGTTAACTGGATTCCCTTTTGAACGTAATTGCAGTAGGAACCTGGAGACAGATTTCATTTGATCACATTTTGTTTCTCAAAAAATGAAATACCAGAATAACACTGTTTCTAGACTACCCTAACAGTTAGCTGCATTAACTTCAATAATATTTCTGTAAAGTTAAGTATGTGTATATAGATATGTATATATTGGGGAGATATGTATAAACAGTATGTTACTATGGCAGTATAAACAGTATGTTACTATGGCAAAATTAAAGACAAACTTTCCTATTCTTAAAAAAAAAAATCATATTCATTTACATGTTAAAAGTAACAGAAAATTAACCTCTCTGCATTTTGAATGCAGTAAGCTTGAAAGTAGAAATTACTGTTTGTTACCTAATTTTTTCCCTCCAAAATGTGAATCGTACGATCGAGCCCTTCTACTAGCACACAAACTGTTTGTTTTCTTTTTCCAGCAGTAGCTATGAGTACAATCCTTTTCTATTTCTGTTCTGGGCAAACATATTTTTACCAGCACTTCTGTATTTCAGCAGACAGAGGGTATCTTGCAAATAGCACATCCATGAAGCCCTACTAATCGCAAGGAGTCGTCTATGTGCAGATTATGGAAAGCTGAAACCATGCATTTTTCATTTTGTATGTATAGTAAAACTACTGCACCCTGACTAGATTTGAACAGGACCTCAAACTGAAGAATATTTACAGCTGCCTATGTATTTGTGCTAACATTCATACCTAAAGTGAGACCATAAAAAGCGATAATAATAAAATATTGAACCATAAAATAATGTGCATTTCTCCAGCTTTAAAAGGTTCTTTCCTAATAATTTAACACTTGATGCTGCATTATATTTAAACTTTAAATTTTAAACTTTCAGCTTTCAGCAATATTTAAACTTTCAACAATATTTATCAAATTAAAAAAAATCTCACAAGACTTTAGTTTATAGAAATCATATGCAGGAATAGCAATATATATATCTAGAATGCATAGCTGATCTGCAAAAGACTTGCATATTTTACTGCATTGCCACAGGAAGTAAATGGATTGGTCTCATGTAAAGGTACACAAATCTCTATGGGGCTGTAATATAAAGATCTATTTAAAAAGTCTAAAAATAAAAAGGCCAAAGATTAAACACATTAAACACTATGTTTACAAATATATCATCTACTATACCTACACACCTTAGGTGACCAGAATAATATGATTCTGATGCTCTATGGCATTGAGAAGAAGCAACATACATTGTTGTATTATCCTATGAACTGATTTTTTTGCATCAATATGAAAACGTAAAAATTGCAGAAAATATATTTTTGTTATACAGAAAAATTTTGGTTTTATTCCTGAAAGGAATGCCTAGCATCAATATCCTTATAAATTAAAATAAGGGGTTTGTCAACTCACACTTTTCCATTTCTTTTTCTAGGAGTCTAGGGGGCACTTTTTTCAATAAAAACATTTATATTCCCTGTGAAGTCTTATTTTGCAATACAAAAAAAGGAAACATTTCATTTCTAAGATGCCAAATGCTTTGACTTTTCAGTAACATCTCCTATTTTTCCTTGTTTTACTGAGAATATACCTCCTTTTTTAATTTATGTTCAACCAAATTCTCAAAAATACTCACTATGGGCTCATAGGAGAATGAGAAAAGAGTAACAAAATAATGACAAGTCAAGGGTATATCTAGAATTATCTGTTAACATATGGGTCTCATCTGCTTCAAGCTGAGTTTAGGAGGAGTGTAAATAAATTAACATCATCTCTGAAAACTAAGGCGGAGCAATAATAAAAGGTGAAATACTGGAAAAGAGCAAATCCAACTAGGAACTCTACAGATACGGAAACAATTATCTCATAATTTGTACAATAATTACACTATCCAGGACTTAAATTATGTCTGCTTTACAAACTCTTTCACTAGTGGCGAGGAGTCCCCTTGACAGGGAGTTCTACATTTCTGGAACGCTTGCTGAAACATAATTTGCCTCTTTAGTACATTTCTCCAGTGATAGTGACATTCTTCAGAGGAAAAAATATTGTTTCCTTTTGAAAAAAACTGCTATATATATACAGGAATAATATCTACCAGTTTTTCATGCCAAATAAAATCATACTTATCATACCAATCTATTTAGAAAATATAATATTGCTAAACCAGTTGTTATGGTTGATTAATCCAAGCCCTTCTTGTTAAAAACACATGGCACATGCTAGAATAACCAAACATATTCTGGAGGGTATCTGATGAGAAACTCCATTATATTTTGCTAGTTTCTTATTTATACAGTGCAATAACAGCTGGACCAGAAATAATTACAAAATATAAACAAAATGGAAGCCTGAAAGCAGGGAGCACTTCATTATATGTATGTACAAGTATTTTTATGGGTTTTGAGCAGATTTTAGCTCAAGATACTCCTGGCTCTCACACTACCAAAATAAAATAAAATAAAAGTCTAACAAAAAAGCCCTTTTTTGTAACATCATCTGTAAATGTATCTATGAAGACAGCCATCACCCTCTTGAATTCCTGTACTGTGCCTGTTTGATTATATTGGGCAACTGCCCATTTCTCAAGGCTTTTGTGATGGCCAGATTGACTCATCATATATCCTTTATTTGTCTAATTTTGAAGGTCAGTTAAATGAGAGCCATGCTAATGTTCTAATAATGGTAACACTGACCTCAATGTCCTATATGATAAAATGACTGAAATTAAAGAAAAGGCCACAGGAACACAGAAGAGAGGAAATTACAAATTCTGCTGCCTGGCCTGAAACCCACACTTTCAATGAAGATGAAGAGAGCAACTGGATAGCACAAAGGAGGAAACAGCAGAACATATCATCATCATTTGAAAAATGTAATTACACATCTGAAAAGCGGAAAGTCGGAGATGAAACCTATCAGGGCACCATTTAGCAGCTGTGGCCAGTATCTATATCCAAGGGACAATTGGGAGGAAGCATCAGAGACAGGCAGCAGAGACCACATGTAAACAGCTCCCTAACACGCATCCGTGATCGTGCTAAATACCCACAGCCTCCCCTGCCTGGGAGCAGTGCCCCAGTGCTCGTGAGGTCCAGCTCCACTGGGACATGCCAATTGTGGCAGGTAGAGCCAGATGGTGTGGGGCACCGGGCCCCAACAGGCTGGTTTCCCAAGGGCACCAGTGCACCTCTCCTGGGACCAGATGGGCTTACCATGCCTCTTCCAGAGGTTCTCCGGTGCAAATCCAATCGCCTCTCCCACACTGAATACAACACCAAACCAGCACGGCCCAGTTCCAGGTGCTCCGCCAATATTTCCATTTGCACCTTTTATGCCCAGGGAATATGTCTCCTGCTGCCCGGACAGCTACATGAGCTTTTATACCTTTGGTACAGTAGTTCGAACACTTCCAACTAGAGTAAAACGACTTGACCAACTTTCAGGGAAGCCACAGAATCATTATTTGACTTTTTTCAGGAAAGAAACCCACATTTCCTCTTCATAATAAGCAATCAAGACCTCACAAGGAGGAAAAAATAACATCTTGAGTTGAGTCCTCCCTGAGATCATGTGCGAGGTCACAACCTCAATATTCTTCAGCTTTCAAAGAGGAAGAGTTTGCAGTTTAACCCTTTTTCTAGAAGCACCTCTCAGTCATCTTCCTACTACCCTTCTCTCCAAGACACATGTTTAAAAAAAAAATGAATTGCGTGGCTTTCCTGGCCTTTTCTGAGACAGGCTTCTCCTTTTAGCTCTGTTCTACCTCTAAGCTTACTGCCGCCTCATTTGGCCAGCTCCCAGGAACTTGAGGAGACAACTCCATTGCCTCCCTTCTAAAAAGTGTAAGAAAGGAAACAAGAGTGTGTTGTGGGACAATGGGCCCAATAAATATGTTCCCAATATGCTACTGCATTAGGAAGGACTAAACATTTCACCTTTTCTGCAACCTGAAGCCCACCAGAATCTGGAGCTTTCTAGGCTCTTGGAAATATGTCTCTATAGCAAACATTACTGCAACAGGAACTTGCGTTATAAGGAGTCAGCCTACAACAGCCTTCTGCCAGAAACAACGTATAATATGAAAATAGCAAATAAATAGGAATTTTCAGAAAAAGAAATGTTATAAAACAGGTTGGAACACATTTGTACAAGATTGATGGAAGAAACTGTGCTACAAAGAGAGTCACGCACTGGAGGAACAGAACAGTATGCTAATGTTTTTTTTCTCAATTAGAAGACTGTTTCAAATTCATTTTTACCACCAACTGCAGTTTTGCTGTTATTTTCTGTGATTATACAACAACAGCATCATTGTAAAAAGTAAGAAATTTGCACTTACAAGAGATATGAAAGAAATATCTTCTATAGTTGGTCCTAATAGGCAGCTCAAGCATGGACTACTTTAATACTGTGACTGTTACAACCATCAAATCTGTAAACTTCATAGTTATCCAACCCAGCATTAATGGACGATCTTTGGCCACAGGTCCCTTCACAACAGCCTCTGACTTCCAGTTTATTCTGTCATATGTAAGCTGAACAACAGTTTAATAACAACTATCAGCTGTTACTGACTAATTCCTCCTTCATCCCCTTCCAAAAGTACAATCTTCTATTAATGACAAGAACATGGTGCACAAATACAAAATCTGGAGCAACATATGTGAAGGAAAAAGCATACTGCATATGGACACACACATTTGGACATGAACCCACTCTTTCTCCATTAGGCTTTTTCATTTCCTCGGAGCACTCTGATTAGCTTTCTCTTTCAGCTCTCTTTTCTTCCTCATCTGTTTATGGTTATCCTAAGAGACTCAGGTACACCTAAGTGTTTCCTACCTGGTTTGCTTCCCTGAGCAAATCTCAGATTTCTGTTTTACAAACTAACTCCAATAAACACATGCCCATTTTCTGATTTAGTTAAAGCTTTTCTCCGGGGATCCCACTGGGGTATGGCAGAAAAATGACCTTCATAAACTTTATATCCCTCTGCCAGAGATTGGTTAAAATTGCATGAACATGGTGTCCCTTCATGTTGTCTCCGCAAAGAATTAACGCCACATCAAACTGTTTCACTGCAGACAAATATACCCTAAAATCAGTTTTGGGATGCAAGAAACAAGCTGAATTGTGAAGCAACAGCCACATGTTTGCTTCATTGCAATCCTGAGGTACGAACATCTGTATTAAACCATGCTGTACTTCTGCCTTCTGAAATGCTCTCTCAGTTGCACACCTGAAATACATAAGGGCCTGCAATTCTGGCTACTACAGACTTCAGATATTGTGTTACCAGTGCTATGACACAGGAACAATAAAATCAACTACTTGCTTTCTTGGTCCACTGTGGTGTCAGAACACCTTATCAAAATCCACTCAAACAAGCTGTTCTTTGCAAAAATCAGAACTTAAAACCGCTGCCTCTCTAAGAGCTTATGTTGTCTGCAAATGCAAATTTACTCTCAAGGTAACAGCGTGTTTCAGGTTGCGCAGGGGCTTGCTGCTGAAGCACTCGCACCTCTCTGAAAACAGCAAAGGTTTCGGTCTCCATTAGGAGCTGCAAAGGGCGCAGGGAAATGTTTCCAATTAGGTCTGTGGGTGAAGCACAGTACCAGAGTTCAAGCAAGGAAGGACCCACTGGGTTAGGCAGCGGTCCTGGGAACAATCTGCACCAAGTGGAGAATGACAGCAGTACCTCTTGCTATTTCCTAAAGCACACATACAAAGGAAATTAAAATGTAAAATGAATGGCCACGTTCTTTTCAAAGCGAGAGCCCAAGTTACTTATGTGTTTTGCCAATCAATCACTCTGACTCTCATTGTTTAAAAAAGTGATTATTGGATATTGTAGAGCTACATAATCTGGAAGCACGAACAGAAGCTGCAGGCCCCTACTCCAGGTTGCTTGCCTTTTCCAGGTCTGATTTTCATTTGTAAACTAATGATCCTTTTTGCATATATGCTTCTTAGCAAGCTGTAAAGTTCACCCAGCCCTTTTTGGCTGAAGACCCTGGGTGACTCCTGCCAGATTCGGCCATCTGCTAGTGCAAAAGCCAGCCTAGTCAACGTGGAAAATGAGGTGCTGTCAAGCTGGGTTGAACATGATAGGGACGGAGCTGGTTACCAGAGAACCCTCCTTCCTCAGCCCTGATAGTGCTTGTCATTCCCAAACCCCAAGACACCAAGCAAAGCTACTCACAGGAGGGAAAAGACATCAACCACTATAACTGTTTCAGAAACAAACGTAAAATATAACATTTAACAAAAAAATCTCATTACATTTGCAGAATTCCACTAAACTTGCTGGCAAACCTGCTGATTTCAGAAAGGTGCCAGGATTCTACCCTTGATATTTTAAGCAAAAGGCAAAAAAACACAAAAAACAAAAACAACAACAAAAAAACAATAACATGAAAAACAAATCGAGAGGCCCTTTGGGGATCTGCACGGTAGGGCCATCAAATGACAACATACCATTCCAATGTCTTCATTAGGACCAACTGCACTCCCTCACTTCTCTCCTGCAGCCACGTAACTGCTATAGGGATGTCTTCAGAGACAGGAAATCATCTCTTTTCCCCAAGGCTCCTGTGGACATTTGTTTAAAAGTTGTGATGTTTCTTGGGAATCTTCGAGTATATGGAGCAGGGACTTCTGGAGAGACTGAATGTATTAGATGTAGTCTTAGCAAGTGGACTCCTGTGCTAAAGACAGCAACAGAAGAACAAGCTTCTGGAGACTTTTCCTGACTACAAGTCTAGACAGGAAGCGTGAAAGAAAAAGAGCTGGTTCATAGCATTTGGGGATTTTTTTTTTTTCCTTTTCAATTAAAAGGATGTTCCATATGATAGAAAACGCAGTTGAAGTGACTCAGGCGCATTTGTTGTTTTCTTTTTTTTTCCCATGACACAATAAAAGCTATTAATATATTTGAATTGCCTAAATCTGAACTATTCCTGGGACACGACACAGTAGATTTTTTAGCTATATGCTATGTTAAACTACAATTATGTTAAAATACTGACAAAGATTAGATACCCACTATTAGTAATGCAAAGATAGAAACATAAGTGACATATTTCAGCTACCTCTGAAACAAGTATTATTTCCTGTACAAAAATTTAAACTTACATTTAAACTGAAAAAAAAATCAAATGATCCTACAGAGACTTACAGGAAAGATACCAAATGTCCCATGGCAATACTATATGTAATTATGCATTTAGGACTTCTAAGGTCCCACACAGTTCATATAGCCATAGGTGGCATTGGAAGAGATGTTTAAAGACACTGTACATGTTTGGGTTCTTTATTTCCCCCATTCATGGGCAAAACCAATATTTTAAATTAAGCTAGCTTCACTGAGATACCTGCTAATTCCAGGCTAACATTTGTAGCTCATTTGGGGCTAACATAGTCTAGCGGGGAGCCTGGGCTACTACAGTGTGCATCAGTTCAGATATTAGGGTTGTGCTGATGACAAAGGCAAAGATATGTGTTAAGTAGTCAGTAACAAGAACCTCTGCATCCAAGAGCTGGCATTTATACCAGGATCTAATCTCCTGATCAGAATTTTCATCTGGATCTTATTTCTGTGCGTTCTTCTTTCTTTCCTTTTAGCTAAGAGATCTCTGGGAATGTTTCCATGTCTGATAAAATGTTCCTCGTTAAAAAAAAAAAAAAAAAAAAAAAAAAAAAAAAAAAAAAAAGATAAGATAATACCAACAGAAAGAAAAATTTACAATGAAGAGAAATGGAAGTTGTAAGAACTATAATGCAGCTTCCACTACTTCTGCCCATGGAGTTTTAACTGTCAGATTCCTGGATTCAATTACAATCTCCACTTTTTTTATATATATTAAAGAAAGTTTTCATTATTAAACTGTTCAGTGAGGTCAGCAACAGCAATTGCTGTTTACATTACTTAAGTCATTAGTAAGGAGGAAAGAAGTTAATAATGACATTTTAAAAAAACTACTTCATGTATCAGCGTTTTGGGGGTTTGAAAACAGAAGCAATAGACAAAATTCAACCTGCTGGATTCAGCTACTGCAACTGAATTGCAGTCTGCAAAGTTGTAAATACAGAACCAGAATCAAGTATCAGAAGCTGAAGGGTAAGGGCAGAACATCCCAGTGACACTAATGGGGACCTTGGAAGACTCCGTGGAACTTCTGACCAAAAGGTGGTAAAGATTTACCACCTGCATGCACTTCAGCAGGCATAGCAGAATAATCCCCATGCATTTGATTTGACCTTGACTAATATCCTTGACAGTACGTCTTCTCTTTACCTGCTTATTTACCTCCTATTATATATAAAAAAAATCCATTGCAAATAACATGCATACCTGTAACCTGAGAGGCCACCCAGAACGTGGAGAGCATTCTCCACATTCTCCATGCTGGATATAGCTGGCTCGGAAGGATTTACCACAGCCCTAGCCCACAAAGGGTACATTGCTGACCATACACTAAAACCCACTTTAGTTCTATCGCAAAATAGGTGAGAGCTGAAGTTCTGCAGTAATCCTAAAAACAGTTCCAGTGTTTTTTAAGGCATTGTTATTATGTAGATACTTTACTAAGAAATTGAAAAATATGTTGTTTACTAAAGCTTTACTCCAAGGACACTTTTTATAGTCATGTCTTATTATCTAATTAATAATCACATTGAAGTTAGCGTACTGAATCAAGTGCGAGTTACAAGACAAACAGCTGTACCACACATTAGTGAAACTGGAAGCTAAAAAAAACTTGTACTTATATCTCAGGAACAACTAGGGTTTTTCTCCTTTTAATCAATATTGGCAGCAGAAGTTTGTATTTCTTACTTAGTAGTACCAGAAGATACAAGATCAACACTGTAACATCCAGATGAATAAAAAAAATGAGGTTACAAAAATTGGTTTGCTCTTTGTTTGGGTTATTTTAAAATAGCCAGCAATATTAGCTTCTATGACCTTAAATATATTTTCAGCATTTACATACACACATAAAAATCTTCTAGAATCAGTGTTCAGTGCTGGTATTTTAGGAGCCTGAAAAATACTGCTGAAGACTTGTTGCTTAGAAAAGTTTTCATATTAAATCTTCCTCTATAATTTTTTTCAGCTCATATGCATTTTGTAAAGGCATTTATGTGAATACTGTAATAAACTTTACATAATCTGACTTATATGTAGGTGGAAATTTCATAAAGGAACATTACCAAAAACTGTAAGACAAACTACTCCATTATAAAAATTCACCTGAACATAACAAAGGGAATGTTACTGGAAGAAAGTCATCGATGACCCACATATGACGAGCTAAGCAAAATTAAAGATACCACTTCTTGCTTCTTCATGTGAAAGAAAGGTAAGTTTCCAGTACTTTGGTAAAAGATGAAGCAGATAATACCATTCAGGTAAAATGACCCCTTGAACAAGCTTATGGTGCAGGAACTCTGCATCCAAAGGAAAAGGATCATGTTCAGGATGGAGCTGCCTTGATTTTGAGGCTAATTTACAAGCAGATCGCTATGCATGCTCCCAGGCTTCCTAAAGACATTTCAGACCAAGACCAAGACTGTCAATTAGTAAATGTTCCTACCCAGCACCGGGCAAAAGTCATTCCTAGTGTGCCTTACCACACCTAGCGTAGCGCAAAGGGCTCCCTCCTGCTCAAGGACCCTCTTTTGATCCCGATCTCAAAATTTGGTGATGAGCGCAAGCACGGTTAACAGCCAGGACCTGCAGATGGCAGAAGGAGGTGCGGAGTTTTACTCTGCAAGGTGCCTGGCACCCAAAGCGTCTGTGCTCCCTTCTTGCCAAAGCACGACTAGAATATACAAGCTCTGGTCCTTGGCGCGGAAAGTGAGCGAAGCTGAGATTGGTGCCGTGACTCCGCCAGAGGGGAGATTGTGCTTTCTGATCTGTTTTGTTCTTGCCATTATCTGTTTCTTCTTTTCTCGCTGCTGTTTAACAAGACACACCATTTCCTTATAGAATACTCTGCCATGTGGTTTAGTCAAAACAGATTCAGGGCTGTGGTTATTCACTTTAATCTGATATAGCTGTTCAAGGAGGTTCACTGCTGGGCTACACATTGGCTGTAATATATATAATTGGCAATATATATCCAGTTAAACAGGAGAAAGAATAAAAAGATAAAGAAAGGTGTAAAAAATGTATCTAAAGAGACAGGCAAGTTTGATCTCATTGTTTCTGCTGCTTTGAAGGTTTTTGGTCTTTCTCGTTGGTTTGCCAACAGACTGAGCTCACAGCACAAGCAAAATACTCAGCACTTCTTCCCATGAATACACCTCAGACATGTTCTCCTGGAGGACTTGCTTCTGCTTGCTATTCCTGCTGCTGCAGAGCCCAGCAGCTTCCACCAGAGCAGGTGGCTCATGCTGCTCGAGCTTACTCAAAGATCAAGAGTTTGAGGGATTGAGAGCCTACTAAGGCTTTCCAGAGTCGCTGGGGTAACTCCAGCTAAGTTGAGGGATGAGAATTTGATCCTCTCTCTTTAAACAGATTAGTTTTATGAGGCAGTTGTGCAATTCAGAAAAATGAGAGCTATGGACCCACATTCTTCTTCTCTATTTTACTGTATTTAGGCAGCCTGTCATAATGCTGTTTTATATGATAAACAACTGAAAAAGTTCTAGTGCACCAAATGAATTTATAATGGAAGTGCACGGGCAGTTTCTACTTCCATATATGATTTAGTGTTTTTGAACACTGCAACACCAGCGCAAAAAGTCAGCCTGCTTCTAGAAACACACCAACAATTTAAATTAAGTAATTAAAATGTTCAGTATTGCAAAAATTCCACCGGCTTCAAAATTTAAGGAAGACTGGCAGATTTCTATAATTATCTTCTCTTCAACAGGCTTCCTCCACTATCTTTGCATGACAGAGTCAGGACATTAAGTTTCTATCATTCTAACACCACTAAGATTCGTTTTTTTAAAAAATTCTTTTCAACAGTGGGTGATATATGTGTGTTGTATATTACTGCCATCTTCCAGAGCTTTACAGAAGACTGCTACAAATTCCTACAGTTATCTTCTTACAAACATTTTTTTGTTTCACTAATTTCCATGGAACAAATGAAGAGCAAGAAACCATACTAGGTTCTGTAATTACAGCTACCTTCTGACTTTCTTTTCCCTCAGAAAGGATTTTTCCCCTTTGCTTGCAGCTGGTAACACCCTTCTAAAAATGGTGCTTCCCATGGTTTGACTCCTTACTGCAGTTCTGCCAGGAGTCCAAGTTCTACTTGATCCTAACAAAGCAAGGACTTAAAAAAAGGAAAATGAAAACAACAAAGTTTTATGCACTGGAACAAATTCTTAACTGTAGTTAACCAAAGTTGTAAGCACAGTAACTAGGGACAGGATAGATTATTACTAACCATCTGATCCAATGTCTTGCCCTGAATTGGAGGCTAATCATAAAAATCTTTCTCTCACATCCCCTCATCCAACAATAAATGCCACCAAGTGAAATATATTTTCCTTCTCTGTTAATCTATGTCCACAGTCTATTTAGTTAAGAATAGTCCAATAAGAATAGCATAAATCCTTTTCTAGATGCCACTTGATCAGTAATTACATGGCTTGAGGGTTATTTTGCTGGGCTTTACCACACAGGAAGCTATTATTAGAGAAACAGGAACAGCAGAAAGAAGAAAAGAGATCAATGCACTAATAATTGAATACAGGTCTTTCAAGTAAATGTAGGTATGTCAAAGGCTGACATAAATAAAACACTATTTGGGGACAGGTTGCATGCTTAGCTTTAAATTCTCAAACCCAGTTCATGGAGGTGCTAACTTGGCTCTTCCATGCTCTGCTCTCCTGGGTCCTACTGGCAGATCCATTACTGCTGTCATCCATCAGCACGATGAAGACACAGCTACCGCAACAGTCTGAAAAAAAACTTTCAGTTGTCATATTAACCTAATTCTGTTTTTTCTTAAAACAAATGCACAGAAAGTAGGGAGAAGAGAGCTCTATAAATGCAGAAAATGCACCATCTCCCTCAATGCTTTCTCCTAGCTGGGAAAGGGACCGCTGGTCATGCGGCTGCTGCTGGCTGGACTCAGACCTGCAAGCAGCCCACAGTGCTGGCAAGCAAACTCCCAACAGCCTACGGATGCCAGTAGTGAGGGAGGACTCGCTGCCCACCCCCATCAGTCCCCTCCCAGCCCCTCAGCTGCATCACCCTGTCAAGTGCAATGCCAGTCAGTGCCTCTGTGGCCAAGCAGCCCAGGCCACCTTTCGGAGGGTCAACACCAAACAGTGGCTCTTGGGGCTGTGCTCTACCACTGTAGGCATGAAGGTACGCCACCATGTCCCTCTTGGTGGCAAGACTGGTGGCACAGTGAATGCAACCCACCTCCCAGCAGCTCCAGTCTGCCGGACTCACAGCTCAGGTTTCCCCCAGGGTTCCCTGTGGCCATCTGTGGGCTGGAGACATTTTGGCTGGTCTTCTAAGCTTCCAGAGGAACATTTCTTTGCAGTATGCCACAGATGCCGCCACCAGCTTAGTGCCCCCAGGAGGCAGTGCCATTGGTAGGTACCACATACCATGGCAGGAGATGGCACACAGACTCTTAGGGCTCCACAACTTGCTGGGATTGTGCTGGAGTACTGAGATCAGTGCCAAAAACTGCCACCTGTGAGCCCCTCTCAGATTTTGCAGTTGTCCGGCACCAGACTGGACCCTGGGCATAACCTAGTAGCTCATCAAGCTAACAATGTCATCATATCTGATCATCTGCCTCCACCTCCTTATCTGGCCTCTTCTGAGTAGACATCTGAGTGTCTTTTGCCCAGACAAACTTTCTTTCATCACTCTTCCCCTCCAGAACTTTTTCTAACATATTTAATGCTTAAAGCAATCTTCTTGACAGCTGCCACCCATTTTGGATAATACAGGTGTTTAATTAACGAATGGACAACAATATACTACAGAAAGAAACTCTTGGAGGTGTGTATAATCAGCTACTAGCTAGCACAAGTAGATTTCTTATGGCATTAAACAGCCTTTACTAACATGAAATATAGGGCTGGAATGTAGCAAATGCACTAAAGGACCACAAAAGAACAATTTCATATCCATAAATACATATTTTCCATCCCAAATGAAACAAAATTCCTTCCCTCATAGAAACAGATGTTAAAGCAAAGCTGTCTATTCTTTTTGGACTGATTCTTTTTGTGAATTTAAACATCTTTAGCTGGTTTACAATGACTTAATTTTGACTAGTCTTTGCCATACCATAGAAGTGGTAATGGAATAAAAAATGAAATCTTGGTGAGACGATGTATCTTAATCACAGCAGGGAGAAAGGAGTTAGTAGTTGTGCTACTTCTGTAGCAGCACCAACAAAAGTATGAAAAAAATAAAATGAGGTAGATTGGCAGATCAATTACATTGCCCTACCGAAAGCTAAAATGCTATGGTTTAAAATATTCCATTGCTCAGTACTCTATTGTGGGCCAAAGTGACAAAACAGGACAATTTTTTTTAACTGTTAGTATTCTAATTTTATTCCACTTTTATTTTCAAATTCCTGATCAACACCATTCACTATCAAATCATAACACAATGCCCAGGAAGCATGCCTGAATTAATAAGAAAAAATATATTTTCCATTTCTCATTTGAAATAAAGTAAGATGATACTTAAGATAATCACTATTTTCTCTGTTAGACACCTAAATTCTGTTAATAGCAGCTGAAAATATCTGTCAAACACAGGAGTGCAGCACACAATCTGCTTACCTGGCATAAAATGTCAACAATTTCTAACTAGCAGGCACATAGACAGATGGTTTATTGCCAAGTCTAATAGATGCAGTATTGCCTAGCCTGCACACCAAGCAGTTTTGAGATGTGTGAACTCCCTATATTTTAAGAGATACACTTTGAAATCTGTTGGTGATAATCTACATTTCAATATGGGCTCTCTCACTACTGATTAAATCATGAAAAAGACCATGAAAATATGCCCAAGAAAAGTCTTAGGCTGTGGCTGCATACTCTGGGATACAAACCCTGTGCACTGCTAGGTAATCCAGCAAAGAAATTTGATCCAGATGAGGAACACACACACAACTACACTTTGGTTAAATAAACCCAATCTTCATGCTTTTCTGCTGGCTGCAGAAGGCCTGACAATACCTGATTCACAAAAAAATGTATTGGCACAAAATGAGCCCACAGAATTTGAATGAGCAGAAAAACTCTGCATTGGATGAGTGCTTTGCTCCGTGAGCCCGCAGCATTTTGGATCTGCGATCCGGACCTAGAAGTCAGACTGATTTTATCAGCACACTGCAGCCCCCAGCGGCGTCTCAAAGAGTGGGGCTTGCAAAGGTAATGCTGTTTTCTTCTGTCTGACACCCCAATCTGCACAGCAAACTAAGTTAACAGCTTTCTGTAATACGTTCTCAGCAGAATATAGGTTGTTTCCACTGGTTCTGTTAAATAGGTTGATGTTAAGAGTATCCCTGACTAAACAGCAGTTAGTGCGTTTACTACATGGAAATTGAATTTTGCAATAGCCACTCATTTAAAAAGAGAAAAACCTGCTAACCATTTAGTGGTCTTGTCCTTGGAAAAGCTATTAAGAAATTCAACATATTGTCTGCATTTCCTATAACTAGTCCAAACTGTACTTGGTAAGTACCTCATGACATTAGACCTGTTCAGTTAGAAAACACGTACAAATTCTCGTTTCAGAAATACGGACAACTAAGAAAGTGAAAACTTGTAGAACAAGCGGAAGGAAGGGAAAGGAAACCGTTCTGCCTCCTCACAAGTTACTCACTTCTTTGAGAAGCAAAATCGTTTCCTCCCTTTGGATTTTTTTTTCTTTTTGCTGTAAAGCAGATTGTTCTAGTCTAATCTCTGTTTTCAACAAAAGTCAGAGTAGGGAAGAGAGTTCTTCAACAAATCACTATTGACACGTTATTAAATCTCCAAATGGCACTTTTTTAAGGACACTTTCAGGTAGAAATTACTGCTCATTAAAGGCAGCCAAGAAAAGCGGCTATCAGGTAGTTGCTGGTGTTCAATGCTCTTTCGTCACACTCTGTATCAACTCTAACAAAGCTAAAAATAACAACACAACTTTGGAAGAGGATATTCTCAAATGTAAACAGTTTATAAATGAAGGTTTTCTTCCATTAGCTATGAATCTTCAGCACAGCCAGTTAAGTATGGTGCAAAGCAAATTGTCCATAAAAATAAGAGAGCCTTCCGTATTTTCTCAGACTGCCAGAAACAGAAAAAGGACTGAAAAAACATTTTATACTTCCCGCCTGTGTTTAAAGTGTCATTGGACTGAACTCTGGAAAACATGCAGGAACATAATGTCCCCTCTTTGACTAAATGTGTATTTTCTAGGATGGCAGTGGAATTAGGACACAACTAAATGTTTCTGAATACCTTTTTAACTTACAAGTTAATTACAAATTACTCAAAAATTATTCTTCCACTCCTTAAAAAGCTTATAATAATATTTGAGGTGCAGAGAACAGATCTACAGATTTTTATTTGTGATATGCTCAGTTCAAACCACAAATCCAGAGACTGCCTGCCCCCGTGCCCACTTGATGAGGGCATACACATTTTATAAGACGCCATTAGAAGAATTCGGCAAGTCACTGCATGTGGTAAAATGGCAAAACATATGGTTTGCAGTTCTTCCCTATGCCCTATTTGTCAGTTGTGGATTTAATAAAAACTAGTTGGATTATGTTAAATTATGGTGCAAAACCAAGGAGACCTGCTTGGGCATGTGCACAGGGGCCCTACGCACTTGCACGCCTAGGAGATGTTTGCGGGCACTACATGTGTGCACTGTCTTCCCCCACCTCAGACATTAAGGGAAGGGTCCAAGACAAGAGAGGAAGGTTCAGTCCCTGAACCACAAGGAGAAGCAAGGCTGGGCAAAAGCAAGGATAATGAAGAAAAAAGGAGGGCGACTGGAACACAGAATAAAGGGAGGAAATGAAACTCACAGTACAAAGAGCAGGAGGATAAAGCTGTGGCTAATATGCAGGACAGAGAGTCCTTGCCAAGCACCCGTGTAACCCCAGCCACATCTTCTCCTACTATTTCAGTTAACTCATCCGCTCAGTGAGGGAAATACTGAGCTAGCGCAGGTAGGAGAGAACGCACCAGGTCCCAGGAATTCTGGTGTTAATTTGCAAGTATTACTAAAGAGGCTAAAGGAGTCTTAACCTTTCGGGGTCGAGAGCCAAATCTGTTGTTTTGCACACGACAGAGTTGCAGTGAACACCTGCCAGCAAGCCTTCTGCCCGATTTCACCCCGCACCCGGGAACCACCCAGCGAGGTCCAGCTGTGCCCTCCTGCCCCTTCTCCCTGGGCCCGGGAGCCCAGCCACCAGGCGGGCCGGGCGGCTGCCGCCCAGCCAGGCACCCGTGGTGCCGACGAGCTGCTTTAGCAGGTCAGCGGCTGCTCTCTCAGTCCCAATGAAACACCATTTTTCCTCCTAAACAAAATTTCCAGGGATGCCAAAAGCGACCAATGAGCCCTAAGCAAAGGGAGCCCCAGGCAACCCCAAAACATTTGCTCACTTGTGCTGCCTCCCCAAAATAGCTGTCGACTACTTCAGACTTCTTCAGAGCAGCTGGCACATCTGAAAGCTGTCTTTCACATTTCCACAGTATCTCTCTGCTGACCTAGCCAGCAACCCCGTCTCCTAATTTGGTAGCAATTCTCTGGCTTCTCATGCCGTGGCATGTGCGTTTGCTTACAACCCAGGCAAACCGCTGCCAGTCATCCCAACACGGCAAGGGGCAGCAGAGGCATATTTCCACGGTGATGAAACCTGCACCCCAGATGTCTCGTATACGTGCACAGTAAAGGAGCAAGCGACCATGAAAAGAGAATGAGTGGTTAGGTATGGCCTGGACCACAGACTAGAAATATTAAGAAAAATGCAGCATTTGATATCTAGCTTTGCCTCACAATGGGACCAAATTTAGTTCTTTTCAACGTTTTTGGAACCGAAGCCTCCTCCCTCCTCTCTCAAATTCACCTCTTGGTTCAGGGAAGTCCTAGACTCGGCTCTAGCTCCTTGTCTCTCAAGCAGATGTGCTAGCCACGAGACTGTAAGTTAACACCTCACCCAGCCTAGCTAAAGGCTTTAATAGGACAGACTGCAAATTTATGGCCAGGTGGTTGCAGCACTGAACCAGGTAGAGGAAGTATCTGAACCTGACTCCTTCATACTCAAGCGAAAGGAAGAGATGTCCATTATTAGCTACTCACAGATTTTTTTTTTTTAGTTGCATACCTGTATTTTCTAGTCAAAAAATCTACCATAGACCCAAAAAGTATCATTACTAAAGTTTCATTAAATGCAATACACTTCACAGAATTTTTTTGCTTGGATGAATTAAAATTTTCTGATAGAAAATAGAATGTAAAAAAATTTGCAACCAGCTCTACAAAGGCTACTCCTTTTGCATTCATAGTCCCAGCACATGCTCAGCAAGTGTGCAGTAACTTCAGCGTGAGATTAAGTTTTAGCATGCAGAAAGGAATTCTCCTTAGTCCAGCTGCAAGGATCCTCTACTTGGGTATGAGAAGTAATTGATGAGAGTCTTGTTTCCCCTGTGGGATGTACAAAACTTCGAACTAATCCAAGGTGAGCCAAAGAAAAAGGAGAACCAGGCAAGATAAAAAATTCTAGCTCTATGCTGACCATATTAGAAATCAAGAGCAACTCCTGAGCTGCCAAAACAACTGTTCAAAGAGTTGTGCCAGGCATCCAGATGCTGCTGCTGGTATTAGAAGAAGATCTGCCACAGCCTGAGAGCAGCTGGGTTCCAGGGCCAACATCCACAGCCTGAATGCGGAGAGAAATGTCAACTCACCAACCAGCCGGCATCCTTCCTTCTAAATAGACACATGCAGATTAGTTGCTAATCACTGAAATTCATTTAGAAATTGCAAACCTTTATATAAAACAAAAAGTTTGCTACAATACAGCATATTTGGGCCTAAGACCTTGAAAAGAGTAGGACTAGCACATGCAAAAAACTCACTGCTCATGTAACCAGGGCAACTGAAGGTAATTCAGTAGGATACCTGCATGCAAAAGGATGGCTGAGTAAGAAGCATGGAACCAAAATCCTCTCTCAAGCCTTTCGTTATTTCTGCAGTGTCCTATTTTAAAATGTCCACTTCTTCTTCAATTACTGCAGCAACCAGGGCTCCCCAGAAGTAGCTTAAAATAGTCTGAATCTTTCCACCTACCTTCCCCTCATTCAAAGCAGCTGCCTACCTTTATCTGCTGCTGACACCTTCTTTCTGCCACAGAATACAGTCATTTGGGCACTGCACCAAAAATGTGCCTTGAACTGAATAGCTATTACATATTAAGAAATCACAGGTAATGCTGTTATTATTAACTGTCCCCCAAAATTGTTCTCCAGGCATTTTGGACAAGTTTGTTGTCCAGAAAACATAAGGTGTATTCACTCCCTCCATTTCAGCCTAGTTTAGATGATACAAACATATCACAAAACGTAGAAGCCTACGTACCACACAGAGTCATTTGGGAAAGGTAGGGACTCCCAGAGAGTAATTCAGAGAATCTAAGTTAAGTATCTACTGCTGGACAGCCTTCAAGTAGGCAGATTCCAGCTATTGTTGTGAAGCATGGTAGAAAAAACTGTAAGGTTTACAAGCAGATGTTTGCAATTAGCTATGACACTATATTCAAGTCATGTTACATAAAATGAATTAAGATGAAGCATCACTGGGAGGTAGAAATGAAAGTCTGAGATGAAAAAGTTATGGAGGGAAAATTCCACGTAAGGCTGAAGTTAGAGACAGCTCAGGCTGCGGATCTCATTCTCAGTGTTCCTCAGCACAAGAGGAACGAATGTGTGCAGCAAAAGAGGTGGAGCTGTGAACCTGACTTCATGCGTGTGTTTGGGGGGGTTTACTTGGGATTAGATCTGGTTCAGACTGAATGCCCATTTTTGCTTTAAGCAGACTAAGCGTGCTTCTGAAGTGCATCTTCTGGGTTCATTTCACCTAAAAGGAATCCAGTTTGTGTGCTCTGAGATTGCCCCACTGGCCAAACCGAAGTAGAGGAAGCGGGGACAGATTCCTTCAAAAGCTCACTCCTGATCCAAATTAAATTCAAAGACAAATGAACCCTCTGTTGCTCTGTTTTGAACTTCAGTTCAGCTATATCCTTTCTGAAAAAGGGTATCAGAATCACACACAGTACTCAACACAGAAAAGTAGGCCAAATTACCCAGTAGCAGAGCTGTTTGTTTTGTTCTTTATTCCTTCTAATTGGTAAAATTCTATTTGCATTTTTGACAGCTACTGAACTATATTTTTACAAAACTATCTGTTATAACCCCAAGATCATGTTCCTAAGGATTCCTAAGATTACTCAGACCCACTATCAGCAATATACAATTATAACCGTTTTTTTCTGGGCCCAGCTTCTTCCCAGCCTCTTTTTTTTTTTTTTTTTTTTTTAATGAGGTCACAATTATGTCCCATCCTGAAGAGCAAAACTGAGGGCTTCATCTTCTACTAATCCCTCTGTCAACATTTCTTTTAACATTCCGGATCACCAGTGAGCTTCAATAAATGACTTTTTAAATATTTGTCTCAGAGGAAGATGTTATTCTCCCTCAGTTACAAAATAAAAAAAAAATATGGCTGAAGGTGCTAGTCAAACCAGACTCAGTGTTGTTGAGAAGTGGTAAGGGTAACTGCTTTCTTATTAACATGTTCTTCATAAAATTACATGTCTGATTGCTGACATCTTTCCAGGACTGAAAGGTGGTCCTCTATGCAACTGGAAAAGAGAAACCTTCAAGCTCAAATTGAATCTTATCTTTAAAAATAGGGGGCCTTCAAGATAGACACAGTATGTATGGTGTTTTCACAGCTCCCTGGGAATCCTGGAGTGAGACACCAAGGAGCCTTGCTGACCCAGGCTGAATGACAGGAAAGAGTCCCAGTTAGAGCTGACAAAAATCATGTGTTCCACCTCATCAAAATTTTGTGGGTTTTGCCTGCTTGTTTCAAGTGCTTTTATTTGTTTTATTGACCAAAATGGACCCCCACAAAAAATGTTATAAATCATCCTTGAACCAGAAATGTTGTTCTGCCAAAAATACATACACTCTTTAGTTCCTCTTGTTTCTGCTCAGCAAAATAAATGCTGCTGCTATAAATGCAGTGACAGTATACCTAATTAGGTTGCATTACAGGTGATAAGACAGAGGTCAAGAATGAGAAGACAGATGAGAAGGGGACAGAAAGCCCTGATTTTAAGGTAAACCAAGTTAGAGGATCTCTTGCCTCCAGCCTGAGGATGCTAGAGCTGATGGCTTCATAACAGACAAATTATACTGGAGATGGAGCTGTATGTCGTCCTCAGGGCTGTCTGTCAGCAATCTCATCTAGTCAAGCATCTCTCAAAAACCGCCTTCTTTTGGTAAGAATTCATCACACCTATATTGCTTTAAAAACTTTAACTCATCAGAATTTTCTAATAAACTAACATTTATATTTCAGATCTGCTCTGTTCACAACAAGAATTCAGTATTTTTTAAGGTATTCCTGCGCCAGTATTCTGTGATATATGTGGCTTATGCATGATAGAGAAACACAGAGAAAAATCTTAAAATATTCTTGCCTTCACTTATGATGTCTTGAATAAGATGTTTGTGGCCTTTGCCCAGAAATGAGAGAGCTATCCCAAGCTAGTGCTGATAAAGCTTTTCACTGTACCATCCCTTACATTCTCCTCTATTTGACATTATATACACAGGAAAAAAAAAAACACGGACAGATACATTAAAATATACTGAATTAAGGAAACACAAGGAAACAGGAAGTAGGTTTTCTGCAACTTTAAAGAATGGAAACAAAACATGGTAACAACAGAGCAAAGTCCAGGGCAGGAAGACAGTCAATTCAACATGAAACTAAACAAATACACAAGGAATGATGTCTATGAGAAGGTCCAGATTTTATCCAACAATCCAGGTTCAAAGGGGAGGGATGGTGACAGGGCAGGGTCCATAAACCTTCTCACACCCACAAAGGATTGTAAACAAAGTGAATAAAAAGCATCTAATAATCTCCCTAGAACACAAAGAGCAGAACAAGCTGACTATTGTTGGTAGAAGTTTTTTGATGCAGGCCAAAAGCATTTAAAGACTGAGAAAGATTAATGTAGTTACCCCGGTCTGCTGGCTGCACTATTTTGTGAGGGCTGTATTTATTATAAATTGGTCTGATTTTTTGCTCTCATCTGCATTTTGATTTGAGATCCAAAAGGTCCTAAGAGAATTCCTTGTATCTGAGAAGAGGACTAGAAATGGAATGATCGATCTGGTTGATTTCCCATTTCAGTAAGTCTACCCTAGAAAAAGAGTTTCACCCCATTTTCAATATAGATATCAAAGGGTTGTGTGGAAGGCACTGGGGGTGGGGGGAATATCGAAAAGAGGTAACCCAATAATCTAAAAGGCACACGAGATTCAAATATTGGACCCAGCCCACAAAGCTGATGCCCAACATAGAAAAACAGAGTTCTCAGCAAAGGCCATAAAGGAAGTCAATACACTTCTTTAAAGTTTTAGTATTCCAGGCACAAGCCTAATTATTTGTGAGCATGTGCTGTTTTGATTAGATGCCCAACTGCTATATAAAAAAGATGATGATAGCTTTAGTGAGAACTAGCACACTGTAGCATGAATGCCAAGCAAAGGTTCAGCATTCTACATGCATTTTTTCTATCATTTTTTAGGAGTATTTATTTAAAAATCAAATCACCCAAAACAAACAGCTGTCTTGAATCTCTTCCAGCACATGAGCAATCTGTTTCTAATATTTACCAGATTTTGGTTCTGCCTTTAGAGAAAAGAAAAAAGAAAAGTTCTCTGTTCTGATACAAAGTCACTTGCTAAATGATAGAAGTGTCACCTCTTGTTGTATCCCCTGTGCTGTATAGGTAAATGCCTTTCACATTGGAAACATCTGCTTTCAATTCAGAGGCTGAAAGACCAGTCTGACATTTCCGGCAGACAGTAATGGAACTAATCCCAGGACAAGCAGGTGATTTTTCTCAGTGCGCAGCATTTCACTATGGCACTGTTCCCTACCAGCATATGTTTGCCAGCTACAAGTGATACAATTTCAAATGTTTGAAGAAAAGAAATCAGAATTAAGATATTACCTGATACTTTATATTTTTAGAACTAGGTCGATAGATATTTTACTTTAGGAGCCAAGTGCATTAGAGCAAGATCAACTTGGCCAGTCAGTGCAAAATGTATTCATTATTTTGTCATGTGCATTGGCTTAGATGTCTAGCAGAGCTTTACCATTTTAGTACTGAAATGAAATACATCAGGCTGAAACAGATAACCTTATTAGAGTTTGAACCTCACTGCTAGTTCTGTCTCTTTAATTTGCTGTATCACAAATGTAAATTACGCATGTGCTCACAGGTGTGCGTGTACTAAGCCCTTACCTTTCTCACCCATATGGCCAAAACTCTGCTTTTGCAGATTACTACTTAGAACAAGAAAACATAATGGAGTTGAGCAGTTCTCTGACAAAACTCAACTCACAAAATGCCTGCAAAGTCCTTTTTCCTTGTACACAAGATAATGAAAGACAAGACAGCTTCTATGGTAACAGTCCAGCCACGTCCTGCCAGCACTTAGCCCAAACAGCCCCTTTTCCACGCCTTTTTCCTCCACCGACTTTGCTCCCAGTACTTGTTGCTGTTGTGTTCTCGGCTTCCCAGGGGGTTTTCTCTCGACCCCTCTACTGTGTTCAACACACCAGCCTCCTGTCCCAGAAACAGTTATCCAATGACAGGCGATACCTCTTCTGCCTCAGAGTTAAACCTCTATGTTTGGGACGGGTTTTGGCAGATAGAAGCCTCATTTGCTTTCAGGGGCCTGATTTTATAATGCAGATCCCTGTTTCTTATTCATAGTAAGAGACTAATATGGCCAAGCATTTCAATAAAGCTTCACCCAATCCATAATAATGTTTTTTATTCAGGATGAAAACTAGGAATCCTGCAGAAAAAAAAAGAAACTGAATTTTTCACTGTTATGTACCTGACCATCGAGTCCTACATATTGAATAAAAACAGTATAACTGTACATTTGGTTTTAATGTCTTTAATTTTGTACTTAAAAAAAATCACAAGTTGTTTCAGTTCACAAGATCCTGGTGTAGATATAGGAACAGCAGGTCAGCCTGGATCATAATGCTCTATTCTGGCCTAATGTTCTACTACTTTATTTTGGAATGGAGCACAAATGAATCTGAAGAATATGCAAGGAAAGTTTCCTTACGTATCTGTATCTGAACAAAAGAAAAATGCCTACACCAGAAATACATACTGTTGGGAAACTAAACTGTTTATTGCAAAACACACATTTTAGTTTTCAATAGTCTCATTGCAGAAAGGTCCCAGAATGGATAGGAATTGGCATAATTCTCCTAATTTGTAAAGCAGCTTATTTAATTTTACGAACTTGATATCTCCACTGTGATTTTTCACACACATTATTGTCCTTTTGTAAAAATAACTTTGTAAAAATTAACTTTTTTGTACGACGGACAAAAATAACTGTGCCTCAGTTGAATTTCCTGCCACCCCAACTCCAGTGCTAAAGGATATGGAGACACAAAACCTCATCAAAGTGCAAAGTTATAGCTAATTTAGTGGAAGAAGGATGGCAATGGAGATTGGATTTCATCAAATTAACTATTCTCATCTGACATAAATATCAAAAACTTTCCCTGGCATCCAGTAATCACTACATGCTTCCTCTACCTTATGTTCAAATAATCAAAGAAATTTCAGGTTCAACTAAGTCCACTCTGGGTTTGAGCAAGTCAAAAGCGCTTTCCAGGTGATGCAGTAATGAAGTGCAGCAAGGACACTGCTGGAGCTGGGATGTCCCTTCAGATGCAACCTTCCTCTCCATGACTCGCGGACGATACCTCCGGAGGCAGCAGAGTAAGCAAATGGGCCTCTTTACTACAAGTAAGTGGCACGAAATGGCAGTTCAGAATAGCCATTCAAGAGCTATCGGAAGGTAAGAACAGAAACTGAACGCTATGAAAATCAGCACGGCAAGCTACAAACAGTTCAGTTCAACATTGTGTAAGCCATAAAATAAATGCAACTCACTGTTTTCTATCAGCTGATTCTGTAACATGAGCACAAAACCAAGTTTCTTTCCACAGCAAAGATCAGCAGATACCACAGGGAACAGATGCAGCAGGAATAGGGTAAGGAGATGCCACTGCCGTTTTTGAAATGACTGCATACAAATCCACCATCATTAGCATGTAATAAGCATGATTAAGGAGGAAAATTAACCTATAAGCGCCACAATTACAGATTTGTTATTCCAGTTACCTGCTGAAAGCCGGACCACACTATTATTTGCCAGAAGCACTGTGGAAGAGTCCTAGGCAGCTACTTCAGACAAGACTACTGCACCTCAGGAAAAAACAACAACAAAAAAAAGCAGAGGTAATTCCAACTTAATACTCTCTTGGGAAGGTGGCAGAATTCAAAGCCTTATTAGGCTATGGTAAGCATCTGGTAATCTGATTTATTTGAAACTCCTTTAGAAAGTGGCTTAAGTAAAAAGTTAAGATGGAGAATTTCATGGTATCATGAAACATCTTTTGTGAAGGAGGGAGGCTTTAAATTTTAAATTTAAGTCTGCTTTAAAGCAGACTACTGATTTGTATAATGAGTTTGAACTAAGCATGTGTCAGTAATAGATACAAAGTTGCCTCCAATTATTTGAAGAGCAACATGATTAAACTGTCAGCAGATAGAAAGCTGCAGAGATCTAGGAAGCAATTTCATGATTCCCTTAGCAGCTATTTCATAACAGTGCCACAAAACAAAATTACTTTGGGGCCATATGAAAAATAATTTCTTAACACCAACAGTGCATGTCTGAGTTTATTTAACATTCAGAATGTGATGAACCCTCAGTAGATAAATTAATTACTGTTGGAAGTTAGATCAGAAATCAGGTACTTGGTGAACTACTGGATTAACGTTCTTCAGTCCAGAAAGGTCTTTCTGTCCTTTCTTTGCTGCCTATTCAAGTTGTGAGTTCTTTGGGACAGACAAAATCCTGATGCCTTCTGATCTGGGAAGGTACCAGGCACAGCTCAGCGCAGGCACAGAAAACTGCCAACTCTTTTGCCTCTCTGTTACAAAATCTTAGTTAACATCAGCCTATCGCACCTGACAGCATGTTTAGAAATCCATATATATGTGTGTGTACTTATGTATGTATGCATATGTATGTGTGTACATAAATGTAGATGTGTAGATATTTTTAAGATAACATGAGCAACAAACATTTGAGATTAAAAACATTTGCATTACAGTTTTCATATTATGTTTTTTAGAAAACATAATCGTTTGGGC
The DNA here is from genome assembly GCF_028389875.1 of Rhea pennata. Lineage (NCBI taxonomy): Eukaryota > Metazoa > Chordata > Aves > Rheiformes > Rheidae > Rhea > Rhea pennata. The sequence goes on along the minus strand of NC_084663.1, from coordinate 137,634,291 downwards.
AAAAAACCTGCTGTCGTATTTGGAAAGCCATCTCTAGAACACCATAATGTTAGTGTGAGTACAAGTCTACAGAGATTTTTCACCTCACCTACCATTTAGCTTTAGAAGTTTTCATTGGAAAAACTTTTTTTTAAAGTAACATCCAACATACTCTTTAAAATTGCTTATTTATTTATAAAAGACATTTGTGTACATGACGTTGTTCATGTTTGTAAGCTGTCTTGCTGATACTTTGTTTTGATCCCCCATTCCTGGTAACACTACAAGATGCCAGCTAGAGTTACAGATGCTGAAAGATGGAATGAGATATCACTGGCAGTTACTTTTTGCAGACCTCTGAAAACTGGACACTTGAATATTAGATTAGATTTCACAGAAAGAATTAGCCAAGTGCTCCCTTCCAAGTACAGAAAAGCTCAAAGCATAACAAAAGGGACAGGTCACATAAGGACTGCTTGCGAGGATAAGCTGAATATCATAGGTAGTGATTTCAGAGGCACTCGGGAGATGAACATTTGCCTCATTTCCACTATTTATGGCACATTACAATACAGTAATGGTTTCTTTAAAAAAGGAAAAAATGTTTTGGAAGTGTTACAATAGAGCTTTGACAAACTCATATAAAGCAATATTACTTAGAGAACACATACACTGCCACTACGGTGTAAAGGCTTGAATAGAATAGTCTGACATAATTGCATTACTCATGAGCAGCAAAACCACAAAGGAATTATGTTGTTTATCCTAAGTGGGTATCAATAAAAGCCTTCCACAAAACTACACTGTCATCTGTTTGCTGCAAGACAAAGTGTCCTGGGAAGGTATGTACTGATTTCTGTAGTCAGTTCTCCAGCAAGAAGAATATCCAACTTGCAGTGGGCACTGGCAAGACTAACCGATGTCCACAATTGAATTTAAGTCAATCCATCCTGCTTTGAAGTTTGGTCCAACTTCTCTGCCTGGTATTCCCCAAACGAGGCATACTGAGGAATGTGCGTGAATGATGCCTAAGATGATTTTGCAGGAGCCGTCTCAGGTTCAGACACAGCAGTATCAGCCATATCTTCTATATGACTTTACAAAAGAACAGTTAACATACTGCAACCTCATGAAATTTGGAAGACCATTGTTTCCTGCAATGCTTTACAGTTCCAAACACATGTTTTTGTTGTGATACTATGCTTTCTCAAGTCTTTTTTTAACCCAAAATTATTACAGTTATTTAGTGGTATAAATAGAAGGATGGGAAAAAATGTCAAAAGAAATGCACATAGGAGCAAGTTCTCTAGACCTCTTCCACTAAGTCCAGTGCTGTCTTACTGGAATGGCCTTAGAGGACTTCATGCCAGCAAGAAAAGTTAAAGCCATTTAAATGCAGTTTTATTGAAGGATTAGGTGGCTGAAAATGCCAGGTGGAGGCTGGAAGTTGTGACTGGCTCCAAGCAAGGCCTCCTGTTCCTCTCCCCCAGTAACACTGAATTAAGCCCTACCATGCTGGTATAGCAAGAACCATTCCTCCCTTTAAGAAAGACAGGCAGCCTCAAGAGCAGACATCGAAGACACCGAGCTGAGAAAGAACAGATCTGAGCCACGAGTTGGGAGTTTTCCTATAATACTATGCCAAACATGACATCATGCTTGAATTACAAACAAAAGCTAATAATAGTTTCTGATCTTAATTTACAAAACAGAATTTTTACACAGTTTTGGAATCTTACCAGGTTTGAAAGATCTGCGGAGCTTAATCACTGCCCAGAAGAACATACATATTCCTCTATAGCTGCCATCAAAAGAGCTTAAGCAAGTACAGCTGCTAGGAACAATTAATTGCTCTGCAGCTGGTGAAGTGTTCCAGAAACATTCAAAAGGTCATAACTATTAATTATCAACTGCCAAAGTCCATTTATCAATAGGAAAAAATCAATATTTGGCCTCGAACAAGTTTCAACTTCTTGTTTTCAAACTGTTGTTTCCTTCAGTAAAAAATAAATAAATCCTCAATGTCTTAGACTTCAGCCACTCCACCACCTCCTTTCAGCAAGGTTTACCCCCAAAAAAATACTGTCAACACAGAACTCACTGGGAAACCTGGTGTTTTAAAGGAAAACCTGAACGAATCTGACAGTCTAACTTCAGCAGCTCAGTTTAGAGTCACAAAAAACAGTTCTCAAAGATAAAGAAAAAAAATGTTGTGATAAAGAAAATCAAGAAAACACTGAAACTATGAGACTGATTCTCATTTCTCTAACGGCAATTCTTTTGGTGTTAGCATTACTTCCAGCCTACACCTATATACCAAGAGGTAGCAGGTAGAATAAACTACTTGAATTATTTTGTACTTTTACCAGGTAAGAGTGTTTATATAAGCAGCTATCATGAAGCAAGCAATCTTCAGTAATATAATCGTGGGCTTATATATTTAGTCTGCAAAATGTATTCAGGTTGGTCAAATCCGAGGACTACAGTTCGTATCAGTGCACCAGATTTTTGGCATTTCAAATATCTGCAAACCTTCCCAATGTTATATAATGAAAACTATGCCAGTTTCAACATTGTTTTGCTGTTCAACCCTAAATGTTGATATTTGAAATTCAAGCAGTTTGGATTCAAACAGTTTAACAGCTCACAACTCAGAACAACCTTCCTCCGCATGAACCAATACACCTTTCCAGTTATACTATCCCCAAGAGTCTGGCTCAGAGCTATTCTGTCCTATTGTACAACCACTCAGTTAAACAAACTGGAAAGGCTACCTTGGATCAAATAATTTCACCTTTTTTTTTTTAAGACAGGCCTTTCTAATTTCCCCCTAAATGCAGAAAGAATCATGTTTTTTGATTTCTATAGACCAGTCTACATTTTATCCTTTCCTTCAGTTTAAGTCACAGATTCTGCTTACAGGCTTATGCTTTAATTTGAACCAAGTGTTGAATACTTCCATTTCTAAAAATAGGTCCTAAACTCAAAATTTCTAATACGCTTACTTCCTTTTCTTTAAGCTTTTCCTTCTTAAATATTTTCATTCCATAAGAGACCAGTTCCAGTGCAGTAAAATAAAACATAAGCTCAGTAAGAAACAAGACTCTGACAAGATCCTAGCAGAAGTTCCCCTAAGTCTATTCAATAGTAAAAGACCACAGGGTTTAGGCAGTCTGTTCTTCACTGTGTTTATATATCTCTGCAAAGCATGCAGCAAGTGCAAGCAATATGGAAAAAAGTTATTCGTATTTTTCATGAAAAAACACTTGTAAAGCATGCTATGTTAAGAGAATCAAAAGCTAAAGAAAGCAACTTAAAGCTCTAGGATTTTCCCATTGGCCACTATGGGGAAAAGAGCCAGGGAGACACCAAAAAAGAGGAAGGAGCTGAGTCCACCCTGAGCTAGCCGGGGAGAGCAATATTCAAAGCAGCTCTCTCTGGGAACCACCTAGAAGCCAGATAGCTATAATTCACAATTTAATTCTAAGAACTGTCTAGAGAAAGCCGTAATGAAGCAATGTGCTAATAAGTCTTAAAAGCTACCCAAAATGCTAGAGTAGGGAAGATGAATTTGTGTCAAGTGCAGTCTTAACATATTTTTGTGTTTTCAACTTTCTTTATAACTTCATTCCATTATTGTAAGCCTGTGTTTAGTAAACATGCTTTTATCTTTAAATCTTCTCAGGGATAAAGCTGATTCAGTAATCTGACATACACCAAGAACTCCTTCTTTCCACAGTAATGAATGCATTTTTCTAGGGTGAACTGGTCTCTCTGTCTCCCACTGAATAACTCAAAGAATTCATAAAAGCCTACTAGCAATCTGCCACAGGGATGCAAGGTTTTGGTTATAGACAAGTATCACAACGGGTCAGCTTTTAAAAAGCTATCTTCCTAAGCAGCTTCAGCAGCTTCAGCCAGCATAAAGGTAGCTGGATGAAATGCCAGAACTTGAGGGTCAACAGAGAGCTTATTTACACTTAGCTTTCTAAGAAAAAGATAAACACAACTGTAATAAATATTCAATAAAGTCCTCTGGGGAATTAGGTATACGCTGCATACCTGAATACCAGATACACTTCACCCATGTGCAAGTGGTTTGGTCTCTCTCCTACAGTTTGGAGAGAAATACATGTGAAACACCCATCCTGAGATACTAAGCCCAAGCCTAGAGCCTCTTCGTTAGAGCAGGCAATTACGGGCTGATTGCCATAGACACAACAGGTTGCTTTTTGGCAGAATGAGCAAGAATACATGCAGGAAAATAGAGGGAAAAGAGGGTAGAAGGGGCTCTCTACGCATGTGTGGCACTGTCAGTACCAGCCACCAGAGCCAGATCGGGGTGGTGGGAGGTCGATGCGCCCATGGTGCCAGCAGCTGGAGTGAGGTTGCGGCCTCGGGCACTCATGGCTCCAGGTGGCAGCAACTGGATAGATCAGGTGTCTGAAGCCAGTTATTAGAGGGTTCCATATCACGTGCGTATATATGTATATATTACACTAGCAGACTTTCATCCTGAACAGCAGAAACAGAAGAGCAGGATAAGGTCATCCATGCCATTCATGCTCGAGTGCTGTCTGTTTTCTGTCTGTGTTCATCTATGCCAGCCGTCTACATACATACATGTACACACACACACACACACACACACACACACACACACACACACTTTGTGTATGCATGCATGCATGCTCAGCCTCACTACTGGCTACAGCTAGGGACACAGAGCCGCAGCAGCCTCCCTTCTATTTGGGTATTAGATTCAGCAACACCTAACACTGTTGACTCTCTTGAAAGGCCAACGTATCTTCAGAATCTATTTTAAAAATTGTTAGTCTAGGTTAAAATGTAAAGTGTTGTTGGAAAGCATCAACCAGTCCTTCTGAAGACTAGGTCACCGCATAGAAGACTTAATTGTAAAATGCTTTTTAAAGCTCTGTGTGATATCCCTGGATCCAGCTGAGAAATTCTGATACCTAGAGGAGTCCTTAAATGTCTTTATACAGCAATTCACAAATCTGAAAAGCTGTTGGCTTACTTTATTCATCTCTCTATATATTAGAAGTCCTACAGTCCCCCACTTTTAGAATCTTGAACAGAATGATCACAGAATCACATTTCCTTCAGTGCTATATTCTGTACAAAAACAGTTTTACTACCTTGATCACGCATATCTGAATGTTGTTAAAGAGTAACAGATAGATAAGACAAGGAACTGGACTAATTCCAGTTTCTAAAAAATGTATATAGGGATAAATAGGAAAGTTCAGAAGTCCATCCTTATCAAGCAAATAATACAAATACAGATTTGAGAAAGCTGCTTCCTGCTCTCTGAGTAATCATTTCAGCTGTGGTGTAAACCTAGCGCATGGCATAGGCAGGAAAACATAAGGATAACTGGCTCAAAGGGATTGGAAAGGTCTTGAAAAAATCAAAATTAGAAACCAGCCTCTGCCCCTACATCTTGACAGTGAACTGCATTTCAAAGTGAGAGGGTCTTTCTTAAGTACTTAGCTAGGTCCTTCCAATGCGGTATCAAAATAGAAAGCCTCAAAATAGAAAAAATATTTCTCCTCAATTGGTTCAGCTTGAAAAGTAGCAGACTTTCGTTCTCAGTGTTTACCACAGATGAGATAAATTATATCGTGGGAGCTAGAGTTAGTTTCAAACACTGACAATTTTGAGATTATGCTTATTTCTTCTGGGAATGAATTCTTTAGTATAAGTCCAGTTCCTGAGAAAGGGTATGACATAAAGCTCACTGAAGTCAAAAGAGTCTCTCACTGATGACCGAGAGCTTTAAGTCAGGCCCAAAGTACCAGGCAAAGTGGCTTTCATCTATAGCTCAGTAGTTCTTTGACCTGACTGTAATACGGCTGGTGAGAGCAATCACAGCCACAAGAAAGATCCTGAAGATAGCAAAGGATATTCTGCTGACGGCAGGGAAGTAGAAGTGCACGCCGATACAAAGAACAGATGCCAGACCAGCATTTGCATGTTCCTGCTGCTGAATTCTGTACCAGCCATTGTATTCAATGACTGTATACAGTCATCGGGGTTTTCAGGGCCTGCAACTCCTAGGTAAGAGATGCCGAGTGAATCAGGGCATCCAAAAAATCACCTAAAAGACCTACTACAATGGGATCTTTTGCTGGTGTACATTATAAAGCACACAAACGTGAACAGACACTTCCCATTTACAGTTTTAGGTATTTGGGAACCATCAAATTCAGTCTAAGTTTTGACTCAGAAATATAAGTTAAGGAAATAGAGGCAGAAAAAATAACTGAAATTATCCAAGTTCATGAGACTGGAGACTTACACTTGCCATCTGGGCTTACAACCTGCAGTCATCGTGTATCTGTGGCTGCTTCTTAATATCCCAGAAACAGGAGCAGCAGTAAGACTTTCTACACTTCCCCAAACTACAATTACCTACTGGGTTAGAAATCTTTTTTTCCAAATACGGACCTCTACTGATAGTTGTCTTCTTTGAAGGTAAAAGTTCTATGATGTTCTCCATTAGAGTAGACCCAAAAACTACTTTAGCTGATGTGAAAAATATACTACATTCACAACCTAGTGGAATCAATCTGTGCCACATGCAGTCCAGTCCAAGAGGGCAGCACCACAAGCAAAAGATACTCTTTTTTAGAGAAGGGAGGGACTGAGAAGTGCTCAAGTCACCCTTTAGGAAGTGGAACGGTAATTTGAAGAAGAGCAAGAAAGAATTTGTTACTGAAGTTAGTTGGGTTTGCACCTTATTTTTTAACTATATCCATCTGGATATAAGCATTTTTTTATTTCAGTGTAATTTGGGCTAAGAAAGAATTTATTTTGTGCTAAGAAATACATACAAATCACAAAGCATCTGAACTACAAATCACACACTGTGTTTTAACAATTAATCTATCTGCAATAGAGGGAAAAATTGTTTAATACTAAAATAATTGTATTCACAGTAAGGTAGTTTCCCAACAGGAATTTTCAGTAGTTTAGCCCAAGAGCTTCAAGTTCAAAAGTTGGCTGTTCACCATTTATGGTTTGTGTTTTCTTGTTTACATTGAATCCTACTTTCACAGCGACACGGCTAGTCAATTAAAGTTTCAGTTCTTAAATATCAGAGCTATGTTATTGTGTATGGGTTTCCAACACTAACAGAATGACTTGTATCCAAAATAAAACTTTTAAATAAAATTAGGAAAAATATTTCATGTTCATAATAACGTACCAATTCACAGTGGTTTAAATGTTCTCTTTCGCATCTTAATAAGTGAATTTGAAACCTAAACTTCACAATCCTGTTTCTTTAAGAAACTCTGATTCATCATATTAAATGACACATATAAGCATTAAATCTGAATTAGATCTATCACACATATTTGGGTATTTTTAATCCTAAAATGTAAAGTCAAGTTGTTTGAAGGCAAAGTCACATTGTCTTTTGATAAAACAACTCTGCCTGCATTTTGTTGGGCCATAGGCAAGTGGTGGCACAGGATGGAAGCACATCAGGGACACATACATACGCACTGCGAGTCACTTGACAGGATAATTTCATATGCCCCATCACCGCAAAATGTTGGGCACTACTGTTTTAGCCGGTTCAGGATCCATACATCAAAACTAATCAGAAGCTCAACAGCAGAGGAGAAAAAAAACACATCTGTTTCCTAGAATAGCTTTGAGTAAAACCCCAAATTCTGTATTCTCCCTGTGGAAAAGGAGCCATAAATTCATGAGAAGTCCCCAAACGTGCCTCATGTCTTTACATGACAGTAAATCTCGTTGGATACAAATGCTGACACTCTTGTATACTCTATTCAGTATGTTTCAGGTCATGAAACAGCCATCTCCCAGCTAAATACTACGCTCATTTTCACAGGACAAACCACAGCAATACTTTCAAACCACAGTTAATCCCATCCAAATGGGAATGTAATCTGTTTGAATAAATAAAAACTAAAAAGAAGAGTCAAGCCAAAGAATAATGAGTGTTTCTCAGGACTCTGTGTCATGGCTAGCTGAGTATCTAAAATTGTGGTTGCATCATTTATACTGTGTACTCTGAAGAAGATAAATTATGACCTGTAAGGCAGCATGTACATATGTCGTGGGACAAAAGACACCATGGGCTAAATGGCAATTTTCTGCTTGCTGGAGAGCTCTTTTTGAAGTTTCTGAAATTCCTTCCGTAATGATATTCACACTCACAAATGCACACATTGAACCATGCGTTTTTCATCTTCTTCTTCAGGATTTGGTATTACCCACATCCAGAATCAGGGTGACAGACTGGATGGCACATAGTTCGATCCAGTGCAGAACTTTTTGAGTAACATACACCAACTATTAGTGAAGTAAGTTCAAATACTGCTTTTTTCTTTTTTTTTTTTTTTTTTTGGTGATAACCCTTCAAATTTTTCAGATGTCTGCAATAGAGCCTGAAGTTATATTCCAACTATTACTAAAGAGTGGAACTGAACACTGCAAAGTGATTTTATATTCCATGCAGAGTTTATGGATACTGCAAGTACTGTAAGAGCATGAGCTTCATCTCTATTAACACAGGAGATTTTCACTGAATAGCTTAAGGGTAATATATTTGGTAAACATAGAAATTTAGAAATAAAAGCACAGTTGGTATTAAATGCCTTTCAGATGCTTACATGTTTGGCCATGTGTCATTCTGCAATGCCAGCTGTGCTGACTGCAAAGGTTACTGCCCTGGTCTGCCCCAGGCTGTTTGTCATCTCCCCTTCGCTGGAGATTAGCACCTCCTCTGAACCACTGGCTCGAGTCTTCCCAAGAATAGTCCCCATGTCCCTTTTGGGAGGAACGAACTGGGTTAAGAGAGAGCCAGTATTTAAAGCTAACCCAGCTGACAGACTTCAATGAGTAACAAAATGTTCCCATAAGCGGCTCTGCTGGCAGCTCGGAGCAGCGCTGCTCCAGCAGGCCCAGCTGAGGAGCAGCTGGGACAGTGGCTTCTTTGGCCAGGCTAGCAGAAGATAGGACGTGAACAGATCAAGTCAGCCACAAAATCTTTATTTGTCTGACACACTAAAGCAACCCAAGCTCACACCCAAGCCCCTGCACCCCAAAGACCTACAGAAAAGCACCAAGACTGCTCTGAGTACTTTTAGAAAGCCCCTGAGACACTTCGGTACCAAATACCAAAAATCTAAAGATCTTGCAATTTCTTCTGTGCAGGTATATTTTCTAAACAACCAACCTTTTGATACATAGGAGACAGAAAGACACAGCCCAAAACATCTTTAAACAAATCTTCCGGGAAACATCTATAATCCACCTCCCCACCTCCTACTAGATGGCCTCACGTTTCACATCAGTGTCTCCACTCCTCCGCTCCAGTCTTTTATTGTTTCTATTTCTCCTCCCCCACAAATATTCCTGAACAAGCTTTTATAATTGTTCACATCTTAGAAGAAATTAAGTGAAAACACATGTGATTTTTACCATTTTCCTGTCTGTCACCAAGATCTAAACAGCGATAGGGAAACCATCCACTGCATTATCAGAATCACTTGTTTGCAATTTGGTAAAGTTCATGCACTGGCAAGTACCGCAGTTGTCTAATTGCAGAATTTGGAAAATAGTTTATACTCCTGCATATTTGCAGGAGAACCCTTTTCAAATCAAAAGAAATAGAGATATTTTAATCTAAAGTTAAATTCTACCAGAAGTGGTAGTGCATGTATCTTACTCTTTAGAGTAAAAAATGTAGTCTCAGTTGGGGTTTCCTTTTGTTTGTTTGTTTATTTTTGAAAAGTTGGTCTTATTTAACTTCACTCGGAATTTCTCCAAATAATGAGAACTAAAAGCCATTAAAATAACTCATTAATGATTTAACTATGTGAAAAGAATCAAACCTCCCACTTCGCTCAGCAGCAATATGGATGCTCAGAGATAATATAAGAAGGTCAGTGCTGCTGCAATCTGTATAGGACTCAAAACATGCCTGTAACCAAAACTTATTTAAAATAGAGCCTGGGTTAAATAAACAAAGACAGACCATGACTGCTGTAAGCAGCAGTGTTCGGCTGAGCTCAGTTGTTGTGTATCCAAAGGTCTTGCTGGATGAATATTCAAACAATGCATTCAGCCTCATGACCTTGGACTCTGTTAAAGAAAATTCCATGAGACCTCCGAGGTCTGATCCTCTACAACCTCCCTGGGAAGGGAATGTAGAGATTAATGACCTGAAAGAATAATGTGAACAGACAATCTAGAAGAAAAACTAAACCACACTGAAGAGGAGCTGTGAGAGAGGTAATAGCTGCAAACAGCAATAGAAACTTTTAACAGATACCAAAACCACAGTAGGGACAGAGGATAAGAGTAGAATATAAAATTGTGGTATCAGATGACAGCATATCTTATGCCTAAGAAAAACTTTGTTTTTATATACTATATAAAAACATATAAACTACATAAATACAAAACTCCATTCACATCCTGTGGAATTGTGCTGCCGTAGCCAAACTGGAGACCAAACTACATTACAAAATAAGCCCAGCGCCTACAGTATACCGTACTCAGGAGGACTGTGAGGCTTAACCCATTGTGTAGGTCAAGTACAATTATAGTCTAGAAGATGTAATATTAAAACGAGTACTCTTTCCTCGGCAGCCAAAAGCACAAACTGTGCAAAGATCTTCCTTAAAATAAAGAGAAGCCTTTTTTCTATTTTCTGATGTCAGAGCTTACTTTAGCCCTAGACTGTGCAAAAGTCCTTATTTTGCAGTTACTGCACATACTGACAACTATATATATACACACATATGTATGTACACTGCCTGTTTGGCCAACTCTGTCCTGAGGTTCACACTCTGCTGTGCACAGTATTAAGTCGCAAACCCAAAACACTGAGCCTCCCAGTTCTCCCTGCAGCTCCAGCTAGCCTAGGGTACCAATTTCTGAAAAACAGGGAGGTGACTCCAGTGAGCCACAGCCACAGAAACACAGCTGAGGAAGCAGCTAAAGCTTCCCAGGATCCCAGCATGGACAGAGGTCTGAATTAACAACCCAAAGGTATTATTCCTCCATGTCATTTTTGAGACACAGGAGAGAACGGTGTGCTCCCCAGCTGTCTCTAAAGGATTGAGGGGACAGCAACAGCTCTGAGCATGTAAATACTAGAGGGACATCCACGCTCAAAGAGCTGAGCCCAGGGATGGAGCACGGCAGGATCTGTCATGCAGCTGGGAACAGGTGGGCAACGCTGGTCTCAGATGCCAATGTTTTCTGCCTCAAAATCAACCCCATCCTGCTGCTTCCTTGCTGACCTCAGCCTGGCTCAGAGACCACCAGAAGTGATCACAGGATAAGCCTAGAGCCATCACAGCCACGTGCTGGAAGAGACAGGAGCAGTCACAACACATTCTGGAGTAAAAGAAAGTAAAATAGAAGAAAGGAGGAGAGGAGGATAAGGAAGATGCACAAAAGCTACATTTCTTTGCATCTTTGGCATTCCTTCTTCCCAGTGGAAGGATTGTACCAAAATAACTGTACTTTCTCTTTTCAGAAATACACTGCTGAAGTCAAGAAAGAGAGGAAATCATGAGGACTAGATATGGCTTGCATCCAAGGATTCTAAACAACTTAGGGTAAGTGAATGACAAGATAGATATAGATAACGTTTTAATGGATTTTACTTATTTCTAAATAGACCTATTTATCTGTGAAAATCTTATTTACTATAATCTAAATTTTGACAATGTATTAAAAGAATTGAAATTAATTCAAACAGTACATGCCTGTTGATTAAGGCTAAAATTGTAGAACAAACTGCTTATGGACTCGGAGGATGTATCAAAGAGATAAACTAGATGAAGTGATTTGCTCAATCACAACCTATTTTGCTGATAATAAAGAGCATTTTCTTCAGTTTGAGAAAAGAAATAGTTCCTTTAAAAGCAAAGGAATTGACTGGAAAAAAAATAAAGAACATTTTATTCAGTTTGAGAAATGAACTGGTTCATTTAAAAGCTGAAGAGCTGACTGGAAAAAATAAATTTGAAAGGTTTATTTTTTCCCATTCTACAAAAAAACAGGCAGAAAAGGCTGGTATCTCATATCTCTAAAATCTGAAAGAAATTGAAACCATGAACAGTGTAGTCAGATACCTAGGTAGTGCTATATAGAGATAATATTCAGGATTTCTCACAAGTTAATAATTGCCTTAGTTATAGATGCAAAGCATGCTTGCTTATTTGAACATTCAGCATATCTAATGTAGTCTGAACACATGCTAGTGCATTTTCCAGTTTGATTTCGTATAAAAGAAACTCAGTTCACATACTCCGAGATTGCTCCAAGATGTGCACCAAAGCTCAGCAAGTGAGAATGATGAGAGCAGCTACTGAAAGTACCCATCTGATCCAAAATAAAACGATCATTTTAATGCATGCATAGTGTTGTTCAATTGATTGTCTGATAATGCTCTTAGTTTTAGCAACAAAATGTGGTTTCACAGATATTCAGTGCTTCTTGTACATGTAATGCAGTGTTACTTAAACTATCTTATAACACTGGTTTTCTGCTTTTTGAATTGAATTCCAAGAAGACATTACCACATGTTAAATAAACACAACATTCACCATTTTCTAATATAAACAAACTGTATACAGTTTTTCCATCTAAATAGCAAAAGAAGTACCAAATTAAGGAAAAAACTGTACTGCTATTAACACTCAATGCATGAAGTAGCTATCAATCAATCAATATCAATCTTGCAAGGAAAATAATTATGAAATACAATTCAAAAAGTATTAAGACTTCTAGAACACCAAAAGCATCTGTGGACAAAACAACTGAAGAGTAACATAAGTTCCTTCCAATATACTCTTTGTGAAATTATGCTATTCACACCTATGCCTACATTTTCCAGGCAAATTATACAGCATTGGTGATAATCCTAGCAGCCTCTTTTCACAGAATCACCGAATGGATAAAGTTGGAAGGGACCTCTGGAGATCATCTAGTCCAACCTCCCTGCTCAGGAGGGTCACCTAGAGCATGTTAGACAGGGTTGCATCCAGACGGGCTTTGAATATTCCCAGAGAAGGAGACTCCACAACCTCTCTGGGCAACCTGTGCCAGTGCTCCGTCACAAGACATCTCCACAGGGCAGCTGTGGGAAGTGAGGGCATCACTGCAGCAGCAGGGAGACTTCCCTGTGAGGCAGCACTCTTCTTCTCTTTTTTTTGTTTAAAGGAAGTCTTGCTTGTCTGAATACCCACAGCACATTTCTGCAGCGAGGCATCTTTGGGCAACATGGTGAGGTGGTTTGTATGTTCACCTCCTCATCACAGACAAGACAGCTTTCTGAAAGCTTTTTGCTGAGTGCCCCCAAATCACTTAGAGTTGGCTACATTTATCTGAGAGTCTCTTACTTACTCTTGAGGCTATTTCCAACATGGAGTTATGTTATCACAAAGAGGTGGAACCCTTTTTGGAGCATCAGAAAGAAAGTGGTTTCACAAAGGTAGCTGAGTCCCAGTTAGACTAAGCTCTGAAGGCCAGCTGGGGGCCTCAGGAGAACTGAGGACAGTATGCCTAAAAATTAGCCAGAGAAGCATGAGGCATGTTGAACCATCTTAATGGAGCAGAAGCCAGTAATCTGAACCAGACTGGAAACAAGATATGGAAGAAACTAAATGGAGACTGAAAACTTTTAGATTAAAACTAACAGTTTGAGTGTCTTGGCATTGTGAGGGCAATGCTCGTATAGATTCAGCTGAAGTGGATGGAAATTTAATTATTTCATTTGCAACTCACCATTAACAAAGCCAAACAAAACAAAACAAAAGCAACTGCAAAAGCTCCACTTTTTCAGGCATATATAGAAATATAACAAAATAACTGTTATTTCTTGAGCAATCCCAGAATCTTTACACTTGGATGGACTGGCTAAAACAGAACAATAAAAAAGCATTGTCTTGCAGTCTGAGCATTCTGCAGTTTAGAAATATAATCTCAAATGGCAGGATACTTTAAAAGAATGCAAAACTTGCAGAGATAAGTACTCAAAATTCAGAAACTTCTGATAATAAAGTTGTAACTTTGATTCTAAACTCAAGTGGGAGTCAGTCATCAATTATACAGTCACTCAGAATTTCTCTAGCAAGATGCACTATGCATTTTTTTTCTATAACTCTACACATACGTATGTGACATCTTATATTACAGGACCAAACAATAGATACAAAATTGCCTGAAAGGATGAAAAGCACTTCTCAGAGCTGCATAAGAAAACCAGTTAAATAGCATTTTCCTCCTAGTAGATAGAAGAACGCTAAGGGTTCAACAGATATAACCCAATTAAATCTTCACCTAAATTTGTTTTATCACTGATAAGATTCAGGAGCTCTTGGGTCCAGATGTTTCTTGATGCCATATGGCAGTAGGCTCTAGGTTTGCACCAAAGATGTTCCTCCATCTCCCTTGTACCTTCACCTCTACATGAAGGGAAAATAGCTATGCACAAAGGAAGGTAGAGTCAACATGTTTTAAGCTGTTTATCCTAATGGATGGGGATCAGGTCCCCAGCATACCCATGACCGTGAATAGTCTCTTAGGTCTAGACACGCCACGTACATGTCTCAAATCGCTGATTTGTTCAGAGAGGAATGATTGTCCTCAGAGACAACTCAACTGTGGCCAAAGCCCCTTTTCCTATGCTAGAACAGCACAGGGTAAGAGTATCTGAAGCTAATTTACCAAACACAAGTTAAGGAGGTTTAGAACAAAACACTATACTCTAGAACATTCTCAGATGTGAGGCCAATAATGAATCTTTATTCTTGTCCAGTTTTCACACATACCATTCTGCCTGCCAAAACCAAATGTGGAAAACATTTTGTCCTTCATTTGGAACATATACAAATTATTCATGCACAGAACTACATGGGAACATATGTATATGCAAGAAGTATATTCATAATATTATACGGGGGTAGTTCTTTTTTTAAAATTTTATCATTTCGGCTACATATTTTTTTCTGATGTCAGCACAAATGTAGACAAAATCATGTTTACTGTATAAAAATGAAGATTATTGATGTTCCTCAAGTCAAGGGACACTTCAAAACATATAGTCCACATAAATCAGATTAAATAGCAACAATATAAATGTCCAGCACTTAGAGATAAAATCTTCTTATGAATTTGTGTCATTCTGCAGATTTTCACTTTACTTAGTCCAAGAACAGATTTCTCTCCTGATTCATTCTGTCATTCAGGATATGTATAAAATGGACTCTTTTTCTTTTAAATCAATTTTTCTTATTTTTTTATCCAGCAAAAGTGGAGGATGACAGAATACACTGCTCTTATACATAAAGACAAAATAATTTAATACCCTGCTGAATGCTACTTTTAACATGAATGACGTCACTTGTCAGCTTCTAAGGTGTGGTTGGGCACCCAAGCAAGGAAATTCTATTCTCCATATAATAACGTTTAAAACTATTTTGTCAGGAAGCCTACATTATAACTGCATTCACCTCTTTATTCACTGGTTGCAAAAAAATGCAACAGATATGACAGCAGTCATACGCGCCTTGCATTTCTTGCTCATTCCATATATTAAGTTATAGGAACAAGACACTTTCTAAATGAATGTTGTTTATTCCTCTCATAACATGAATGAGCATTTCTGTGCTGATCTGTCCACCTCACTGTGTATGGGAATCATCTAAACAACAACGAAGAATGAAGTGAAAGAAGTCTCATAATTAATTTACAAAGACTGAACACGTAGCAAGTCTGGGAGGTGGTAGATCATGTCTTACACAAATGATTATCAGGAGAACCATACAGAGACATACTGGAGTCAGATACAGCATTATACATGGAAGTAAAATGTAGCAGTGATTGATAAGATAGCTTAAAAATATTCAAAGCAAACAAAATTTTCCAAAATATTTTTAAAGAAACACAGTAAAAATAAAATAGTGTCAAGTGAACAGAAATCAGGTCCTTATCTCACTGCCACAGCTGACACTATTACAGCTTCCCAGCAGGTGTTCTTGTTAGATTAGGCATAGTAAGGTCTAATAAATACAGTCCTCACAACTACGGGAAGGCAAATTGACTGAAAAAACAAACCCCAATCACACACAGAAATAAATATAGCCAAGCGGAGACTACAACAGAGTCCTGACTGACAGCACTATACTATAAACTTTTTGGATTTGAATGTTAGTTCTTATTTTATTAAAATAAACGTATGTATTAAAAATGAACCACTTGTTGTGATTCCTACCAATGAAAAACTCTATTGCTTCAATCCCAAAATAGGAACCAGAATACCCTCTATTATTTCAATATAAAAGACTATTTCCTTCAAGAGCAGTACATGATCAACCTTGCTTTTAAGGCTGACTTATTTGTGACCTTTTCCTGTTAGGAAGAGCATGGTGATTTCACATCTGTTGAAATACTACACCATTTGCAAAATAATATTTAATTGATTCCATAAGATGTAAAGACATGTTTTAAACAAGACCACCACTGTTAAAAAACTTATGCCAATTAAAATCAGCACGCCACCTGATAAGCTTCATGTTAATCAGTCATATCAGTCTCTCCAATTAAAAAAAATAAATATATAAATAGCAGAAGTTTTTGATTTTCTAGCTAGAAATACTTCTATAGGCTAGTGTCTTACATTTTTATAAAACAGTCAAAGTATCTGACAGTCTAGCCTACACCAGTAAGATAAAGGCACTATAATTATCATTAATTCTGCATATCAGTGGCTCTCTCCTGTTATACTTACGAATAGACTTTAAGCCTTCTTCCCAGGATCACAGTTCAACAGAAAGTTGATACAAGATAGTTGATTATATTCCTTTAAAATTGAATTCTTATCTTTTAAGTAGCTTAAAGAGACTCACTAATTATATCCTTTAAGTAGCTTAAAGAGACTCACTAAGTAAGATGAAATATATGTTTTTGTTAATTCTAACATTCAACTTGATATGTTGAATCTGTCATTTGATAACTTGATAACTGTCATTTAAGGTGAGGGAAAGATTTAACCTTACAAGATCACTGAAGTCACTAAAGAATATCATTCTTGTCCTATTCATAGAATCTCGTGGTTTGAGAAAAGGGAGAGAAAAGCAGGTTTACATCGTTTATAGACCCTAAGACATGTTCCTGTTCCTCTCACTAAAAAAAATTATGGATGTCCAGAAACCCATCTTTGTTGTTCTTCAGTGAAATAAGATATTTTATAAGCAAAGTCCAGCCACCTCCTCCAAGGTGATCATTTGACTTTAACCCCATGAAAAGCATGCTGTGACAACTCATCTGCACAGGGAGAAGAGGTGGAGCAGCAATGTCCTGGGTACACTGCTCACACCTGCCTTCAGTGAAGAGGCCTTCAAGCCTGCTTTCAACAGCTTCCATCTGGGAGATGGCACAGGTGGCACATGCAGGCACTGCATGGAGTGCAGGGGTTGCATGCTTTCACATAAGGCAAGGGGGCCCAAGGACAACTAAGCATGTCTAAATACAAATGCTGGACTATCTCAACAGTGCCACCAACACCTCAAAGCAATCCTATGAGTGCTAAGCCTGGGACTCCAGAATTGCCTCTACAAAGTGCAAGTGTGGTGCAGAAAAGGGTGGGTGAAATTTCTCTGCGTTTACCTCCAACACAACAAATTTACTATTGTCAGAATAGGTTTCACTGCATCTGCCACTTGATCCTTTGTGTTGTCCTTTATGACACATTTGTTCGGGTAAAGGTAAATCATTAGACCCCTCTTGGTAATGGCTAACTACCAGGGCAAGGACTTCTGTGAAAGCCATCTGTGCTGTAATAAGGCTGAAATATTGAACCCTGAATTAGAAGTTGATTGCTCCTGTCTGAACTTCCCATACAAAGATCTAATTGAAGCACAAAAATAAGCATTTTCCAAGGCATGAGATACAAATTAAGCCATCTTCTCAAGACCCTTCTGAACTTGCATTTCTAAATAAGATCTCTAAATTGGAGATTGGGTTTTCAACTTCTGGTGCTTTTGTTGGGTTTTTCCCCCCTCTCTTTTTTTCTGCTACTAGGAAATGTCTACTGCAAAGCCAAGTTTTACTGAAATATGTGTGCCTCCTCAAATTCTCATAAAAGGAAACCCTGGATTAGTAATGAAAACAATTCTGGAGAGCAGCAGGATCAGGATCAAGAATTGTATATTACAACCATAGCTACAATATCCAGCTATTTCCTTGTTAGAGGTTATTAATGATCATATAAGGTGGAAGCTTGACAGTCTGTCCTCAAAAAGTTATTGAACCAAGAACATGAAGACATCAATCCAAAAGAAAGATAGTTGCACACTTCTGGGGTACACCTCATCAGCTGGCTGAGGAGCTGAAGAAGACCAAAGCTGTGCCCTGGTCTCTGCTACTCAGGCTGCTGCTCTCCAGTACTGGGTAGAGGCAAAAATGGTATAGCAGATAATGAAACTCTCTGGAGTTTTGCATATGGTTTGCTCTTCACATACAGAAACTATAAAGAAGCTGTTTAGAGAAGAGTTTTATAACTAATGCAGGCATCTCAGTCTTGCTGCTGAAGTAGTAAGAGGCCACAGAAGTAGTTAAGAGGCCACAACAAAAAGGTAAAAAGCTCAGATGAGCAGATATAAAGTTGTAGGCGGCTTGACACAACTGCTATATATAAATAACTATATATAATACATATGTATAAATAAATATGGCAGAGCCATCTTTCTCCTACCTCATCTGTACTCTTTGTTAAAGTACAGACTCAAGCTCTGTTTTCAGATAATATTAGAGAGTTAAGTTTCAAGGCAAACATGTAAGCACCTGTTAGGTAAGTGTTAATAATTCACAGCAAAATGTCAGCTCTCCATTAAGAAATCTAGTGCACAAAGAAAACATTGTAAAAGGTACTTGGAATAAACTGAATAGCTTCCAAATGAAAGGAATTAGACAGTAAGCCTATCGGTATCATTCATCAAAACTTTCCTTTTGCTGCTCTCAAAACATGGTGTTTCTGCCTAGAGTTTAAACTTCTATACTTAAAGCCATACACATAACCTTTCTTTTTGATGGTGATGTCTCTTCGTCACTAAACACACAGTGTAACAACAGTGCTCACAGGGATCAAGAAAGAAGATTGTAAGACACATCTCAGGGAATAGAGCAAAATTCCCCCAGGCAAGGGGTTGTCAGTGAGCCAGTCAGAGTTTCCAGTTGGGACAGAAGACAGATGTTCTCCTGTGAGTTATCAGTACAGGGACAACAGCTGAATTTGTTCTTATGCTTCATTTCTGGGTAACTCACTTTGTAAAGGATGTCACACTCCACGCGATAAGTGTCCCATCACATGATAAGCATGATCCAATGTTCCAGTCAACTTTAGCAAATGCTACTGAAACAAACTTAGATATTGCAGAGATAAAACTTGACTGATAGTTAAATTCATTTACTTTTCATTTATTGCTACTGATCCCTAGTACCTGGAACTCTCTGCTCAAGAGACTACTAGATTTTCTTGGATTTATTAGTAGGACTACAGCTGCACTACTTTTGGGCCCAGGTTGATTCAGTGTAGTAGTACTGCACCATGTTGCCTTCCCAGCTTAGACCAGTGACCTTTACAGCATGCTGCACTCCACTTCTCAACATACTTTGCAAGACACAGGGAAAATTTGATACCTCTAGCGGAAAGGGAAGAGAGAGGAGAACAAAGGTCACCATGATGTAGTATTCGTCTTCCTCTCCACAGTTGCCAGGTGCTAAAGAAGTTACTTTTCTGTGCAAGACTCTCCATATACAGCATTTTCAATACAAAACCAAGCTAGAAATCTGATGCAGACTTTTAGCATCTCAATGTCTGTGGTATTCTTTTTCCTGGTCTTTCCAAATGCTATACTGCTCTACTGATACTCATCCAGAATGCTATTGCAAAGGCTATTTGGCTTCGACAATCTCACCTTTTTCTACATAGCCTTCTATTCAATATCAGTCTGTTACTGTATCAAACGTTAAATATATCCCTTCCTTTAATTTGCCCCATCCTATCTGTCCTCCTCAGTTCCTGCCTATATTCATTCCACCACATCAAGTCTCTTTTGCCCACTTATGTTCTCTGGAAACTTCACTCTTTCTCCTTCATTAACCCTCATACTTGGGAGAAATTCCCCAGAAATACCTGTACAATTAACTCATTAATTCCTACATGTTAAGACTCTTCAAAACTTCGAAAGGGACCTGGTATGCCCAGGCTACTACAAAGTCACAGAATAGTCTGCATGGTTCCTAACACAACTGTCTTTTGTCCCTTTTCTTCTGTAAAATTCACTTAAGAGGAAAAAGAAAAGTATTGTGTTTATATACCACCTTGCACAGTGATATCCTAGTCTTTAAACAGGGTACTAAGACACTACAGTAATATAAAAATCACATTTACCATGCAAAGCCACCACAGAATCAGGGATCCTCATACAAATTCCTTGGACTTTGTAATGCATTTCATGCTGCTGATGCCAATTTCTGTCCCTCAACCCAATACAGTCAGGGAAGACACAGACATTCTTGTCACTCACCTTTACCCTGTTGACTCTAATTTGGGCATAATCCCATCTTAAACCAATTAGCTAACAGCCAAATATAATTTCTGTAGGCTGTATAGCTTCCACAAGTAACTAACGCTGCATTTTCCCCCTGCCCAGGGAAACGCACAGCAGCACACCCCAAATCATACCCACTGCAATGCCGCCCTCCTCAGTAGGGCAGTGTGACACACGCACCCTGTCCTCACAACAGACACTTCTCTTGCTTCGGCAGGGATTAGCCACCAAAGCCACAGGCTTACATGCAGCTCCGATATTTCTAGCCTGGCCTGTTCCCGCACTCTGACGAGCCACCCCTCCACGCAGCTCCACAGAACCGGGCAATCACCTGCCCGCTGCTTTTGCCCTACTCGTTGGGAGCAACTCAAAAGACATGCTAAGAAACATGCAAGCTAGGCATACTGTGAATAGACAGACAGATAGATAAAAGTTCTTGCAGAGGTGGATGTAGCCTCAATCCATAATATTAGGGGAGGAAGAAAGAAAGGGCAATAGCTTTCTTAGTCCCTGCAGTAAATTCTGCAGTTGGTCCTTCTCCTTGCTGAGCAAATTCATTCCTCTGTCAATAGTCTTGAGAACTGCCTCAATTCTTTTGGTTCAAATATTTCCTAAAAAAGCTGGGAACGACAAAATCAGGAACAGAGTATGTCCAGAGTTATCCAAACACAAAGCATGGAAAAAAAATTTTTAATTCTTCATTTTTTCCAAATTCAGCATGTTAGATTCTTTTCTACACATTGATCTTGCGACAGCTGAGTAAAGAATACAATAATCACTCTGAAATAAAGGCAAAAGCCCTCCGGTTCTCCGGAGGCAAGTGACCTCCAACTATTTGATCTCGTAACAGTTCATATGCCTTCTTGATGTGGAAGTTCCTCAGTAAAAGGCATCTAGTGGAGTTTGCTAATGACACCTAGTGCCATTTGAATTATGCACTGCAGTCAGTGTTGTGGTGGCATATGCAACAGCGGAGTTACCATGCTGCAATATAAAGCAATATTCCAGTGATTTACAACATTGAGAATTCAAACACATGTCTGAGGAGCCTCAACTTTACCACTATGAACTGTAACCACCCTCTTTTGGAGTGTCTCAGTTGCAGAGAGACGTTTCCTGATAGAATGAAGAAAGAGACAGATAAAATCTTGACGTATTATTGAGAGATGTACCTTAGTAAGAAAAGGTATATTTTATACCTTTTTTTTTCTGGATAGAAATCTAGAAACATTACATTTCCATGTAAATAAAAATGATATAAAAGTAACGTGGAGCTTTTAAGTAGCTTGGACTTCAGATACAATTAAACTGTTGTTAAATGGTTAAACTAACATTTTTCCACGTGGCAATGCTTCGCAGAAAAGAAAGACCCCAGAACACAAAACATCTTCCACACAGAATAAGGGGTCCAACATTGTTTGCACATTCAGAAAAAAATATATATATATGTAATAAATGCAAGAGACAAAGCATCTTGTCACACAAATTAACTAATTCCCCTGCAGTTCATAACCAACCATCCCCAAACATCTCTGCTTTGATTTTCCCATATAGAGCTCCTTGCAGAGTGCCGGGGAGCAGCAAGGGCCAGGCAGGCAAGACAGGAGTGGAGGGGTCACACAGCGAAGCAAGGCACAAGCAAGGGAGGCCCAGAGGTGATGGGCAGGTCCAAACAAGAGCCCAGATCATGAGGCAGTATCACAGTGAGGAGGCAGGTCTGAGGTCAAGGAGGGAGGTCAATCTGCAGGGCAGGCCAGGATCAGGTCCCGGGATGGCCAACCAGGGCTGCGGTGATGAGGCAGGGCTGAGGTCAGGCCAGGAAATCAGTTTGCAGATCAAGGTCTGGATCAGCGGGGTCTGTGGCTGCAAATGGGCATGGAGCTGGAGACTGAGTATGCCTCCAGCACAGCTCACGGAGGGAGCGGCAAGCTCCTGGGCCCTGGGCAAGGGTGGAGGAGGCCCCAGGTGATACTGGTCAGGACCACAGGGGTCTGAGGGTGCCCTTAGGGCCCTGACAGCAAGCCTCAGCATCTCAGCCACTTATCTCACAACATACATAGTCTTTTGAGCCCAAACATAGCACATGACCACAACAAGGACCTCAGTTACTGTGTCCTCCATCCATCCTCAGTGGTCAACAGATCTCTCTCCAGTCTTCCCAGTACTTCTTTCCCAAATGTCACCTGCCCTCCATGGCAGGGCTTCTCAGTCTCTCCGCTTGGGAAGGACATGTTGCCTTCTTCATTTTTGAAGGCTTTTTTTTTTTTTTTGGGGGGGGGGAGACTTTAGGGGAGGTGCTTCTGCTGCACCACCATCCTCAGACCCCAGCTACACCTTATTGCCTAGGGAGGAAACACCCCTCCTCACTCCTCAGACCTTTATTGCTGCTCCAAGGGACACACCAAGCCAACTTCCCTTTGCTCTTCTGCTTTCAACCTCATCTAGCCTTGGAGTTCCTTTTGAGGGGAGTCACCAATCAAGTCCCTACCACTATCAGTCTTCGGCAGGAATCTTCCACATTGTCCTTGGGAAGATCCCAACTAGTTGTTCCCTTCCAGCATTGTTTTTATCCACCCTAGATGATGCCAACCACACTCCCTCATTCCTCTTCACTTCCAGCATATCTGTCTGAGTTAGGTCCAGCAAAAGAAGAGCTTCTGCCTTCCTACAAAGACTTTGGTCCTATTTTAATTAAAGGATCCAGCAACCCTGTAGCCCAGAAATATGGTTATTAAGTAAATGCCTTTATCTGAACCAAAGGAAGATGTTCCAGAAAACTGTAAAGAAGCCAGAAATAAATAATCCACTGCAGGGATCTCATTCTCTTCAACCATAATTCAGATGCCATCTGAAGACTGCTGTCTCTGATTACAAAACAAGGTAAATGGCTAAATCTCATTCTGAATGACAAGCTGACATAGCTGGATTTGGTCTAGAAGGAGGGTCTCCAAGAGCTGAAAACATTTAGAAAAGATGTCCTGCCACCTGAGACCGTAAGAGATTTTGTAGCCACAGCTGCTGGTATGACCATAAGGATGCACAGCCCTCATTGCTCCTGTATTTCCATTTCCAGGGTGCAACAGCTCTTGAATCTGCAAAGCAATGAGTACATCCTCTGTTCTCTAGACCAATCATCCTGATTCAGAAGACATGGTGTAAAAGTTGGCCTTTGTGGAACACAGGCAATAGAGGTCAGGCTGTAAAACTCCTCTTTTCTCTACCCAGTTCTCCTATCTCACTGGCTCTGCTGGAGCTGCCAACTTCTGCAGCCCGGGAGATACGAGAAGGATTTCCTCCACAGAAAGCAAGGTGGTATCCAGCTTTCAGTGAGTTTGTCTCAAACAATCAACCCTTCAGACCAAGCATCTAAACCCTGGGGAGCTTTGTTTTCAAATTCTGTTTGAAAAACACAGCACTGCAGTATAGCTCACCAAGTATAGTTCCTTTAAGTGAGCTATCACAGGAATGGAATGAGTTATCAAAGAGCAGCAAATACTCTCTTTTTAATTCTGCAATTATGCCATATCCTGTGCTTTATGGAAATCAAAATTTCCAGTTACCATCAAAGTGTATAGGCTACATGGTACTGGATTAAAGAAATAAAGTGCATATATTTGGAATTTAATAATGCATTGATAGAACCTCAAGACACATTTCTGAAGTTAGTAGGAACTTGGTCACAAACTGAAAATAACAAATGATAATAAAAGGCAACATAATAAAACAAGTTGTGCTAAAACACATAGTAATCACCACAATCACCACAACACCAGCAGAAACAGAGAATATGAAAACATTTACAGAAACAACACAAATAGGTGAAGCCGAAAATGCAACTGAAATCAGAAACAGCTTAAAAAGACATATGGATAGATGTAAGACCCTTTACTGCTAAAAATTCTATTTGGTTGTGTGGAGAATCTCATTATTACAGATATTTTGCTCTGGGAAAGAAAAAGGAAGAGGCTCTAATCAATAGAGCAACAAGTAAGGGGCTGGATTAAGATTTTTAAAATGTCCTAAATGACCTAGGAGCTTAAGGTCCAATTTCAAAAGAGACTGAGGTGCTTCCGATAATCTTATCATTAGGTATGATGGTGAGAACTACTCACAGAGTGCAATGCAATATGGCAGCCAGAAAGGACTACTCCACCTCTAAATAGCCTCAAAAAACATCGCCCTTTCATCTTACCAACACTACACCACCGGTGGGAGCTTCTCTCGCACCAAGATCGCACGGCGGGCACAGTCAGTCCAGAAGCGCGGAGCAGCCACAGGACTGCCCCGCAGGGCCACAGGGCTCCCGGGCAGAAACGAGGGCTGGGGAGATAGAGGCAAGCTAGGATTTCCAACTGAGAGTGAGACTTGACAGGGCTGCATAAACTGAAGGGAGTCAACAGCTCTTCTCTTTCCAGTGGCTGTAGCTCTTCAGGAGCAATCCTATTTTCCAGCCTTAGTGTTGCTTTAGTTAGCCAGTTATTTCTTATTCTTTTCCATTCTTCTCTCTTTCCTTATTTCTTTTTATTTTAGCCACACAGTCATACTCCACAGCTTCCGTTTTTCTCTTTTTACCTTCATATCCATTCACGGCAAAACATACTCACACAGACTGGAAGAGGTTAGGACTCCAAGCAGTCGAGGCTTTGGTTTATTTGTGGGCAAGCTCCTTCTGTTAGCCCACTTTCACACTTGATGTTGGAAGCCCACCTGTTTTACAAAACCTCTGCCAGCTAAACGCAGACTTGCCGAAATCATTTTTCAAGAACAAGGTGAAGGGACACAGGAGATCGGTTGTTGACCAACATACTCCAGAAGCTCAAATAAACCTACCACTGCGCTGTGAAGAACAGCAAATTATGCCCTGTGCTCCATTTAAATAGCACTGGGGAAGCATTTAGTTCAGCAAGCCAATTTGGTACTAGCTTTTTCTGGGCTGTGTGCCCCCATCCGCCTATTCCAGTTTAGTTTAGCTTTGGCTGATCCCAGTTACATAACTGTACCCTTAAGCTCATAAGTTGTAAGGTCAATATAAGGTTAAACTGCTCCTGTGTAATACAATACAGGCGAAGCACGGACTGCCCTATTGCCACACCTATTCTTCTGTGTATCTGATGGAATTCCCAGTTCAAAGCTCAGCACATTTCTTTCTTGCATCCCTTTGACGGTTTCCCTTCTTCTGCTGTTTTTCTTCCATATTCTTTTTACTTTTGCAATACTTCATGAAGATGACAAAAATGAAAGTAAGAAAAGTTAAGTTGATGTGAATGGCTTTGTAGCATAACTTTACTAAATGCATTTAATTGAAGTGTTTTAGGCAGCGTATCAGGGCTGTCATAAGCACACTGAACTAGCAAGAAGCAGCAGAGAAGACTACTTTTTTTGCAAAATTTTCAGTATTTTTAAATCTGAAGTGAAAAAGCCCACAAAAGTGTGTAGCGCTCAACTTCAGAGCAAGCCGGCTTAGCCAGCATATATGTGTTTTATAAGCCCATGGTCTCTAATGCTGATGTATGCAGGCAGGCTTAGTTAACTGAGGTGGCAGGAAACCTACCTGGCAAGTAGTTGTTGAAATCTTCCTGTCAGTCAAGATCACACTGCTATACCATTGCCAAACTATCATCTCTGCAAAACACCTGAATTTGACTTTTTTTGACTTTTTTTTTGGGGGGGGGGTTTACCAACATCTTAAAAAAAACACCTTTACCTTACTTACCTTTGTAATACACCAGCAGTATAGTTGCAGCTTAACAGTAAGGTATACCCTACAAAACATCAGTGCAGAAACAACTTTTGAGAATGATGCAGTGAAAGAGGTCACTCGAAAATTCTTCAAATTCTTGAAGATAGTGAGCATCATTCTTTCTGCATTAACCCACCAACATTTATCCCACCTCAAGCATGTTATACTACAAGGAAAAAGAGTTCTAATTCTATATAGAAAGAAGAGATACTTAAGAGTTACAGAATCACAGAAAAACATTAGGTTGGAAGGGACCTCTGGATGTCATCTATTCCAATCTCCTGCTCAGAGCAGGGCCAACTTTAAAGTTAAATCAGGTTCCTCAAGGCCCTGCCCTGTCAAGTCCTGAAAGCTTCCAAGAATACTGATTCCCCAGCCTCTCTGAGCAACCAATTCCAATACTTAACTACTCTTATTATGATTGGGTTTCTTTCCTTTAACCTAGTCAAAATTGTCTCTGTCACTGTGTATCACTGAGAAGAGCCCAGCTCCATCTTCTCCATAGCTCCCCTCTCAGTAGCAGAGGTGGAATTGCACCTCCCCTCATTCTTCTCCAGCATGAAAAAAATCTCAGTCTTGTGCATTGCTCCCTCCTTCCCCTACCTGTCTTGGTTGCCCTCCACTCCACTCCACTCCCTCCAGTTTGTTGGTATCTCCCTTGTACAGAGGAGCCCAAACTGGACCCAGTACTCCAGATGTGCACTCATGAGTCACTTCCCTCACCCTGCAGATTACATTTGCTCATACAAGCCAGTATGCAAGGCTTGTTGCTCTCTACAGCATGTACTTTCCACCACTCACTGATGTTTCTAACTGATTCTCCTCTGATCCATGTGAAACTGTAATTTAGCTGTTTTGGGGATAAAAAAGAGGTAGGAAGCTCTGTTACACAGTTCACGGCAAGAAAGAAAAGTATGCTTGCCCGTCTCACTCATTCAGCTTCTGTTCATGAAAAGTTTATGAAACAGAAAGATCTTTATCTGAGCTTTTACGGAGGGCTGAAGGAGTATTCACTCAGACCTCAAGTAAACAAAAAGAGTAAGAAGCCTACATTTTGTACCATGTAGCAATGATTTTGCAAATATGAATCTGACTAATCATTCTATCAAATAAATGCCTTAAAACTTTGCACACAGGTTGTCAATTATGCCACATTCTATGAATAAATACAGAATTAAGACACATTATTCCTGAAAAAAGCAAAATTTTAATAGCATTTATCTAAGAAATTTGGCTATTTAACTCCCAGCTGGCTGCGCTTTGGTACCTGCTCTCTGCCACAGTCCACTTCATAGAGTTTGTGAACATGTCGTTCCCTCTGAAGAAGTGTATGACATGCACACACTGCGCACTGCTACAAGAGATGTCATTAGATGCAGACACCCAGCAGTACTGAGAAAGAGTAGTGATGCAGTGAGCAAGAGGAACACCATATTTTGTCAGTATGAATGTTATGAAATAGCCACAAGAAAGAAAAAAAACAACCAGATTGTTCTAATTTAGGAGAGAATAGATACGGTCTTATTTTGGATCATGAAAATGTAATCTGTCCCAGTCTCTCTTTCCCCCTCCTTTCAACTAACAGTCCCTACCCTATCATCCACATTAAACGAACAGCTAAGCATAGTTGACCTCCAAGCAGGATACTACAAGGGTTTTGCCTTTCTGCCAGGTTTAGCTCCGTTGGTTAGGGCATGGTACTGCTAATGCCAAGGCGGCGGGTTCAACCCCCGTATGAGCTTCGCTGAGGGTTGGGCTAGATGATCTCCAGAGCTCCCTTCCAATCTTACCATTCTATGATTCTACGATTTACAAAAGAAATTGTGATAATGAGATTGAGATCAAAATATTGTCCAGAATCCTTTTAAAACTGAGGGTAAGAAAAAGAGAGGAGGAACTTCTTCATGATTTAAGAATGAATAAACATATCTACGATCAAAACAACAAAATTTGAGAAGTTATAGCTGATGTGTTAATCCACATTCTTTAACTTCAAATTAACTTCAAATTCACGCTAAGTGTCAGCTTTTCCTGAAGACTCAAGTCACTATATAAAAAACAATTGTGTATCTTCTAAAAACAGAAGATGGTAAGATCTCTTGGACTGCTTACCCAAAGACTCTATCGTGCCTAAGCTCTTAAGGGAATACAATTCAGAAAGGTTTATTCAATAAATTAAAAGTAATACCTCCTACGGGAAGCAAAAGACATAACAGAATGAAAAACATTTCCTGTAGGAGGAATATTTTTAGACTTTTAGAGAGAGAGGCAAATGAAAGCTGAACAGAACACTGCCAACTGGTTTCTCACCAAATTATTCTCAGTAGGGTGCAACCAAATTCAAAATACTCTTTAGAGAAAAAAGAAAAAGACACTGCTCGAAAACCATCTTGCCATAATACAACAGTGGCAAAAAAATAAAGGGATACAACTGAAATCCAGAAACTGCAAGGGAAACTCTGTACTAGTCTTTCTTTTACAAGTACAGTTATAGATGTTCTGTGGAGGTACAGTCCCATCATTGTAAATCAAATCCAAGAAGCTAGTCCTTCAGAGAAGAATGACTCTGAGGCTGTGCAAGAGACTTCTTATAGTAATCTTAATTATGCTATAAAAAAAGAGGTTGTACATTTGTAGCATGTATTCTCAATTTATGTATGAATGCAGGCCAAGATTTACTTAAAAACTTAAGATACTACCATAGCGTGAGGAAAAAGACTTCTGCAACAGATTGTTAAACCTATTAATTTTGACTCATTTCATAGATTTCTTGTATAATTATGCCTCAGTATATTTTGAATCTGTTATTTATTAGTTGAGTCTGTATACTTTGTTGAAAACCTTTACCAGAACATAAAGACTAATTAACATTTATGGTAGAGCTCCAGTAAAACAGCTTTTCTTAATATGAACTTCAGGTGATAGAAACAGGGAAAAGATACATTATCTTCCTTTTTAATGTTTGGCATTGAGGACAATCCAAAGACCTGTATAACAAAGACGATTAAAAACAGAGAAAAGACACAGCAAATGAGAATAGGTCTAGCTGCTTGGAACAGGAAATCCTAAATGAACAGACAAAAAAAGAGCAAAGAAAGATTTATCCAAGTCCTGGGAGTTTCTCAGCACACACAGTGCAGGGAGAACTCCTGCACAGACTGAATGCTCTTGTGCATCCCTGCTAAGTGCAAAGCTTAGGAATCTCTTTATGAGCTTACACAGTCAAACAGTCTTCATGGAGAAATACTGTAAAGCAGAAAGGTCCTTGTTCTGAGAAAGAGCAGCAGCAAGTCAGAAGATCTGGAAAAGCCAGTTTTGGTTTCATGGCTGGAGCTGCGGACGCAGGCTGTTCCCACAGCCAGGGCTCTGAAGATGCTGACTCAGGAATGGGGAGCTGACATCTATGTTCAAGGGCCAGAGATACCATACCCAGCCTACCTTGCTCTAAAAACAAGAGTACGGGATGCCAAAATCAGGTTCCCGCACAACAACGTGGTGAGTGTCAAGCACTGAAAGCTCACCAAATCCTTCAAAACACTCTTAACTCTCCCAGTGATCCTTGCTGATAACCAGAGTGGAGCAGACATGCAATGCGACATAGCCATTCCCTATGTATCTAGGAAAAATTGAACCTGAGCTAAAAACCTGGCCATACATTTCCATAGAAATGTATTATTGCTGCAGGATGAAAATTAGATGAAAATAACAGAAATGATTTTGAACAGACACAGCTTCAGAATCTGCATAAAACATTCCGTAGGAAAGTTTTAAAGAGAGGTTAAAAAAAGAAAAAAAAGAAAAAAGATTCCTATGACTGAATGATAACCAAGGGCTTTGTTTCTTATCAGATTTTTTGTTTTGATTAGTAGTATTCACTTGCTTCAAGTAAAGCACACATTTAAATACCCTGTTAGGTTAAAATCAAAGTGCCCAATATCTCACAAAACTGGACACTGGATCACAATGTCAAAATTCTAATAAATTTGGGGTAACTTGAACCTCACCCATACCTCCTTACCTGACCATCCTTCATCTTCCATAATGAAATATTTGGCCTTTTCCCCCACCATCCAGACACCTGGGTCAGTTAAAAATCTGTGCCACTCAGGATGCACAAAAACTGTTTTAAAATATCTGCTTAAGTCCAGTGACCCATATGGTTCCAGATACTATGCCACACAGGCAGCAAATCAAATACAAGCAGTATTGTATCATGTTGAATGTGGCTAAAACAGCATTGCTATTATATGTTAATTGTCATTACCTTACTTTAAGATTTCTACTCCGTAGATATGACACTGATATAACCTAGTTACTACTCTAGCAGAATGAGCACTCAGCCCTACTTGCTCAGAATTCCCTCTTAGTTTCCATCAGGATATTTACAACTGGAAGAAAAAACATGCTCTGTACCTAAATGCTTATACCTCCAGAGCACCACAGAAGAGTGAAGAGAGGCTCCTGAAAAGTTCTCAGTTCATACATTGTCACAATTGCAAGTTCAACTGGTACAGGACTGAATCTGCAAAGCAGCAACTCCATCACGAAATAAAGACTTCAGTCTGGGTTGTTGATATGTTGGTGGCTGCTTAAAATCATTTTTCCATCTCATTTCTATTTCTTTCACAAGTTCCTTTCCCATCATTAAAGCAAGGCACATTCAGTAACAATTTTGTCTGTCCTAACTATCAATTCCCATATTTTCACCAAATGTCTTAAGATGGAATTTAATCAGGAAGAGGAAAAGCATATTTCTGAAATTCAGAAATGTTGAATATATTCAGGTAATTTTTAAAGATATGCATCTTCATACAAGACCCACAACATCTGTGCCCACTACATGCTTTGCAGTTACAGAACTCTGAAAACATTGAGTAGAATAGACTTAGGCTGAAATCTATCTGCACCATACACCTAGTGTTTCAGAGTGTCTTATGTAAGAAAATAGAGCAGAACAGTTCAGTGCTAAATAGCAGTTACAGTGTTTTACTTTAAAAATCAAAAATCCTCCACAATGCAGTTCTCAGATGACTCATTAGAAAACCTCCCTTCCCCACAAGGGAAAAGGCAGATTAGCAATTTGGGGGTGGGGGTCTAGTTTTTATATTATTTGAAGGACTATTAAAAAGGTGACAAAAAGCCCTTTAAACACACTAGATTCCCATTCTGCTCCCTGAACAGTTAATCAGGGCTTTCCACAGGGCTTCAAACCTCTCTTCCATCCATACAGAAAAATGTCCAGCTTAGATAGCAAGGTGCTTGAAGATAAATGTATGGAAAAGGCACTGAGTTCTCATTTAACTTCAGTTATTTTTCATTTTTCAGAAATAACCAGGGCAAAAAGATGAGCTGGTACCGATGGTAATTTAATACATTCCCTGTGCTTCCTTCCCCAAAAGAAGACACATTTTTCCAGCTGATGGGAAAAAAAATCTAGAGCATCTCACAATAACAAGCCACGCAATAAACACATGCAAATGCAGAAACAATAAACTCAAAAATACCCAGCTAATAGCACACTGAAGATACTGTTTGGAAGACTATGACATCCAGAGACCAATAAATACGACATTGTCACAAGAAACTAAATGTTGAGGAATTGAGAGGAGTTTCATTAAAATATTTGCACATATACTGTCAGATTAGTTTAGTGGGGAGTACTGGTCTTCAGATGATGCAAACTATTACAATATTCAGGGCTTTTTACCTGTTCAAGTGTAGCAGCTTTGCTCTTCTACATGAGGAAAGATTTAGCTTAGTCCATAGTTTGACACTTGCTGTCACATCAACACCCCTTGAAGTGTAATCCCTCGTCAAAACTGGGGAAATGAGGTCTTTGCTGCAGTTGCCACACCTCATCCTGTGCATTTTGAAAGTAATACAACATATAAATTTCTATTTCAAGTCTTCTTCATGCATCCTGAAGAATATGAGATGACTCTTTTTTACATAGGTAGCCTATGCATTTTGGACTATATATCAATTATTGATCACAAGTTCAAGGGGGGAAGGAAAAATATTGAAAAGCTCTTCCCCCTTCTTATAGTGAACAGGTTCGGATCTGCAAACTTGATTATCAGTGCTTTTTCTGTCCCTAAAAGTTTGTCTCACTAACTTCCAAATATTCTTTTGACGCACCTAAAGATACATATCTGCAGGAGAAAGCGATCTCTCCATTGGTCAACCATAATAAGCTTAAGATTTTGAAGAATTTTGTTTTGTCCTTCTTCTGTGAAAGTATTTCTCATGCACGTCCTCCCTTCAGTGTAGTCTGGATGTGAGGGCTGGCTGTGAAAGAAACAGGAAGAAGCGAGGAAAAGAAAAAACTAAGCCAATCACTCAGAGTAACTCTGAGGCAGAGGTTTAAAATTCATTTGCAAACACAGTGATGCTCAGTGGGATACCTTGGCAAGGAGATACAGAAGGAGGGAATCAGCGACCTCTGTTCCAACAGATTTAAACTCTCATTCTTAAAATATCAGGCAAGTGAATTTAATCCCTCCGCACCTATTACCTAAAACTGGCTTTGTGAGCATTTACTGCTTCGGAAAGCCATGCCCTAAATTATCAGTCCATGTGACTCAAACAGAAGCTGTAAAATAAATAAGCTAAAGCAATGTTGTCATTCTGATTTTGTAGACATGCAACACCAACATCCTTGCAACCAGTATAGCTTTGCCGATGGGCAGTTCGGCGATACCGCAAAGATCCCAGCTTCTTC
Organism: Rhea pennata; assembly: GCF_028389875.1. Lineage (NCBI taxonomy): Eukaryota > Metazoa > Chordata > Aves > Rheiformes > Rheidae > Rhea > Rhea pennata. Next base: position 137,601,221 of record NC_084663.1, on the reverse strand, counting down.
ACAGACCTTGGCGGCAGCCGAGAAGCCAAGACGACTTCCAGTCTTGCAACGGGGGAAACCACACGCCTCTGTTATGGTTGAGAAAAGCTTCCCTAGGGGAGCAAGCAGGTACATTGCACCACTTTTCTCTCACTGCTCCTCAGGTTATGTCAGAAGTGAGGAAGAGCTGATCAGACTGCTCACAAGAACCCCAAACCACCGAGGAGCTAGTAAAAAGCAATAAATGACAGTTCCAGTTCCTCCTATTTCCCAGCAGCTAGACAAGCAAAGACAAGGGCTTCAGATTTTCCGTTACCCTAAACAGCTCTCATTGAAAAGCGTATTAGCTGGAGATGTTGATGTTTAATTTCTGAGGAATATGCAGAGTGCAACAGCAGAATAATCAGGCCACATAAGTTTAAGTGTGTAGATTTGGTTTATCATAACAAAAGGATTACCCCGAGACATTTCCGTAATTCGCCATATTTGCTACAGACAGGCTGTGGCATTCCGTTCTTGCCTTCAGTATAGAAAAATAAGCGTAAGACTTTACACAACTTGAGCCTTTACTCAGATCTATTAATTTTGAACTCTGCTGGACTTTTCACCTGGTGAACGTATTCTAGTCATTGAAAACAGGCTCTCTTAAACCACACTCTGTAAAAAACACCTTTAGCTTGTACAGGACCACTGAGCTATTTAAGGATAAATACTTTACTAAATGTTTACAAAATCAAAGCTCTGAAGTATCTCTACATATTTTACCACCTTTTTCCATTATATTCATTTTGCTTTAACAATCACTTAATCGTACAAAACATTTAGTGAATTAAAGTATAATAATTCAAAGATTTCATTTTTAAGTGAAAGATGATGTTTTCCTTTAAGAAAATGTCTTAAAAGGACAGCTGAAATCTGATGGGAATTGAAGATAAATCTCTTTTCCTTCACTAAAAATCTCCCCAGGCTTTGCTCTACAATTCACTGAAATCACTGGAAACTTGGTCACTGACTTCAATAAAACCAGGAACAAGCTTTTATTTAAGCAGCCCTTAATTAATTTAAGCAATTTAAAATACATATTTAAGCATATTTTATTGTGAGTTGATAATAGAAATAGTAGATACTGTGAGAAAGGGGAAAGAGCTCTTGTTATCGAGTAAAGTTCCCCTAAACTATTCTTTTTAATTGTAAAATATTCTTGTGAAGATAAACACCATCAACTGCACCGGAAAATATATGTTGATGAAGGAGATCACTAGAGAGTCAGAGATACCTGTTTCACTTGATGCTTCACATCTACAAAATCCTTGGAGCAAGAATTTAGCTGGAATTTTCTTCATGTGAAACTTCTATGCGTTAGCAACCACTGAAACTTGAATTTCCCCATGTAATTTTGACACTCCATTAAAAATTATTTGTGAATGACAACTCTCTCTAAGCAGCAACCTTTCCATTCCCAGGCCAGTATAAAAGGGTGTGGTATAAAACGCCGAAGTCAAATAGCTAATATAAAAAAGGTAAAACAAACAATCCATCCTTCTCTTGGCCTCATATCAAAATTACAGAAATTTTGGCCTCCTATACGGAAATCTCCGATCAGCTGATAACTAAGTACTTAGTGAACACTTTAAATTTGAACGCAGCTGGGCCAATTGTTCCTACCCCTGAACAACAGGCTGTTCCAAGGGCAGGATTTGCAGATCTTGCACACAAGCGCTCGCTACAAACTGCATCATCGCCAGGTCACATCTGACACAGATGCAGTTTGAGACAGATGAAGGATGTCCTGCTCTGCTCAGAGGGTATTGATTTTGGTTTTTTGAAGACACAAACCTCCATTAAATTTTACCTCTCCCTCTCTTTACTGCTTCAGAGATTAAGACAGGAGAAAGGAAATAATTCCCACATGCATCTCCTAAAAGAAAATCTTCAGTTCATAACCCTGGTGCTTGCACAGTGGATTTACAGATGTAAATGGTAATTATACTGAAGATATTGGCATGGAGTTAATGAGAAAAGGTTTTGTAATGAATACCTCTTTTATTTCCTAAGAAACAGGATCGGAATTTTTAAATATTCAGACCAAAACCTTCCACACTCATTTTTGGCTCACATTCACCTATTCAATTTGCTTTTACAGTTAAGTAGAATCATTTCCATGATAAGCTCCATTTTTCAAGCTGAGAGAAACTGAACTACAAATTTGCTATTGAGGATGCTATAATTTAGATAACTGGACCTTTTAAAGTTACATTATAAATGATTACTTCTTATTCTCCAAACGAAATGAGTCTTTTTTAACCTACTCAAGCACGCTTATTTTGCTGTAGGTAGGGTGAAGCACCTGAAATAGAGAATTCTCCATTTCCTAAAACTGTGTAAGACTGAATATGAAGCAACCAAACCAAACTGAATCTCCAACATTAGGACACACCCCTATAATAAGAGGGGGAGACGATCAAAATTACTCATGTAAAATTTCTTTTAAAATATGGTTTAAAATCATTTATACATATCACTACCAACAGTGATAATGTGACCAGTTAATACCTGTGTAACACCTTGAGAATCCAAACTCCAAACCCAACAGGTGTTAGGTGCTGTGAGGACACACAACACCCTAGACCAGGTGCAGCATCGGTGTCCCCCCACACAACAGCACCGCTGTGACAGCAACTGCAAAGTCACTCATGCAGGACCAAGGCATTGCGGGCAGGAGCATCCCACCTGCAGGCCACCTGCCAGGGTTGGACACGGCTGTTCAGCGCAGAGACCCGGGTACACATTACTCTGTTGCAGCACCATGCTTAGACCTGTCCCAAACTGCTCTCACGCATCAGAAATGCACACATTTTTTTCCAACCTAAAGGTGATTTTTAGAAATGTATTAGTTACCCTAAATATCTGTCCTTATCAACATGAAAGATGCCTCCAAAATACAAACTACTCTTTGTTACTGTAGATTAATGCCTGAAAGATCTTAAATGCCTGAAAGATACCTACCCATGTTCAAATGCCAAGTAATCAAATAAAAACTTTGTTGAAGGACAGCACAGTAACGTCACGTGAAACTGCACTGAATTTAAACTTAACCAGAAGCCCCACAACACAAAGCTACAATCCTCTGTGATCAGGAATCAAACCAAAAACAAAAGAAAGGTTGGACGACTTTAAAATGCTAGGCGCGCACCAATTTAAAAAAAAACCCTCGTGCTTTTGCATTTGCAGTCTGAAAAAGATGCACCTTGTTGCACAGTTTGACAACCCACAGTCCTGGAGGTTACACAAAACCCTGAGGCCCAGCGCATCCGACACCTTCACCTGGAGTCAGTGAAAACACAGGGATCCACCTAGCTCTGCAGACCAGAGCCCACGCTCTACATCTTGGACACAACTCGGTAACTCTGCATGAGAAATCTTACCTATCTTACATGTTTCGATGGTAGTTATCGAGTCGTAACTGGGTAAGTAGTCATCTTACCTTTAACTAGCACGAACATCTAAAGGTTTGTGCCATCGCTCACTGTCTCTGGCATCTCATCTCACTGACACCGGTGTTCCCAAAAAGGGTTTTGAAATCATCAACTTTTAACTTAAAATTCAAGCATCTAGATCAAATTTTAGCTAATTCTGAGTAACTTTTGATCCTAAGTATTAATACATTTTTGAAAAGTGGTAAAAATCTTCTTTTATCTTTTTCAACCGTAAACAGCAACACTTTTGCGGTCATCACCCAAGCGCTGACACACCATCAGAGCTGCCGGAGGCAGACAGCTTTTATATCCCAAGTTGTAGGGCAGATCTGGGGAGGCTTGTTCAGGGAGAGAGGCAGGCTCGGCCCTTAAAAATTGTCTTTCACAGTCTTGTGTCTCAACAGTGTCTACTGTGTCCTTGAACACCAGATCACTGGGTAAGGTAATGATTTTGTGAGGAGCTCTGTATCGCACCGAAGCAATGGATGTGTTTTGTTAATTGATCTAGTAACGGTTATTTTTAACGGAAGGAACTGTCTGAAAAGGAAATGGAAATAAATGGGAAAGGCTGCCTTCCGACTGCAATCCAAAAGCGCCAAAAGCCATTACTAAACGGTTAACTGAGAAAGCTGAACGCCACAAACAGGAAGGAGAATTTCTTCAAAACGCACAGAGCTTGCAAAGGGCTGCGCATAATCAACTTCCAAAGCAATCGCTATCAAGAAACAATGCAACATTCTTTGAATACATTTGTCCACTTGGTATGATATCTGCAGCCCAACATCGAAGACATCCAAGTTAAATGAGTAAATATTTGCATTGCTACGTTGCGTTTGTCTTGGAATATGATCGCTCCTCATGTGGTTTTGACACATCTGGGTTGTCAAATAAATCACAGATCGCTGGGTGTGCTCATTAAAAATAATTTGTCTATCTTGTTAGAAGCCGTCGCATATTTAAGTTTACGAGGTGTGAAATGTTGGGAGGGGAAACTTTTACATGCCCGGGACAGCTATATACGGAGTTCATCGAGGGAACATCAAACACAGGAGTCCACCCTGCCAAGGCAGCAGGGCAGCGCGCGCAACCTCACGGCCGGGCCTCGCCCGGAAACCTCGACGGCGCCGCGCCCGTGGCGGCGGGGCACCCACGCGCGACGGGGTGGGCGCCGAGGGCCGCTCGGGCCGCGCTCCCCCGCGTCGAGGCGGCGGCGGCGGCGGGGTCCGGACGCCGTCGGGGCGGCGGCCGCGTGGGGACGGCGCGGCGGGGGGGGGGGGGGCGGGCGGCCCCGTGGGGGCGGCGGGGGCCCGGGCGCGCCTACCTCGGACTTGCACACGACGTAGGCGGCGGGGCGCGGGCCGGGCGGCGAGGGCTGCCCCTTGCGCTGCTGCAGCCAGCGGCGCGGCGAGGAGAAGATGCTGTTGGCGGCGCCGGCGGGGCCGCTCAGCGCCGAGGCCGAGGGCGTGCGCGCCAGGAAGGGCAGCTCCCGGCCGGGGCTCCGCTTCCCGCGGAGGGTCTCGTCGTCGAAGAGGCCGCTGCCCGGCGGCGACCGCTCCAGCGGGGTGCAGGGGGTGGAAAGCGAGGCGCCGGGCGGCGGCGGGGCGCCCCGCCGCGCCGGGGGGCTGCCGGCGGCCCGCGCCCGCGGCGCCCGCCCCGCGCCCTCGCCCTCCTCGCCGCCGCCGCCGATGATGGCGGGGTCGAGGCTGCGGGTCTGGCGGAGCCGCCGCTTGGAGAGGCTCTTGGCGGCGGGGGCGGCGGCGGCGGCGGCCGGCGAGGAGCAGGAGAAGACGCTGCTCAGCAGGCTCTGCGCCGACATCGCGGCGGCGGCCGCCGCCCCCCGCGCCCCGCCGGGGCTGCCGCCGGGCTCTCGCTGGCTCTTCTGCCCGCTCCGGCCCCGTCGCCGGCTCCCGGGCTCCCCTCCCCCGTCCCCCCGCCCGCCCGCCGCGGCTCAGCCCCCCGCGGCGCGGCCCGACGGCGGCACCGAGGGGCTCATGGCGGCGGCCGCTGTCCCGCGCTGGGGCTGCTCCGGGGCTGCCGCCGCCGCGGTCACTTCGCTGGGAGGGAGAGGGAGGAAAGGAGGGAGAGAGAGAGGGAGGGAGAGAAAGGAAAAAAAAAAAAAAAAAAAAAGTTACGAGCGAAAAGGGGAGGGAAGGAGGCAGCAGCGAAAGCTTTTATCTCGGCTCGCCGCAGCCTGCCAGGGGCACTCCCCCCGGGGCGGCGATGCGCTCGGGATCCGCTCGCCGCCCCCCGTCGGGGCCGGGCGGCGCCGGCGGAGCGGGGCCAGGTGCCGCCCGCACAGGCCGCGGGGCCCCGGGGCGGCCCCGACGGGGCAGCGCGGGCCGCGGGCGCGCAGCTCGGCGGCCCGGGAGACGCGCTTGCCTTGAGCGCTGGCTTCGGGGTGTGGGGTTTGGGGGGGGTCAGGAAAGAGGGGGTGTGATCGTACCCGCGAGTGACTGCTGTTCCCAGGGGCGCAGCGGCGGGTCAGCGGGTACATCCCCAGCCCACCGCGACCGCAGGTGCCCAGCGTGGGCGCAGGGCAGGTGGAGGTGGCCCTCCGCGTCCTCCCCGGGCATCGGGGAGAGCTGCTGCCTCCGGGAGCAGGTTACAGCAACAGGTGAAGTGCGCTTAGTATACCGTGCACACCGTCAGGGCTTGCCGGGACCAGGTCTGCAACAGGTATAGACCAGCAAGTATCTTCTGACCTGAGTCTCTCTCTCCATCCTATGTCAGTTTGAAAGCATGGTCTTATTTAACCACAAGAAATACCTAATTTTGAGTGCTTACTCAGCTTCCTCCATCTGACAGTCTGCACAAAACAGCCTTTCATGGAGGAGTGTGGACACGAGTCCCACACATAGCCTGGGATAACAGCTAAGACAAGAGAGCTGAAACTGCTCTGCCAGGTAGCTCACAGCAGCATAAAAAAAGCCTGAGATCAATAAGCTTCCTCAGGACAAATAAGGGAACTTGCCTGATCCTCCATGGAGATTTTCTCTGCTGTCTCTCAAAGTATAGACCAGGAAACCTTTATCAGGAGAAAGGAACAAACTTAGGGAAGCCAAAAACTTAGAGACTAACACAGGAACAGAATGCATGCAGAGGGAGAATACCATACAGCCCTACAAAATTTGGCAGCCATCCAGTCAGCTCCTTCCCCACCTGGAGCGGAAGAAACAGCCCCTCAACCACAGGATCTGACTCCTGCCCCCGACTCCCAGTCGGGAATACTAAGTCCTCCCCTTTCTGGAAACGATTCAATGGTGATGCTTGTAAGGGTGTTTCTAGGGGCCCCACACCATCATTTAATTAGTGCTTCAACATTATTAAGCCTCAGCCAATCATTAGTTTCATGGGTGAGTTCAGATCTGTTGCTCTCATTTTGTGACCGTGGAGTAGAGCCATTACATTTTTTGAGATGAAAAGCAAAACACACAAATCCAAATCCTGTTTTGCTTCCAGACTTATACTTTTATTTATGGAGGGAGTGGAAAAGGCCTGGGGAAAGACCAGCCAAGAGCTCCAGTGCAAGTCTTGAATCTCCCCTGCCTCAAATGAAATTACCATTTGACTACTGACTGACTGAGGACTAAGCATCCTTTTTTTGACCTAAGAAACCATCACCTGCACAGTCTCCCCAAATATGTTATTAGAGAACTCTTTAAATTCTTTAGAACATTAGCTACTTCGAGGAAAATCCTGGAGCATAACATAAGAGTTATTTCTCCCTTATGGTACACTTTCTGCTCACTACTTCAAAACTTGAGCTGTGGTGTCCTCCCAAGTGCCCCAGAGCCCACTCAGGTAAGTGCTCCATGACAGCACTTCTCTAGTTTGATCAATAGAGGGAGTAGACAGTTCTTTCCTTTGTGCCATTACTCTTAAAGTTTATAAACAGAAGCAGCACGCTAGCTAGCACATCCACCTTCAAAGGTAGCTGTTCTGGCTTTATGTAATGTTCCCAAACGCTTTTTTGCTCCATTTTTAATGTCTGAAAAGGAGCTTTTCCCACTTGCTTTAATAAGCTGTTCTATTGCTCAATTCCAAACTGCTAGTTCCTCCACAGTTAAAGTTGCAGCTGTTACTGTTTAAAGCCTCATTTTGCCTTCTCATTAATGCCTTCAGCAAGATCTCATGCTTGAGACTAAAAAGAAGGTCTAAAGTGTAAAACAATTATCTGAGTTTGTTTCTGGACTTCTGTACCCATCCTAGCAGCTTGGTTGAGAGAAACACATGAACAACACAGCTTTACGGAAGTGTGGTTCCAAATACTAACTTCTTTTCTCTACAAATGTATCAGCATCAACATAAAGGGGCAGAAAGACATGAGAATATAATGCAGAAGGAGATATTCAGAGCTGTGGTCAAATGAGAAGCAGAGAAAGCAGTCATATATGCCTCCAAAATCCACTGGAAATGTTTCCTGAATATACCTCAATAAGGTGCACTGCCTGCTTCTGAGAGCTGGTACTCTTGGGCACAGCCAGCCTTCAGCAGGCAAAACTCCAAATGCAGATTCATATCCTTACACAACACATATGACCTGTGAAAGGAGACTGAAAAGATCAGATAAATACAATGATATCAGCACAAGTCAGCTTACAAATAATGACTAGTACAAATGAAGTGGATGCAAGCTGTCCTCATTTCTACCTACCTCAGTCCACGTCTTATTACCCAGCTAGTTTCCTCCATAGGAGCCCTCACAAAAAATTTTGAGGCTAGGTTTTGTGAGACAGAGACCTGGAAAATCATAGCTTATACATTCAGTGAGTAATACCACCACATGCACCAACATGCTTTTACAAGAACACATGAAAAGCTTAATGTAGACAACTTTTACTATCCATCCTTGCTACTTTCTTCACCTTTCTGATCCAACAGCAATAGACATTTCTGATCAAAATTGCTGCTTAATTAACAGCATTCTGGTAAAAAACTGTGCAAACACAAACAGAAAGACGGTCCAAGTCCCCAAACCTTAGCACTAATCTCCAGACAAAACTGTCAGCTGTGCAGCTATAGGTACATAGGAACAGTGAGACAATAGTGGCAAATCTGATACTGTTCCTCAGTCCTCCTCTGAAGCCATTTTCAATAAAGCTGTCTCTGTAAGAGCTGCCCATAAGGTTGCAATAACAGTCAAGAAGTTTTATAGTCTTTCAAAGAGTTGTGATTAGCAAAACAGACAGTGGAGAGTGCTGACTTCTGGAGTCAGAAAGGTGCTCGTAATTTACATTGCCATATTTTTTACAACGAAAGCTTAAATTCTGTGAAGATTTTTTTCTCTGTTCTGTCTCATTGCCTATTAGTACCTTTATGCAACAGTCAACTGATTTATTGGAATATGAAAGATCTCTCCTCAGCTTTTCAAGGCTGTTTTTTAAGGTGCATAACAGTAATATGATCAATAATACAGTAAGAATTCAAAAATATTTTAAAAAATGAATGCAGTTGATAATTATGAATTTCCAGTCATCAGTTTTACTCTGAAATACCTTCAGTCCTAGCACAAAAAGTAGGAACATAGAAGCACTTCCTCAGCATACAAGCATGGTGTGAGGAAAGCCAAGGCTCAGCTATCGTTGAAAGGGGCAAAGGATGTCAAGGGCAACAAGAGTTTCAACCACTCCATTACCAGTGAAAGAACAAAAAAGTAAGATGTGGGATGTGGGACCTCTGCTGTAAGGAACAGGTGACTTAGTAATGCATACTGATAAGGCTGAGATATTTGCTGCCTTCCTTGTCTTGAACTTCACTGACAAGGTCTCCCAGGCTTTTATGCTTCAAGGAGAAGAGGATCCACCAATTGTGAAAAAGGATTGAGTGGGGATCTCTTGAAGAATCCCAATCAATGCAAGTCCATGGGACCAGATGGGATGCATCTGGATGTGGGGTGTTCAGAGAGCTGGCTGATGTCACTGTAAGGCTAATTTTCATCATCTTTGAAAGTTCATGGAAATTCGGGGAGGTGCTCGATGACTGAAGAAAGTCAGAGTTGCACCTATCTTCAAAAAGAGCATGAAGGACAATCCAAGGAGCTACCAGCTGGTGAGCATCACTCTAGTTCTTGAGAAAAAAAAACAAAGCAAGTTCTCACGGAAGCCATTTCTGGGCACAGAGAAGAGAATGTGGTGACTAGGAAGACCCAGCATGGATTTACCAATGGTAAATCATACTGACCCAACCTGACTGGCTACCTAAATCTATGGATGAGGGGAGAACAGTGGATAGCATGCTTTCCACATGGTCTCTCACAGCATCCCTGTACCCAAGTGATCAAGCCCTGCAGTCTAGATGGGTGGACATCTAGATCACTGAAAAATTGTCTGAATCATAGCGATTAATGGTTCATACTCTACCTAGAAGTCAGTTACAAGTGGAGTTCCTCAGAAGTCTATCTTGAGACCTGTCTTGTTTAATATCTTTCAGTAATAACCTGCAGAAGACGGAATGCACTTTCATGCACTTTGTAGACAACATCAAATGAGGGTGAACAGTCAATATGCTCCAGGGCAAGGCAGCTGTTCAGAGGAACCTAGACAGGCCAGAGAAATGGGCCAACACAAATGTTATGAAATTCAGCAAGTCCTGCCCTTGCAGGCTGATGGCCTGCATTGATCCAGGCTAGAGACTGATGCACCTGGGAACAGCTCGGCTGAGAAAGACCTGGGTATCCTGTTTGGCCAATAGGCCAAACATGAGCCAGCAGCAAGCTCCAGCAGGGATGAAGGCTAACAGTATCCTGGACTGTATCAACAGAAGCATAGCCAAGGGGAAGTGGTTATTCTCTTTTGTACCACATTCAACAGGCCTCATCTGGAATAGCTTTTATGCACCCAATACAAGAAGCAATGTGATAAACTTCAGCAAGTTCAGTGGAGGGCTACCAAGACAGTCGGTGGCTGAAGCACTTGCCCAGTGAAGAGATGCTGTGGAAGCTGGGCTTGTTCAGCCTGAAGAGGGGAAACTTTGAGTACTTAGAAGAAGATTATCTACAAGGTGGAACTGGGCTCAGTACTGAAGGACAGAGCAAGTGGATGAGAGACAGTGGTCCTAAATTGAATCAAGACTAGGTCTAAGTCCTGTATGAAAAAAAAAAATCACTGAGAATTACAAAGCACTGGAACAGGTTGCCCAGAGAGTTTTCAGATTCTCCATTGCTGGAGGTTTTCAAGACCCAGCTGGGCAAAGTCCTGAGCAACCATTGGCCTGAATTCATTTTTGACCATGCTTTGAGCAGGAGGTTGGACTAAAGACCTCCTGGGGTTCCTTATAGCTTGAATGACTCTTTGGTTCTAACCAAATATGAGCTCTGGATTAAAGCCAAGAAAATCTCAATGTTCAGAAACTTTTCAGAGATTTTGTGTAAATACGTATCACGTCTTAACAGCATGCTCATGGCCAACTCAGTAAAAGCATTCAGGCAAGTTTTAGAGGAATTACTGTGTTACTGTACTTTTCACAATCTCTGGTGCTACTAATACTCCATTAATCTGGAATTAGAAAGAGATAATGGTCAGAATTTAAAATCAAAATATTTAAAAGTTAATCAGAGTTGCATCTGTTTGGGTAGAATTTTTTTAAATATACTTTTGATCAAAAATATAAATTCATCTGAAGAATTAAGCAAAAGCTGTATTTCTCCTAAAAAAACTCTGAAAATATATGTGAATTGGAAAATAAGAGCATTTTACTACTCTATTATTTAATAATTTAGTAATTATGTTTTATTTATTAATAAAAACGTGAATATACTTTTTGCCTTACTTGTTTTTTGTACAAGAATTTCTAACTTTTTAATTCCTGGGATGTGATTTGGGCAATGTGAAGACTTGCATCTAAAATTTAGCATTTCCAGTCTTCAGGTGAAGAGAGGAGAGTTGTGGGTTTTTTTTTTTCACAACACTTTTGTCTATATTATGGTGTAAGTGAGCTATCTATAGGCCTTTTAGCGTAACATTCAAAGCTACTGCTCTTCCAGAGGAAGTACCAAGAGACTGTTTGCAGAACCTTGGGGCTTTTGGTGTGTGAGTTTAATTTATGGGCATGCAAAAAGCCAGGACCCTGTACGCAGCTTTCGCTTTTATTGTGCTTGACCTACAAATGGATGGTGATCAAGCACTGTGATGGCCTGTTCCTGTTCCTGTAGAGGCCAGCATGCGTTTTGCCAGGGGCCTCGGTAAGATTTCTGTGCCTGTGTCATGCTAATACCGAAGAAGTTCAGAAATGGCTAGAAAGGAAACTGCCTGCAGGGCTGTGCCTGCCCGCACGTCCGTCCGTCTGGTCCGTCTGGCGTTCCCCGCTGCCTTACCTGGAGGTCAGGCGCTGAGGCACGCTGAGGAAGGCTAGCGCTAGCAATGTTTGCTCACATCAGGTGTCCTCTCCTAGGACAGCTTTGTCTGTGTGGCATCACTCTTTAAAAAAACGCCCATTTTCTGTAGAGATATGCGTTTATACTGACAGGGGGAAACAGTGGATATAATTACCCTGAGCTCTCCTCTAAGTGTTTGCTATAGTGAAGCAGCAGTAATTAGGAGGGTGGCTGTTACCCCGTTCCTCCCACAGGCTCCAGGAAGCCGGCCGCTGAAACGCCTCAGTGCCGTAATTCCGCCGAACGGAAGGGCCACCGGCGGCGTTTGCGTAGCTCGGACACCGCTGATTATGGTGTTTTGGCCCAAGTGCTCAGTCTATGTCCTTCACCGGCCCCTGGAAGCAGGCAGAGCGGGAGGGAAGGACACCGAGGGCCCGGGCGGAGCAGGCCGGGGCTAGGCCGGGCGCCGCAGGGAGCCGCCGCCGCCGCCGCGGGGCCGCCGCAGCGCCCGGGGCCGCGGCTCGGTGACGGTCGGGAGCGGCGGGGCCCGACGAGGCGAACGCAGCCCGCTCGGCTCCGCTCCGCCGCCGCCGCCCCGCCCCGCGCCGCCGCCGCCCCGCCCCGCGCAGCCCGCCGGGCCGTAGCCCCCGCCCCCCGCCGCGCGCGTCCTGCCCGGAGCCGCCGCGCCGATGCCACGTGGGAGGCGGCGGAGCCGCCGTCGGCGCCGGGCCGGAACCGCGGTGCCGCTGACGCTGGGCACGGCCCTCGCCGGGCGCAGAGAGGAGGGGAGGTCGCGGAGCCCCCGCGACCGCAGCGGCGTGGCCGAGACGCGATGGGTGCTCGGAGCGGTGGCGCCCGGCTCGCGGCTCGGCCTCCCGGGCCTAGAGGCGCTGGCGGCGGCGGCCGGGCCTAGAGGCGGCTCCCCGCCCTGGGCGGCGCCCTCGCTGCTCCAGGTGCCGGCGGCGGCGCAGCCGGCGCCGCGGCGGGAGGGCAGCGACCTGCCCAGCTGCGCGCCGGCCGCCCTGGCGGTGCTGCGGCTCCAGCCGGGCGCCGAGAGCTCGGCGCGGGCGGCGGCGGCGGCGGGGGCCGCGCCGCGCCTGCGGACCGTCTACGTGAACCCGCGCTGGCTGGAGCGGCAGGCGGCGCTGGGCGCGGCGGCGGCCGCCAGCCCCTGCGCCGAGGCGGCGGCGGCGAGCGGCGCGGCCGGGGCCCCGGCAGCGGCGGCGGCGGCAGCAGCAGCGGGGCAGGGCGAGGCGGCGGAGGCGGCGGCCACCCCCTACGTGGGGCTGCGGCGGCCCCTGGGCTACCAGCTGGCCAAGGCCACCAAGGAGCGGATCTGGCGGGGGGAGTTCATTGACCTCTTCTCCTTGCTCCACACAGAGCTGGCCCCCGAGCACGGCCCCGGCCCGGGGGACACGCTGGACCAGTGGGTCTCTGCCTTTCTGGTGTACGCCAGCGTGCTGTGCGAGAAGCACCCGGCCCGCTGCGGGGCCATGTTCAAGTACCTGGACACCATCCGCAAGCTGCACGCCACTTACGGGGGCACCTCGTGGATGAACTACGACGAGGACTTCCGGCGGCGGGCGGCCAAGGACCCGACCCTGCCGTGGGGCGACGTGGACCTGGACCTGTGGATGAAGTGGATGGCACCCCTCAAGTCGCTCGCCAGCAGGCATCAGCATGCCGAGAGCGAGCCGCAGGCCTCGCCGCCGCCGCCCCCGCAGCCGCCCCCGAGCCCCAAGCAGGAGGAGAAAAGCCAGGTGTGACGGGCCCGCGGCCGCGGCGGCGCGCGTTTCCCCCGCCGCGCTGGGCCCGGCCCCGGCGCCCCCAACGAGGGGGCCGCGGAAAGGGGCCGCGGAAAGGGGCCGCCGGCGGGGCGAGGAGGCCGGGCGGGTGCCGGGGAGACCCCCGAGTCGCCCCTCCAGTGCTGGCGCTGCCCCGCGCCAGCTGGAGGGCCGCTTGCGAGGCCCAGCGCTGCACCTGTCCTCCCCTGAGGTAGATAGCTGCATCTTCCTTATACGTCAGAAGAAAGAGGGTTTTTTTTTTCCTTTTTCTCTGAGTTCTCTTAAAAAATACTAGCAATATTCTCAGGAATAGAATCATCCATCTGTAAGAGAAAGAGGACAAACTTCCCTGTTATTTTGGAAGCATTTGGTAGTTGAGGGCCTTGTGGAAGGCCAGAAAAACTGATGTAAATAAAGACAAACTTCAGTTTGGATGGCCACAGCTTGCAAACATACTATGATTTGAAGATTCATGTCTGTAGATTTAATCCATAAATTCTGGCGTGTTTTGTGGGAAAGGATGATGGATGTGATTAGGGGAAGTAGGGAAGATCTTGTATATATTAAGGATTTGCTTTTATTACAGGCATCAAGTGTCACTAAATTGGCATAACCCGTAATGTACACGGGCAGATCTAAGATCTACTATTTCTACTGCTTGAGCAGTGACATTGAGCTCCACATATACAAATAGCTTTCTGTCTATATTAGGGATTGTACTGTTTCTCATATACTGGTGGCCATAATCTGTCAAATCCCCAGTGTAGAAAGTGCTGAACGTTAAATGATGATTTTTCGTGCCCACTGAATGATGCTTGAAAGATTCTGTTACATTGGCTCTATTTATTTTTAAGTAATATTTTTAGGATCATAGAAAGCTGAAGAAACTTTACATTCCTGAAAGACTTTTGCTATCCCAGTAGATACTGTACTTCTCAGTGAATGTCAGCACAGAGGAATGGTTAAGTTGTTGGACTGCATTAGTTTGATCTGGAAAGAGAGGGCTTTTTCAGGGGATCGGCAAGCATTTCCTGTGTCACACCAAATCTTGACTTTTGTAACTATCAAAATCGGCTTTTCTGAGCCCTCTTGCAAAAAGAAATGGAAACAAGCACCATATAGTGAGTACTATAATAGCTCGCAGTGCAGGCATTACAGTTTTGGTGCGTTCCGTGGTTGATATTCTAGCTTTATGTAATTTGTTCTGGTATCTCTGTTTAGATTTCTCCGTTCTCAAGAACAACAGGTCAGTTTTCGTTTTACTACAGATTTTACGTGAGCACCAGACGGGCAATGTCTCATACATTTCATCTCATCCAAGACTGGATCTTCTGCTTGTAATGTTAACCAGACTTGTAACTTTCATGATAGCTGTTCTGACTGTACAGACCTTTGGACAGTTGTCTGTTTAAGCACTGAAGGTCTTGATCCTCACTGGTTTAATGGAAAATTTCCGATCGATTTAAGTAGTAGGATAGATTTTTTTTTTCCCCCGTGTCTGAAAGAAGCAACCAGAAGTTGCTTGAAGAAAAGTTCTGTGTGTTTATTTTCAAGTAAATAGTTTATAAAATACCAAAATAAATTTAGTTTAATAATTTGAATATAAAAAATACAGAAGCACAATGAAAGTAAAAGCTGTGTAATTGTTCAATGTGGGTTCACTACCTTTCCATTGATATAGAGCAGTTTTTAGTGATATCACACTGTACTTTATAACTGTTTAAAAAAGAAGAATGTCCCTAACTGAAATAATTGTCTGAGCAGTTGTTAAATGTGCATATGGCCTAGGATAAAGCATGAGGTTATCATTGCCAAAGCAGCAGCAAGGAAATCTTGCTCTTCTAAAGATGACCTGTTCCCCCCATTGTCCCCAAGCTGTGACTTTGCTGTTTGAGAAGAACTAGATATTTAAGATGCGAGAGAATAGGCTTTTATACACAGTAGACTATGACTAGAACCTAAGCTTTTCCACTTCTCATATGATCGAGAGGAAAAGATGTTTTACAGAGACCTTTTCTGCTAGATTGTTTGTTTGAATTGATTTTTTTTTTTCCCTCAGAATCAGAGGACAGCATTAGACAACCTGACTCAATTTCGTCTCTCTCAATTGAAGGCTCCTTAAATTTCAGTGTGTTGTAAGAGCCTGTGTATCTCTAGTTCTGTAGTTATACAGAAGGTCAATCAGAACCAAAAAAAAAAGTCAAGAAAAGACAAGCAATATATTAGAATATGGCTGTCCTTTTTAAGGAAGCAATAAAGATCTATAGCTTTGTTTACACAGAATGAAGTGAGAAACCCTGGTTTCAGTTTGATTACAATAATCAGCATGTATGTAAGATAGCTGAGACTCATTCCTGCGAATTTATGTCTCGCTTAACTTCAGGCAATTCTCAATTTTTTTTCAGACCCCATGAAAACAGAAGGCCAGTTGGAAGGGCAGTCAGACTAAGTGGGTGAGTTCATATATAAAACTGAGTAACTTTGGTCTTCAAAATATTTGCAGATTTGTTAAATACAGAATTTCTTATTGGTGCCAACAGCCTGACTCCGTTGGTGTTTAAGTGGAGCTCTGGTATTCTAGTGCATTCTTTTACCTCTGCTTCTGTTGCATTGCAAGCTGTGCTAGAGAAGACGTAGGAAATTCATTTTACCCAATCAGCAATTGTAACAATGGACTACAAACCTGCAGAGCAAGCCAGTTTGCTGGAAAACAGGAATTCCTGCAGCGCAGCACTTGTCACAGACTATTCAAAGAGGGCAAAGATTCAGGAAGGTGAATAAATTGAACGTTGGTTGAATGAGGTCAGGAGCAGTATCCTGGAGGAGAACCTTACCCTAAAATACTACTTTGAAAGTATAAGTCAATATAATGCACAGATTAACCCTTCTATTTGAGCAAACTTGTGTGCAATCCTGGATCTTTGCAGATCACAACCAGACACTTCAAAAATCTATGTATTATAATTTGTTCAAAAAAATAACTTGTCTTGTTACAGCTGTTAATTTTACCATTTCACTGAGAGTATCTTCAACGTAAATGTATATCTGACTTGAAACAGTATCCTACATTTGATATATCTCAGGTTGCTGACAGAATTATTCTGTGAGGCTCAATATTGCCTCTACATTCTTCTCTGAAAAATGCATTAACCATTGCTGTTGTAGCCAGAAGTCAGTGGGAGCCCAACTGGGCATTACAAAGTTCTTGACCAAGTATAATATTGACCTAAATTATTATTCTGTTTTTTATTCTCATAGAAATGTCCTGAGCATCAGACTAAGACCTTTGTAGTCTGGTGCTCATGAAAATCAGACTGACTGGTTCATGGTTTAATCATTTTGCAACTTCTCAGTATTTTGTTTTGTTTTCCTTCCCCCTCGCATACTAGGGAATGTATGATCAAGGTAATACTATGATCCAGTAACACGCATGATGGTAAGCGCATGCGTTCAGTTTCAGGAAAAAAACTGCCATTATCTGCTCTCCTTTCCCTTTCCTTGATAGTTTCAATAACACACATAACATGAAGCACTTGTAAATTGGTATCAAAATGTTTGTGATTTCACCTTAATAAATTTTATATATAAATGCTGTTCTTAATCTTAGCCTTTTTTTCCCCTGGTTGTTCTTATACTGCCACTTCACATTTCATAATCACTTTTTTCTACCAGCTGACCTTTTACAAAAGCTTTTGTTTTGCAGTTATGAAAGCGCAACAGAATCTTAACCATCAACAGAAAACAAATAGGCTTTTGAAATTGGCCTTCAGTATTTTCTCTGAAGGCTTGATAATGTATTAACTGTAGTTGTCGTAGCTCATTCATCTTTGGCAGTCATTTAGACAACGGTAGGTATCAGGCCTTAATCTGTCTTGGAACTGAAAATGTAATGCCTGCTGTATGAAAATACCAGTATGTTTATGGCCCCCAAACTGGGACTCTTGAGCCAGTGAATACTGAGATATTTGCAATTGATAAGGTAGAATACAGAGTAATTTACAGGTGGAAATACAAGTAATAAAAATGTTTTTCGTTGTTGAACAGGTGCTGAAGCTCAGTATCAGATCACTCATACCGTCTTTCTCTTGTCCTGTTTTCTTCATCAGAATTCTGTTCTTCAGTAGTCCAAGCTGTGTCTCTTCACCGTCGTTGCTACCGATTAATCATCACAGGCATCTCCTGAGGAAATTCTGTAATAGTGACAGGATGGGGAGGGAGGGCGAGGGGGGAAGGAAGGGATGAGTAGGCACTGGTCTCTTCAGTCCCAGTGATGAGTTGCGCAAGTGCAGGGCTTAACCTACTGACTCTCAGCGGCAAAGTGGCAACAGTTTCAGTTTTCCTGTCCTATTTGGAAGTAGTATACCCAGCTGGTGTCTGAAACACTTCCTAATGTTCTTTGAGTCCTTCTGCCAAGAATTTGTTGGGTTTGTTTGTTACTCTCTAGTCTTCATACAGTCTGGTGCCCTTCCTGGCACTGTGTCACCTCCCAGTTTCTCTGTGGCTGCTGATGTTAGACTGGACCGCCCTGTCTTCTTTGTCTGCTGTAGACAATTGCCAGGGTTCTGCTTTGCTCTCCAATGTCAGTGGCTGCTTTAAAACTGCTGCTTGCTTTCATAAAGAAGCTCACTTTTCAAATTATTAGCAGTGGTGTTTTGAGAAACGTGGGACTCCCTCACTCTTCTAATTTAATTTAATTTAATTTTTTTTCTTCTTCATAAACTTGGCCTTTGTCATTGTCTTTGAGCCACCCAGTCACTGCGGTACTTGTGCTTCCCTGCTTTGGAAGCACGTGTGCTTTCCCACTCACTGCTGTGCTGTAAGTTTCTGCGTAAAATTTCTTTGGCTCTTAATTTACCATTAAAAGCGTTCAATCAGTTTCTTCTCTTTCAAACAGTTAGTTACTGGGTGGATTTGCATATGTCAATGTCATGGGATGAATCTTGCCCTTGCAGCTACTGAAGTTGCCATGTCCTTGTTGCGTAGACTTGCTGGTTGTGTTGAAAGAGTGGTGCATATCCTCTGTTCATTTTTATGAGTAGAGTAGATTCGTTTTGGCAGTTACAAGCTAAGCTTGCTGTCATGTATATGCTCTGACAGACAGAAAGGAGTTAATGAAGGTGCGAGCTATCTGAAAGCAGATATTAAGGATAACCATTTAACTGTGTGATGAGTGAGGATATACCACATTGTAGGCAAGAGGCTTAGAGTGGAAATGAACCATGATTCTTTTATTCGTACAATAACTGTGTTCTGTAGTAGAAATCATTGATCTACTTTTTTTTTAATCCTGATTATTTCTGTAAGTCGTAGGATGTTCTGTCTTCAGTGTTATTGCAATTTCATATTGTTTTCTCAAAAATAAAAAATGTTGAGCATCTATACTAAGTTGCAGCAAAGTTTTTCACCAAGACTGATGGAATTTCCAGTTGGGGATAATTCAAAATGCATGAAAGCTGATTTGCGTTGCGGAAGGGGGGGACGGTATGTTATGGGGAAATAGTTTTCTATCAGTTGACTAGAATCAAGTGGTATATAATATTTTTTTCAGATAAATTTGTTACAGATTTCTAGAAAGACAGCATATTTGCTTTCACAGATATGCTTTGTCATGTGCTGGATTGATAGGCATTGTTACTGCAAAGGGCAAATTATAAACAGCAAAAATAAGGAAAGTGGCAGATGCAGTGTGACTCTGACAACTCAAAACATGTTGCAACTTAAAAAGAGATGAGACTAAAATACCTAAGTCTTTATTAGAGCAAGCTGACATGGCCAGGGAGTTAAGAGTCAGGCTTCAGCAAAGATAGACTCAAAGGGATTTCTAACTTCCAAATATTTTAGCTTAACTGCTGTAAACAAGTGGAACATCTGAGAAGTGAGACGGTGTTAATATTCTTCTGGTCTTGCTTGAAAATGATGTTTCTTAAAGATAAGATGATAACAGAATATGTTGCACATAAGATAGCCTCTCACATCTAAAGGCTGCAGCTGAGCAAAAATACTGGTTCTGAGATCTGGTGAGATCTTGCTGATTTCTGAATGTGGCTTCCAATTTAAGCCTAAGCTGCTACTGTTCCATCTTTTTCTCTCTCGGTATCTCATCAACTGTGTTCTGTATCAAAATCTGACAAAAATAGCAAATGTGTTCTAGGGTCCAGCTTAAAGAGCAGACAGTATCTGATCAGATTGTCTGCATGTACAGAAGTTTTCACACTGATGTAGTTCTGTCAAGTTAGTATGGTTCAGCATGAAGTTTAATATGCTGTTAAATGTGCCTGGACAGAGTGTAGGGGAAGCTTCTAAGCTGCCTGCAAGGCTGTTTTTTGAGAAGCTGATTGGAACTGGAAATGGGTCTTTCCATCTACTCCCAAAGTAAGATCAAAACTAAAAACCCAGTGACTTTTGTAAGCTTTGAGGGGAGGGATGCTAGTCAGTGCTAACAGCCTAAATTTTGTGGCAATGTTGCCAAGTGGAGTTAACTTTTTTTTTTTTTTTTTTTTTTTTTTTTTTTTTTGGGGGGGTCATCTAGTTTACAGGGACTGCAACAGTTTATAATGTCTATGTGAGTGCTTTTGGCAGTTTTCTTTAAAAAAAGAGATCATGTGCCTGAAAACTAGGTTAGAAAAGCTATAAAACTGGATCTTACTTTCCCCCTCTAGTTTGTATCTTGCTATTACATATTTCAATGTGCATTAGTCCAGTCCAATAGAGCATCATTTTATTTATATAATCTAGGTCCAGCACTCTTGTTTATTTGTGCAGGTTTTTCCTGGGAAATTTACTGGGAATTGAGCATCTGTGCAGTATGACAGTTTACTGGGCATTTAGCTAAATGGCAACTGAGATTTGAAAAACAAAACATTTACAATATCTTAAATATTAGTAGGCTTCAAATATTTCAGGAAGTACTTTTACCTTTTTTGGTGGTTGATGCTGCTTTCGTTATTTCAAAGAGCAAGCTTTTAATCACAGAGTATAGGTGTGTATCTTGCTGCACTGCATGTGACTGTAGAGATAACAAGGGAGGAATTTGAAGCAATAGGTTTCTCAAAGTGCTATGTAAAGAGAGGAGAAACATTCTGTTTTCCTCCTTTTCATGGCATTTTTCTTGTCCTTGCTTCCTTACCAAAGTCTCCTAACCCAGGTAAGTGACCTTGTTACCAGTTGCTGGTGGATCACAACAGGAGAGATCTCACGGGTATTAAGCTGTATTGTTATAAGAAATGAATGAATGTTAACATCTTCAAGAACATAGGAATTTTCCAAAGCATGTGCATTAAATTTGATGGTACTGAAGAGCTAAAAAGTGACTCTAGGGGACCTAATCTGTCCTTTGCTTTCCCACTAGGAAGAGAAGGTTCAACTACAGAGCTTAACGTGGTATTAGCCAGTGGAAAAGCTACGCATAAGGTCTCCTGGTGAGATTTGGTACCAGAGGTGTCATCATGGCTACAAGCACTCTGTAGCCTATTATATGAGCAGGAAAAAGAGCCCTGGCCAGCAGGTGAAGCTGGACAGGCTGCTTGCGATGCTTACCCGCCAGGGTAGCTCAAGGACATTTCATGGCACTGCTTACAGAGCTGTGTGGCTGAGGGAGGGAACTTAAAAGTTTGCCCTTGTTGTTGTGCCTTAATGCGCTTTAAAAAAAAAGACACAAAAAGCACTTTCATTGTACAACTGGAATGAATAGTAACAACATATAAACTGCTGTTGCAAATGTTTTGTGAGGGGAGAGTGGGTGGTATTTGGTATGTACCATTTCCCAAAACTTGCATTTTGTATGTTAAATGTTTTGATTACATGCAAAGAAGAGGAATAAAATTGAATCTCGCAATAAAAAACAAAGATAGAGAGCAATACAACTTATCAGCATGTTAAGATTACTTAAAGTTTTGTGGCTTTGTTAGCAAGCATTTAAAACCGTTGGAATCTTTTTGTCTGTGCTGAGAACATTGAAAGCACGGACTACTTTGAGCATGTTACAACTTGCATTGCTGAGAGCAGCGCAAGTTGCTTGTAGGGTCTGCTATTGCTTGCAAGTATATATAATTTCAGTCCTCATTTAACATCAGAAGGAAGAGGATTCAATAAGCATACTCTTTACCTGTCTCTTTCATTAGGAAGGTGTTAAAATAGAGTTGTTAACAAGCTGAGGACAAGAGCTTAGGTCACCTGATTTCAGAGTGGTTCATGACAACTGACCTGTTGGTCTACGAGATACAGGCTGTCTTTTTTGCTGCTCTTGATCTGTCCAGGCCATAGTCTCTGGATGGATAGAGAATGGAAACTGAGAAACTATTTTTTTTTTTTGTGGATTTGTCTGTGTGTGTGTGTTTAGCATATATGTTAGTGTGCCTGCAGCTTCACTCCTGATGTTTTGTGAAGCTGCTAGGAGAGGGGATTGTTCAAGCTAGTTAACAGCCAGATGAGAGAGGCTGGTGGAAACATTTCTTCATGAGTGTAGGAAAATTGTAGTGAATGCCACTAAGCTTAGTCCAGGCAATGATGGTTACAGCTAAATGCACAACATTTCACAGTGATGGAGGCCCAGGAAAAGCAAATGTTTATTGCTGTAGCTTGTGTTGCCTAGCACGTAACACAAGGTTCATAACAACACGCTGTGTATGTCATCACCGTGTGGCATGGGCATGGGTTGATTTTTGTTGTAGTAGGAGGACGAAAGAGTTTGACAAAATATGACTTGGTGAGATGGTTGATTCTATTGCCTAACCTCACAAGCCACAAAAAATAAAACATACTTAACCTCTTTTTCAGAATGCAGAAGTGATTTATTTGAAATTGGGACGTTGCCTTGAGCTTGTGGATGTTTGATGTGGTGACCTTTTGGGTTAAATTAGAATGTGACAAATGTTGGACCTAAGCTTTGAAAAGTTAGCTCTGGATAGCTTTGTGTGTTACTTTACCTTACTCAAAGTACAGCATGTTTTATTGGCAATGAAATTACCTTCTGTATCGCTGTTAAAATGCCTCTGAAACTCCACCACAGGTTTCCAGTGTGCTTATTAATTACTTGATGAACAACAAGCAAATGGACCTATTCTTCTACTCTACTCCTCCTTCCCCATGTGTGAAGAAAAACACCATTCCTAAAGGAGAGTGATTTCAGACATCAACCTGAAGGCTAAAGTTACTCACTTAAAGAAGTTGTATGGACTTCCATTTACCTGATCTTTCCCTTTTCTTGCTGCACTCTTTGTAAATAGACAGGACTAGAGTCAAAAGACAGAAATACCCTGCTATTCTAATGAAGAGGAGTAAGCAATTTTAGGTATCTGTACATGAGAGATGTCTCATAGTCATATGAAGGACATATCCTTCACTGATGATGTCTCTGTAAGAACTTGGGGGAAGTATGCAGGCGCATATAGGACACACAGCACTCTGGAAAAGGGATGATGTTATGGGATGGCTGTAGATTGCCTGCTTTCCATCTATGCTTTTATGGTGTGCCTACTGTGGAGGATTTGACAGGAGGAAGGGTCTGTTCACTCCCCCCACCATGTGCTGTGACATCTGGGCAGTGGAGCTCAGGGTTGTACTAGCACAGTTACTAGTAGTGTTTGGAAGGAGGTACTGTGAACTGAGGCTGGTGGGAAAATGACCTGGAGTTGTACCATGGCTGTGTTGTAATGGAGGACTCATGCTGCTTAGGGAGCTGATGGCAGAGGCAGGGCTTAGTTGACTTCTAGAGAAACAGAATTTTACAAATTTGCACATGGACATTGGAAATTGTGACTAAGGAGCTTCAAGAGACCTGAGAGAGCAGTCAGCAGTCCACCACAGGAAATATGCCTACTGTTTGCTTGGAAGCCCCTTTCAAATAGTAAGGAAATAGAAAAATCGGTTGAATTTTGTTGCATGCTATGCTAAAGACAGGCAATACTAAGAGCCAGCTCAGAAGTGAGAAAGTAAAGATGCATTGTACAGGTCCAGTTTTCAAGTGATTTTGTTTATGCTAGGTTTTATCTGCTATTGTTAGGCACGGTCAACCTAGGCCCCTCTGAAGTGTCACAAAATCTCTTATGAGGATGGACTAATTAGACTGTATAATTTCCAAATATGCTAGTATTTCTTCTAGTCTCTTCTGGATACAGGTTCTTTTAACATCTCTACCTCTGCCCAGTAATGGGTAAGAGACACTGGATTTCTGTATAGCCTAGTTTATTTTACTCCTGCTATAGATCTCCTGTCCTCTGAGACAACATGCTTTCTCTGCAATACCAGCTTCTGCTTCTCATATTACTAAAAATAAACCTTATCTATGTGACCTTAGATTCAGAGTTATGCCAGAAAATGTGTTTGAACTCATTTTGTTCAAAGTGAAGCTGCTCCTAGAGCTACTGCATAAAGATTACTCCCTTTTTCTCAGCAGATGGGCCTCTTATGTTCAGCAGCACACCTGAGTACATTTGTTTACTTTAAAAAACATTTCCAACTCAGTATTTTCATTGTTGTAGATGTTATTTTTAACCAGTTGCAACACCATAAAATCTTTTTTGGGGAAAAACAGCAATTTCCATAAAATAGAACAGGTACTGAAAAACACAACATGATTGCTGAAGATGCTTTTGCTTCTTTTTAATTCATGAAAGGAAAATCAATTAATGTAGGAATTGTTTGCACAAAAACTGTACGTACTTTACTGCAAAGCCTTGGAAGTGCGTTATAATTGTCTTGCCATAATTAATTACATGCAACTTGTTAATGCTTAAAGGTACATCTGCTAACAAAAAAAGTCTTGGTTTTCCATAATGGAGATGGTCTACTATCCAAAGGGATCTTTAAAGCGTTATTAAATCAGAAATTTTAAATCATCCCTCATTTTTTTTGCTTACAAGATAACCACGCTGATATGAACCAATTTAAGGAACTATATTTGCAGCACCATTTTTAGTTTCTATTTTGGTGGTCCAGCTTGGAGCCAGGCTTCTCTTGTTAACTTGGAGTTTTCTAGCACAATGTAAAAATGGCTCAGTTCTATTATTCCTCACATTTTGCAAAATCTCCACTCAGAATAACTTTTATAAATTAACCATACTTATACAGTTATTTTCTATGTCTTACAAACCACACTAAAAAGAGAATTTAAAAAGCTTGATTGCTGTTGTAAACTTGGAATTTCATCTTTTGTTAACATGTTTAAACTCTAATTTCAAGACTGTAAGCAGCCATTTCTACTGTCATTGTTAATGGGATTTCTAGGTGTGCACAGACTGTAGGATCTAGCACTTAAGGATTTAGAAATGAAGGGTTCACTTCTTGAAGTGATTCCTTACGGCTGGATTTTTCTTTTGATGCTGTGCTGACTCTTCTCAAAAGAGAGTTTACCAACCATCTCGTGATCGGAGTGTGCTGCCTCTCAAGAAGCATTTGGTATAGGTAGGCCATGTTGTGCCTCGGTAATGCTGGGCTAAAAATATCTGATGCACACTTGGAAGTAAAATATTACTAAGTTTCCCAATGCTGATGAGGAAAAAAAGGAAAAAAACCCTGCGTACTCGTACTGCAGAGAGAAGCTGAGGCAAGAAAACTGAATGCATGGCATGTACCAGGCTAGAGTGTGGGTGTGGAAGAGTGCGTGCAGGCTTGCTGTCCCTGCTGGGGTAGGGAAGTGCAGGGGGCAGAGAGCTTTGCTAATCCCAGCATCAGGCATCACAACCCTGTGGCAGCATCCTGGATTCATAGCCTGGTGAATCCAGCTCCCCACGGATCTATCTCATTGCCTCCAGTGAGACAGAAGCAAGAAGCAGGTGAACCACTGCTCTTCTGTCCTTTGTGGACAAGGCAACTGTCCACCTCTGAGCTACAGAGCCAGATCTTTACTCACAAAAGTTTCAGTGTAGGAGATCGTTTGATCCAAGTCACCCAGTCCCAGCTACAGCAATGATTAGACCTGCATATGACTGAGTTCAATGCACTACCTTTATTCCTTCCTCCTCCAATATATAAAGCTAAATTTATAAATATATAAATACACATATGTAAATATGAAGCTAGCTTTATTTCAAGCCTTAAATGTAAATGATCTAAGCCTAAATAAATAAATAAATAAGTGCCTGTGTGTCTGTTTTATCTGAAACCATGTTTACAGCTATACGATTGAGAAACTTTTCTTGTAGTTATCAGACTTTCCTCACTTACAGAATGGAGATAGAAGCAGAGAGCCAGCTGCCTCGGGTGCTGTGCTTGTGCTCTCCCCTGACTGCATGCAATAGTAGCCCCAGTCTAAAAATTCATGAGAGGATAACTGTTATTTAGACAGTGCACCACAGAGCTGCAGCCAGTATCTATTACTGGACCAATATTGGTAGTTGAAGTGTGGACAGAAAAATAGATCAGAAGCAGTTTGTTAGGCCTAGTGTCTTTTGATTGCTCTCTTGGTGCACATCATTCTTGTATCCCAGGAAAATTTCCCACCGTTAGAAAACTATTTATCAAGTTTTAAAACAGGATGCATCTTCACATGCACAGAATTGGTATCCACTAAGCTTCAATATAAACTTTTCTAGGCAATAAAAGTTCTCATTATCCTCCTGAGGCACTAACAATCTTTCATTTATTGCTTTTAGGTCTCCCAGCAGGCTACAGAGCAAATAACAAATGAGTGCTTTGATTTTTACAAAGTTTGAGTAGATAGTATGTTTTCATAATGCAGAAATTATTACACAGATTGTCCTGGCTGGAGAAATGATTTCTAATGTATTGCACAGTTTTAAGGGGAAAAATTCATTTTGAGAACAACCATGTGTCCTGGGAAAAGATGGGAAGAGATAAACAAAATAAATAAACATTTGGAATGGAAATGGTGAGTTAGAGCAGCCCAAAGTGGAAAGCGGGACTCAAGTGTGTATCTCTGCATGCGTGTGCGCTAGTTTTACATCCTAACTCAGGAGCAAGTACCCACAGAATCTTTCCCTTCTTTCCATCATCTGCCTGTATGGTTGTGTCAACTAGCGTATTTTCAGTATAAAGAGGAATACTGTAAGAAGTCCTGGCCAGCTAATGGCTGATAATATCGTGATATACTTGAAACAGTTAATTTGATATTGTTATTTCTGATCCTTTTTCTTCACATTAAATTTTGATACTCATTTTGCTTTCAACTTGAGAATGTGCTAGCTTTGCTGTTTGGTTTTAACCATGCATGCCCATCAACAGCTGATAGCTTTACGTATCATAAAAACAAGCTTGAGAAATTCTGAGTTAAGAGATGGAGGGGGCTCCTGAGAAGTTGCCTTTGTGCTGATCACAGGTCAGATGAGGATTTCACCCACGTGGCAGGATGTGCAGCTCGTGTCAGTCAGCAAAGCTGGCCTATACACTGCTTTTCTGGCCTCTTTCTGGTGTCAGAGGCTTGCCTGCCGAAAGCAAGAGGTCACAGTTAGTGCATGCACTGCTGAAAATATGCCTTTTGGCATAAGGGTCCATGCTATAAACCAGCGTAATTTAGAGCAGTCCTCAGGATTG
This sequence comes from Rhea pennata, assembly GCF_028389875.1. Taxonomy (NCBI): domain Eukaryota; kingdom Metazoa; phylum Chordata; class Aves; order Rheiformes; family Rheidae; genus Rhea; species Rhea pennata. The sequence goes on along the minus strand of NC_084663.1, from coordinate 137,574,183 downwards.
GGTTAGAAGCAGTGCTTTGGTAAGAACCGCGCTGTCGTTCCTTTCGGATGTGCTGAACAAATCCTTAGCTGAGCAACACGAATAAGGCCTCGGACGCACTTCCAAGCTATGTCAGGGAGCTACAGAGCAGCAGCGGAGCTGCAGCACCTGTCAGGAACTGTGTGAGCCCTTCATCTGCCCCATGCAAAGAGGTGCGTTTTAGCGAGCCCTGGGAAAGGGTATGCGTGTGGATGGCAGCTTGCGGAGTCGCTGCAGCTCCTGTGTCTGAGCCTCAAACTGATCTGTCAGCTCTTTAAACAAGCCAAAAATTAAAGGAAACATGCTTTCCGTCTGTTCAAGCTGAGCTTTTGTTCTCAAAATAATAAAAAGAATATTTTTCTGAATAAACAAAACATTTGTAGACTAAGTTGGAGGACTTTAATTAATCCACCCCTATTTCTTACTGATAAGGAGGAGAAACCATCTTTCCAGGACAGCATAAGCTCTTTGCCAATACAGGCCTACAATGCAGAATTTTTTATTAAATCTGAAGAATTTTTCTTCTAAAGTTTTTCTGAGTTTTCCATTCCTTACACCTAGTCCCCACACTGTTTGTTTCTTTTGTCCTCCATTGTTTATTGATGCCATAATTTTTTGAATTTGTTTTTACTATGACTCAGGTTAGCTCTGTCTAAGCGAAACCCCCAAGAATTCGTTTTCTTCAGCCTTACAGCTGGGGCCTTCATCATGCACTCGCTTTCCTACTGCTATCTCCTTGCATTGTACACCAGAGCCTCTGTGTGCCCTAGATCCCTATACCAGCATCCACCACTGCCTGAGGCTCTAGATGTCCTCTCACCTTCTCTTTTCACTGCACCTTGGAGCATGATGAAGTTGCCTCTCATTTTCTGTTACTCTTCATATGCGTGCTCACTATAGGGTGTACGTGTCCTCCATCCCTCCCTATCTACCCATCCTGGGTCCTCATTCTTCCCACTAGCCTCCTGTGCTGTTCTAGATTCCCATCTCCTAACTCGGCCCTCAAACTAAGAGACCTTTTACCTCCTCTGCTGATCTTTTGTTTTCCTTCTTACTCACCAATATTCCTAACTAAACAGCCTGGGGCCCTGTTAAGGATAAGGCTTAGAAAAAAATAACAGAAAAAACAATTAAATATATCTGTCTTCAATGAGCTCCAAAGCTCTAATCAGCAAAGTAAAAATGGAAATACTGTTGCCCTAATGCAAATCTCAGAGGTGAGATACAGCGGGCATAAGGAGGACAGAGGGAGTAAATGAGATTCAATATCGCAGCCAACTTTGGGTTAATCAGTCTGTACTACCATCATTCGATAATCTCCTTATTCACTGCTTTTCTACCTAAACTGTCTTTATTTTTTTCCCCTTGCACTTTTCAACCCTCAGATCTAAGGCTCCATGCCCCTGTGGTGAAGAAAGCAAACCAGAACTTTCTTTTGAACCTGTTACTTTTGCTCTGTTGTTTATTGGGAAAGTGTAATTCTCCTTTCTCCAAGAGCAGGGCTTTTTCTTCACCATGGCTGAACAGCAAAAGTCAATTAGCTATGGCCTTGTCTCCCCAAGAGAAATGTGCTGTTTTGCCGTTACTCTCAAGTCTGCTTCCAAACACTACTGATCCCCACAAAAATGCATTCTCAGCATGCACAACATAATAAAACTGCTGTCTGAGTAAGATTTACTTAAACAATTGCTAAACTCCAAGGATGCCTGTGCCATTAGAGAGCCTGTGCAGAGAAAAAGTCAATCTTAGAGTAACTTCACTGATATTACTAGTCGTCCTGTCACTGTAGTACAATGGTTCTTGCTAAGTTATTACTGCATGCCCTACTACTGCATTAGTACATAGGATTCCTAGTGTATACTGTGACCTCATTTTGTGAGCAAACATAGGACTGAAAAAAAAAAAAGAAAAAAGAATCATTCCATCTCCAATCTGGTTTACGGTCTAATGATGTAGAGCTGCGGGTCTATATCAAGTCACAGAGAAGCAGTGTTTGCAGGAACCTATATAAAATGCTGCAGACATCTGCTTACTGTTTTTCCCAGCATTAACTATTCCCACAGGAAGCTACACTGTTTTTTTGTGACTTCAGCCTGCTGCCAGAAGCATGAGTGTAAGCAGGTGGATAAGTATCTGGAAAGATGAGGTAATGCAGTTTCACCTGAGATGTGAAACGTCCTGGCCTCCATGACAATGTTGATAAGGCAGGCCCCACTTGGCCTGGCAGGTGCCCACCTTTTGGAAGACAATGTGGGAAAATATATCTCAAGAATCAAAATACACTTCTGAGTAGGTCTTAGATATAGCTTAGTGAGAGGCTTTTATTTTTTCCTTCAGTCACGTGCTTTATCATGGATATGAGTTTAGGAACAGGATCATTGTCAAGAGAACTATGAGATTTCAGAGTATTCAGATTTGCTACCAGGAAAAAAAAAAAAACAGTATCAGCAGATTGAGCGAACATATCATTGCAATTAAGCCAGACGAAAATTAAAACCAGATCCAAACGCTCCCATAATTTGAAGGCTTTGAAATCCCAAACTACATCTAAGTTTTGTAGCTTAAGCAGATACTACTGACAAATGCATTAGCTGTCCACCTTAGGCCAAAGTCTTCCTGAAGCCAGGGGCTGATCTCGTAACAGGTATCACATCACATCACATGCTCCACCCCTGTTGTTCCCAGGTTTAATATAAGAACAGAAGAATAGCCACACAGATTTTTTTCTTTAGAAACTGTAATACTTTTTAAAGTATTATGGATGTATCAGTTAAAAACTAATTTAAGATCTGATATTGTTAAATATAAAATGTTTTTCTGTAATGGTTAATATACTATGCTCTGTTTATGGGAAAGTCACTTTTACAATGTTTTGAAGGAAAAGAAGAAGTTAAAGTAGTTCTCTTAAGAAATGAAGTATTCTTTCAAAATCACTTAAGTCCTCCAGTCTGTTCGAATTTGGGGTGAAAGTAGGGTGGCAAAGCAGATGAAACCCTTCTTTGATCCAAGGTCTACAGGCTTCAGGGAAGTTATGTTGGTTTTTTGATCAGGTCCTCCTTTAAAAGCCCTATTAGTCATACGAATACAGATTCTGTGCTATTGGATCACCTGGCAGCACAAATGTAATGATATCAGATGTACACATTGATATATACACATTGATCAGATCCCCCCTCAGTCTTCTCTTCCCCAGGCTGAAGAGGCCCAGCTCTCACAGCCGTTTCTCACAGGGCAGGTGCTCCAGCCCTCTGATCATCTTCGTAGCCCTACACTGGACTGTCTCCAGTAGCTCCATGTCTCTCTTGTACTGGGGAGCCCAGAACTGGACACAGTACTCGAGATGAGGCCTCCCCAGGGCTGAGTAGAGGGGCAGGATCACCTCCCTCGACCTGCTGGCAACACTCTTCCTAATGCACCCCAGGAGACCATTGGCCTTCCTGGCCATAAGGGCATATTGCTGGCTCATGGTCAACTTGTCATCCACCAGCACTCCCACCACCTTAACCATCCACCACCTTAAAACATCTTGTCCAACCACAGCTTAAGCATGTAATAAAACAAGCTATTTCATACAAATTTTCAATCCTACAAGCACAAGCTTGTAGCTGAAGTCTTCACAGCAAACATATGCATGGTCAGGGGAAGCTGTTGTGTGTCCATAATTAAGTAACTAGCTAAAAAGTTGCACAAAAGGGGCATTAATCAATTACTTGCACATTTCAGTTTGGCAATAAAACTGGGAATGTTTAGCTAATATGCCGGAAATTATTCCAGGCTGGAAGGAAATCTTTCCACCCTCAGCTGGAAATATTAAACAATATGAAGTTTTCTGGATGATGGTATCCAAACACTAGTGCTGCAACATGCTTGTGCAAGCTCTCTAGCACAGCTTCTCAAGAGGTTCACGTACCAAGAAATTCAGAGGTTCATAGTGGGACCAGAGGGGGACTTTCTATCTGAAAATATGAAAAGGGCACATTCTAGAAGTGTGTTCCTCTGCTGTTAAACTAAGAAGCGCTGTTCATTCCCTTACTTGGCTCTTTTAATATAAGCCAAATGACAGGGAGAATGTTGGCATATGCCTCCACAAAAATCAGGGATGCCTTTGCAAATCATTTGCACAAGAAATCATCTACTTGAAAAATGCTGTCTTATTTATAACAGTATCAGCTGGAAAGAGACAATTGGAGTTCCTGGGTATAATATTACATGCTTAAATGACACCTGAAGCAACGCAGAACTGTGCTGGGGCGAGGGTGAATATAGCTGCAAATGGTATTTTTGGCTGTATTCAGCCCTGTAAATTAAGAGGGCTAATCAATATGCTGTAGGAAGTTTGATTATCTTCCCATACTCGTTTGATACCACTACAAAAGGAAACATGGCAGTGATTTAAACACAGGAAGTCTCTCTGCAAATCGGGTATTTAAATCTGCTTCAGTAGAAAAGGAATCCTGAAGAAGAGAGGAAGCTTATTTTCATAACAAGGTGGAAAATGTAATCATCGGTCTCCAGAGAGGCTTTAAAATGTAGGTAGTAAATACTTTACAAATAAATTTTAAGGTGATTATCTGCTTAGTGCTGTGCCTTTACCCTTAAATCCTCTGTGTGAATCCAACTTGGGGGAAAATATCACCTAACTCATGTTAACTGAGCTATGGCAAGATGATGTCAAGTTCCAGCAAAGATAAAGCTATTTTTGTATATGTTATCATGTTTATGTAAACAGTATCTGGATCCTTCTGTAATGAGGAAAACTAATCACTGTACAAGAAAAACAGAGCCACAGAGAAGTCCTTTAAAAATCAGGTGAAAGCTGCATGTATTTTTCAGCTCTCCTTTCCCAAACTACCCATCCAGCCTGCACTGGAAAACAACCGCAGAAGGCCGTGGTGCTGCCGCAGAATGAATTAAATCACTGGGCCGCCTGGTGGGAAGGCAGGGGTAGAGCCGCTTTTATGGGAAAACCTAAATCTGCCAGGAGGGTCGGATTCCCATCGCCGCACCCCCCTTCCCTCTGCGTTTCGTCTCCTCCCAGCAAAACTGGCCCTCGGGACCGAGGGCTGCTGCCCAGGCTGACGGCTCGTGCCCCCTCGTCCGAGTGTGCTTAGCTGCGCATCACATCCTCAATCTCACTGTGTAAACCGCACGGGGAACAAAGTTGTGCTGTATTTTGATTATGGTTTGGCCGCATGTGGCCACAGAATCAAATACACCCTGGATTGTCTATTAGTAGATGAGTAGATTTAAGCACTTTCCTGAAAGCTTCATCTTCAGGAAAGAGTTAATAAACCGAACTATAATAAATCACAGCTTCTTTAAAAAAAAAATTTAACATGCTGTATATCATTTTTTTTTCTCTTTCATACCTAGCTTTGAGTTAAATTTATCACTAAAATGTGGGAGATGACTGTAAAATAATTAGATGAAGTGTTTTCCTCACCACCAACTATGTTTAGTATTTAAAATGACGTATTACTACGAAGTACGGATTGGATTGTTTATTCACTGAAATATGGTCAGAGTCTAATAGTATTTCTGTTCATTTCTCAGCCCTTAAATAACCTGTTCTTTCTCATCTGTTGTTTTTTCTGGAACTTAAGCACTAAAATGTCCTTCAGTGTCTTCTCTTCATTTTTAAATTCATGCTCTCTATATAGAATATACATACAATTCTCTGTAACTGTAATTCTCTGTAATATATATAACAACTCTGTAATATATTATGCTTCTATAGATGTTTGCATAGCTTCTTTTCAATAGGTATTTTGAAAGTTTCTCAAGAACTTGTTTTTGATCCTTGGTATTTCCAGCTATGTGTAAGATATAAATCTCTACTGCTTTCAGTAGCCAAAGCTATTCCATCTAACAGCTTGGTATACATAATCCAAAGAAGTTTGGACACTATGCTAATTGACTGATATAAACAAGTGACTTCAATAAATAAATTAAGTAGAAATATAAAAACAACACTGTCATGTAAAGCGATTTAGTTTATACAGGAATCTAAGTGCAAAATGTCATCCTTTCAATGCCAAATACAGTATTAATATGGGATGGGAATGAGCCACTTACTTCTGCTAACATCGCTACAATCTCAATGTTCTGTCGCAATTTCCAGTGCAAGAATTGGAAAAAGCACTCTTCTAGGCCTATTGGAAATGGTCCACTTCACAGATTATTCAGCATTTTTCAGTTTTTCTCGTATATGAGTCATGATTTGAGAAGACCTCAAGTCTCACCTCAGTCTTCTTTGCCCACCAGGGAGATTCTGGACTCTCCTATTTGCACGTCTTGTTACAAACCGCCACTGCAGCCCTTGCATGGTGTTGGACAAAGGAGAACCCTGCAGGTCCCTCTGGGCCCCTGGGCACTGAGGTGCTGGTATTGCAAGAGTAGACCTGGACCAGGGCAGGCCCAGGACAGGCCCTAAGGCCTGTAATCCTTTGGGGACTGGAGGCCTCTGGTTTGCCAGCCACCGTTAGTCATTCTTACCGGTAAATAAACGTAAGAGATAAAAATGAGATATTTAAGTAATTAATCCCTTCATTTAAACAAATTCAGTGTATTTGAAGATATATGCAAGGAAATTAAGCATAGCATATCTTATACACTTGATGCTTAGCTGCAAGATATCTCATTTATTCCTTTTTTCTAGCAGGCTGTCAAGTTAAGGTACCATCAAAGAAACTTTTCACATTCTCCCCATACTTGTGTCCACTCTTTGATGAGTTTCTTTCTGGCCTTTGATTCCCTGAAATGGCTGCAGGGGATCTGTTTCTCCTCTTTCCCCTTCATTAGTTAATGGCATCTGTTAAATATAGCTTCGTTGAAGGGGTAAACTCTTCATGACTGACTTAATCAGGACATTAACTTGACCATTTAATCCTGGTGAACTTCTTTCACTTTAAATCAGTGATACTGCATTTTACTCAAGCCCAGGGAAATCCAGACCAATATGCCCTAATGCTGCTCAAGCACAGGCTGTCCATGAATATTCTGAAAGCCTGGAGAGGAGAAGGCAACTTATGTAGGGCCAGTGGAGATGTCAGGGGAATGATACCCCAAATACCTTCAGTCCAGTATAATCCCTAGCACACTATCTGTGGATCAGGGAATGGTTGACAATTGCTTGTCAGAGAGAACAAATGGATCCTTCCTAGTTTCACCTTACTGCAGAAAATTGGTTTTGGAATAAGAAATTAAGAAAACAAATGTGACACAGATGTGTAACTAATAAATGCTGGCTGCATCTGTGCATGTATTTACATTCCTAAAACTGCTGCCACGTGAGATGTGTGATAATTTGCTGAAGGTGTCAGAACACAGCCAGCATGGTTGGGCATGTGAGAAAGGTGTAGAATTGCATAAACATGCACAGAAAAAACAGAAGGGTGACAGACTGGATCACACATCTGGGAATCATCCTTGTTTCTGCTCTCTTGCCTGGAAAACTAAGGACAGCCTCAGATGCTCCCTGGAAAACCCTACGGTATTCAAGGATGAGGCTTACCTCTTGACTTTGGATGTGAACAAGCAGGAGCATTCTCCACTGTCACAGTGGTGGTCCCAGGGCTTCCATTATTTTCTGCAGCCTTTGTTTAGGTCTGCCTCAAACCCTTAATCCCCTTGTTCCTACAGCAGCTGTACTAATGCATTTTCAGGCACGCGTGGCAGTTGGTAATGTTTCTAAAGGACCCAGCAGCAGCCTCTTTCACAGATACTTCTGCCCAGAAATGACATCCAGTGCCTCTGCCCAAGCTGAAGTGGACTGAGCCACAGGAACATGATCCCCATACGCACAGCCCCCACCACATCGGTTTACTGCGTCTCTGCTGCCACGCAGCATGAACGATTTTGGCTGTAATGGTAGCTGGAGTGGAGGTGGTTTGGCAACAAGCGCGGGAAGGTGAAGAAACCTTGGCCCAGGCAAGGGAGGGCCCACAATGAACGGCCAAAGATACACCAGGCCCAGTGTGCCGTACCAAGCACTGCAGAATGAAGGTTACGTCTTCAAAACCTGTGGCTCTCTTTTACTCAGGAGAATCACTGTGTTAGCAATATGTCAGCATTTACAAGCCGCTCTTTGGTGCCCACAAACCAAACTGCTCATCTTCTGAAACACTACCTTCAGCTTGCTGCTTGCTTCCTCCCACGTCACCTTGCCTTCCTGTGCTTGCTGTGCTGCAGAGCACCTTGACCCACTGGATCCGAATAGGCCAGCTGCACTGCTGCAGGGAATCACACGCTGCACATTCTCAACTACTTGGCAAAATTACCCCAGTAATATCCACAGGATTTTTCACAATGAGCAAACCTTCATCAACAGAAACCAAACTAGATTACTACCATAAGTGTGCTGCAATAAAAGGTCTGCCATGCTGCCTTTGATCATGCACTCACCCCCTCGAAAAGTAGATTTCTAATTTTCCAAGTAGGTCTTTTTACAGTTTTTCCTATACAGTCTAGGGGAGAAGAACAAGAAGCTGCAATTAACTGCATTGACTAGGATCAAAGTGGTACCATGATTGTTTCAAAGCTGTCTAATATCCTTCTTCAAATATATATATATTCACAGATAAATTCAACTTGATCAGAGCTGTTGTCACTGACCAAAAAATGTTCCTGCCCTAGCTACAGAAGATCTTTATGCTCAGGTGTCATCTAAAAGAGCCAACAGACAAAATCATGCCTTTGCAAACAGTGAATCAAACACTTAATTGCTACCTTCCTACTAGAATTACCCAGCATTGCATCCTTTGAGTGCATTTTCAGTACAGGCGATTACCTAATGACATAATTACACGTAAAGCAGCTTATGTTGAATGTTATAAGGACCTACAATGAACCAGAAAAACTCAGAGAAATCATTCATGCTTCTAATCCTCATCTCAACAGATAAGTCATGATAGAGAGGCACTAAAGGCAGTGCAGAACAGTCTTAATTCTATTTCTGTAGAATAAATGTTCCTCCTAAATGCTGAGACATAATGTGATACCTGAAATATTCTGAATAAAACATCTGTTTGCCAGATACGTGTGCTGCCAGTAGCCCATGTGCAAAACACATCATAGTTTGGTTGCTGTGGTTGTGGCAAATAAGAAGTGATTCTCTGCAAAGAGCAGGATGGAAAAAAAGTCCATAGCAGAGAGGGAAAAGACTTTGTTGGTTCTTTCACTGCTGTTATCTTCCATGTTCACAAACACTGCTTTTTTACCCAGCTTAGAGTATTAAATACGCTAAGTGGTACAACTCCAGGCAGACATTTTTAGCACTTTTTGTTGTTAACCTATCATCTCACTTATTTTTAAAACTGATGATGTAAACTATTTTCCTGAGTCAGGGGTTTAAGTATCATTTTAAAATCAAGGCCAAAAGTCATGCCTTTAAATAAAAATATGATATTTGTGCTTTTGCCTCCAAGCTGGGGGGTCAGAATTAATGCCAGATTATACCAGCCCATTCACTTGCCTGCAGCTACAACTGGTTCTAGATCAACACACATTTAATGCATGTAGCTCGCTTTTATCTCTCAAGGTCCAATCATTACTAAAGATAGGGAACAACAAAAGGCTTTAGAGGGAAATTATTCAGTGCTTTCCATTTTTCCCTATTAGACACAAATCAAACTTTCCCTTCTGTATTTTGTTTTGTATTTTAGCCAAGTTTTTAATTCTTTCCCATGATTCAAGCAGAATCCCCTGCTGCCCTTAGTTTATCTAGTCCATAAAATGGAACTGTATCAAAGTGTTCCTATAAATCGAGATTAACCATGACGGATGCATTTCCCATTTTCCAAATTGTCTCTAAATTCCCCTAAATTAAGCACACAAATATAATGACAAAAAGAACAGTTAAAGAAGCTGTTTCTAAAAGATAAATTTGTCTTAATCTTAAATAGGCACAGAACAAACTGAAGATATAAATAAATAGATTTTAAATAAATAATAATAATAGATAATAAATAGATTTTAAAATTTTAGTATGTGCTAATATGGTTTGCTGAACTGGAGCTGACTTTAGTCTGAGCATAATTTCAAAAAACAGTTAATTTCAAACATGAGTTTATGCGTTTTGCTGAATTTTGGGGCTTTACTATCCTCCAGAAAAGCAAACAAAGAGTTCTACAAAGGGTTCTACAAGCCCACCACTGAGAAGCTTTCCTCCTTTCTCATTTCAAGGCAAATTACCCCTGGTAGCTGTATTTTCAAATGGTAAAATAAACACATTATTTAGATGAACCATTCTTCCTTGGGAAAGGCTGGTTAGTCAAGGGCACACTAACTAATAACAGAAGGCAGAGGAGACAAGAAGAAAAAAAGACCAAGTCATTTTGCACAAAAAAAAAAAAAAAACATGCTGAGAAAGAAATTACTCAAGGCTTGACAGCATATGAAAAGACATTTTTAATTCTCTGTACACCAGCCTGACTAATAGACAAGAGGAACCGATTTTGTTTTTAATTTAGCATACACAGTCCTCTGCTTTGCATTAATAAAATATGCAAACATTTATAGTGTTGAAATATTAATAATAAAGCTTACATATAATACTGAACAAAAGAGAGACAAAATCACATTAATTAGGAAATTAATTTTTGGTTGTCCTGAAAATAATTTAAAAAATAAATTTAATAATAAACAAAAAATAAATACTTTAAAAGGAAGTTTTGGATAGTTTTGATTAGAAAAACTGCACCCAGATCATTACAGACCTATTGGAGAACAAGAGTTTTTTCTCCACATTCACTGAAAAGAACTTACTTAAGGTAGGGGAGACCAGGTATTTTCTCTACCTTCAAAATCTGAATCCATATCATGCAAAAAATGAGGAAATGCTGTAGTCATCTGATAGACTAGACTAGAAATGAGAGTTTTTCCTCTTCACACTTCTCATTCTCTGTAAGTGATTAAACATTGACTGGGGCAGGGAACAGACCTGGGTCCCATCTCCTGGGAGAATACCCCAGCCACCAGCCCACAAAATCATTCTTGATCACTTAGTCTTTTCACAGTAGCATTTATGCGCAATGAGACAAGAAGCTTAAAAAAAGTGCATTTCAGTGTATTTTTGAACCTGATGTTGGCACCCTACGAAATGGGAGGAAGTCTGACAACAGGAGAGTGGGTCTGAACTCCTTCCAGAGGAACGCACTAACCACTAAGGCTTTTCTTCGAGAAGAAGAAAGGATCAAAGAAAACTTTATTTTCTCACTCCCATTTTCATACTTGCTGGCAACTGTTTGCATAGGCTTCCTTACAACTTAATTAGGATGGACTGAATGGGCAGAGGGGATGGGGAGCATGAGCACTATATTTCTGAATTAGCTTTACTGATTTTCAAGTCACTCAAGGCTTGGAAACAAGAGGCCTTGAATGTTTACGGATCAGTGTTTCAAGAGAAAAAGTTGATTGGTGCATAAACCAACGCATACCAAGCAAGAAGATAATGCTCATCTCTAATCGGTAGGGAAAGGAGCTGCCTTGTCAGGTGAAGAAATGAAACTCTCATATATAATGTAATTGCATGATGCCACTAACATTCTAGAAGAAATGTGAAATCCTCATGGATAAAAGTTGTAGATCACAAACACAAAGGTAAGAGAGAATGAATGAAAGTAGTGCATTTATGCGTTCACAACTTCAGGCTTTTCTCATTGTTTTGCATGATTCAGTATCACTTACTAAGACTGTTACTTTGCCTTCGGGCTATTTCTGCTCTGCTTCTATCTTTTCTGTTCTGTTCTTTCTCTCTCTTCCCCTCACTCCACGCCTCCTTTCTTTTTCCTGCTAAGCTTCTTTGTTGAATGAAATCCTAATTCACATTCCTTGAAAGAACAGGTCTTTCTCCTTTTCTCTCCCCATTGCTGAGGTCCTCTGCCATCAAAGAGCTGAAGCTATCATAAGGTTTAGCATGGACATTACAGTGAAATTAATCAACAAACCAAATCATAATTTATTCACGTGTGGATGACTCTGCTTACAAATAGGGAGCTATTTCAATCTGTTTCACTGCAGTGTGAGAACGTTATCCACTTTGCCTCTCCTCAGTTGTGTACAACTGTGATTGCACTGAAGAAAAAAGGAACCCTGTATTCGTTACATGAAGAAGATCATAATAATACGGGAGTGGAAAGGCAGGACAAAAACTGGCAACTCTTACACTTACAGATACTTTTTCCTATTTAATGCAAGTTAGTTAACTGAAACGGACCACAAGTATTTCTCAGCTCCCTTCTAATTATCTGCAAGAAGGACTAAAAGGGTGGAGTTTCACACTGCAATGGCATAATTCACACAGATATATATGAATCCATAAATTCACCCCTGCACCATCTGCTGCTCCTCACTCTTTGGTCCTTGTCTCCTAAGCCCGCTGCTGACCTCCACCTCACGCCAAATATCCTTCATTTTATAATGGTAGTCAGGGCTATGATACTACAGATTCTCCGTCTGAGACAGTAATTTATCTCAGCTTATTCCACAAAAGGGGTAGAGAGGAAGAAAATGTGGGAAGACACATAACTATTCCCAGAACTCCATCCCTTCCTGCACCAGCCTTTCCAAAACCCATTAGTCAGAGCCTCTCTCTGAGGATCGCAAAGCCGACTGTTCATGGTTATTTCCCATGAATCTAGGACTGCCACTCCAAGCTAACGGACTCCTTTGCAAATACATATCATGCGGGAAACAGTGTGGAGAGCTTCACCATTTCACAGATAATTCTCTTACTGAGCACTCAAAGAAATTACATCCTATTGCAAAGTAAGTACATGCCAAATTTCAGAATTTTGAACTGTTTTTAGTGTTATGAAAGCAAGCAAGAAAATAAAATATACATCCCCAAAATGTTTTAACTGCAAAAATTTATTTTCAGAGTCTAAGTAACTCAGGAGATGCCTAAAAACTTTTGTGAATGGTGAAAACAGTCACTTGAAAGCATATGTGTCAACTGAAAAATACCAAACTATAGGAAAAAATATAAGCAAATTAAAATGTGAATTTGAAACCTTAAAATCAGCCTTAACTAACTATACCATTATTTCTTCAATGAAATAATAAAGTAGAATAAGTTAAGAAACAATTTATTCAATTTGGATTTTGCCTTGTCAGTTTGCTTAGAAATAATTCAGTACTCTTGTCAGATATGATGAAAATCTGTCATGAATGCTCCATGGAAATACATCTTTATTATATTTGGTATTATGATCTGTTTCTTCTGATGGCTACCTTGGTAACTGTTTTACACTGATATTCTACATATTGTGCAGTAAAAATCCTTTTGTATCAAAGGCAGCTAAACCTTCAAAGAATGCTGAATCATATCTCTACAGTAGTCTGTATCTTGATTTCTGGCACTTTGCTTTGTCTAACTCATTCAATGTACAGATACCAAAATGAAGAGAGGAACAACAAGTATTGACTGAGTGACCCTACCAAATAAAACATCGTGTTGTACCTTGTTATCTTAAGTATCTTAAGACAAGATCTTTGACAATTTATGCTCCTCTTTCTACTTTGGAATAAGATAACTATGAAAGATAGAGAATTGCAAAGGAATAGACATAGGAAAAGAAGGACCTCACTACATCAGCACATAAGCTGAACATGTACAATGTATTTGGCAGTTTGAGGATGTGCTCCTCTGTGCAAAAATGTAATTACATAGTTCAACAGGAAAAGCTAAAATTTACTTACCTGTACTTCACATTAACTTTTCTGCCTCTGAACAAGTGCATAGGATCAGATTCTCGAATCAGATGCAAATTAATGAATTAAGTGCCAATTTATACTCAAAATCTTGACTCTGTGCATGTATTCACCCTGTCTTTCTGAGTAAGGCTAAAAACCTACAGCAGAAGAACTATAAGAAGTAAGGAAGCAGAATGCCTGGGGAGCTGAAGATGACTAGGGTACACTAGAAACTGTAGCACAGTCTGGGTAGAAGTTGCTTATATGGAACTTAGTTTGTGTGGAGTCTTTCCTGAGCACTGCCAGAAAGCTTCAGAGAGATGCTGTCAGGCTCTTCTTATTTGATAAGTAGAAAGGGAAGAAAAAAAAGAGGCTTAGGTGAAAAACCTGTGAATTCTGTTATCAATTTTGCATGCTGAGGATGGTATCAGCCCATTTCTTAATAAAACAAAATGTCCTTTCTCCTCTCTCCATCCCCATAAAAATGAGAGATGAGTGAGAAAGAGACCTAGGGAAAATCATATGACTGTAGGGGACCAAAAAAAATAAGATATAAAGGAAGAGGTCAAAGAGTCAAAGATAGTGAAATAGGAAGGGAAGAGGATTGCTGGGTTTCCAGAACTCATAGTAAAGTGGAAGACAAGAGCCACATGTGCATACCAAGTTCCTCTTGAAAAGCTAAGGATTTCACCATATCTCTGCAGCTGTCTGAACTCAAGGACCACCCCATGGGACTACTTCCCTGCAAGCACCAATATCCAGCAAACACGTTTAAAAAGAAGAAGAAATCAAAGAAACTTTCTTCTGTATTGTGGGTCTGGAGAATGGAAAAGGCTGCCTTCTAAGGCAGTGTCCCTCATACGCTGGATAGCCTACTCCTATAGCCAGGGGGTGTGCTCAACTTGGCCCCACTGTGCTCTGTCAGACACAGGCTTCTATACAGCAACGAAATGCTTAGCCAGCCCAGTTCTCCTTCAGTGATCAGAGCCATCTCCTTTCCCCTCGAACTGCAGATGCCTGCTTCTCCAGACACTGAGCCAGCCATAGGATGTATACATTTTCTTTTTTCCTTTTGAGCTCCTGACTTTGGGGCAGCAGCTTACTGCATTATTTGGGATGCCTCAGTGTGAAGGCAATGAATAAATGGAGGCTTTGATTCCAAGCATAGGATTTTTTTCGCAAGCAAAATATGCATAGTCCTAATGCCCAGAAAGAGTGGATTTTATATCACAGATAATTTATTTCCACAGTATGTGGTATGTACAAATATCCTATTTCTACTTCCTCCCCTGCAGTCTTTGGCTCTCTGTAGTAATGGGAAATAATGACAGATCCCTGAACGAAAACAACATGATTTTATATGTATCCCTTACACTTATCCTGTGCTGATAGTGTTGAGCAGTGAGGATTCTCATCTGTAGAACCTCAGCTAACAGCCATTGAATTATTTGTGATTATGTGTATTTCGCCCCCCCCCCCTTTTTTTTTCAAATGGCTTCACTGCCTCCACTCTCCTACTGTGGTCAAACTTGTCTCAGTATAAGTGTGTTCAGTCTCCTAGAAGTGCAGGGCCCAGAAAGGGGTAAATCTGAAGATACAATTGCAAATGCAAACCAAAAACCTAAGCATTGCAACAGCTTGCTGCCTTGATGATGATGATGCATCACCACCTCCCACTCCATGATTCGTGTATGGTCCATTTAAACTAGAAGAGTGCCAAACTGTCTGTAGTTGTGGGTTGGCATAAGGCAGAGAAATCAGTCTTGGGATTATAAGCAGTTGTATGCAGAAAAAGTCTGCTGAGAATCCCTATACCTGAGCTTGAGCTGCCCTAAACATTTTCTGCTTCAATCTACACTTAAATATTTGAAATGCTTCATTTTTTTTGCTTGGGCCTTTGTTTTCACTGAGAACACTAACCTACACATAAGTATCTGGCCAGAGAGTCAGGTTCATAATGCAGGAAGCTGGCTGAGCTTTGAGATAGCGCATTTGCTACATTTGCTTTTCTGTGCTTTGTCAAATGTGTATCATTACTTGCACATGTTCAAAATCTGTTCTGAACACATAGTTTTAGTTCCCTGCTGGCTTAAAGTATTATCACAATTTTACAAGACAAATCAACACAAAAAATATTGAAATCAAATGTAATTGGGATATCCATCTGGAGTTATTTAAGTCTTGATTTTTTTAAAAAAAGAGTATTTGCTACTATATGGTACTAGTATTTCAGCTCAACCTTCCACTCAGATTTGCTACAGCTATAACATTTTAACCAATCTTCAAATCAGTGCAGACTTGTGTGAAGACAGCTGTATGGATTAATGACTACAGTGGAAGAGTAGGAAAAAACATCCAGAGGGAGAAACTTCTTAAGCTGCTTATGGAAACCCTGGCCTGAGACCTTCTAATATTAAAGAAGACTCTACTGAGCATGTGCAATGTGAATTGATTTTGCACAAAGGTCTCTAAGGCTGAGTCTGTACCACAAAAATACCAACATGGATATGACCTTCAGGACTGGACTGCTAGTTGTCCATCATGCTTAACTGCTAGTCTGTGCCCTGGACCAATTTTGGCCTATGTCAGCTAGCACTGTCCCAGGCTGTGTCCAGGGATGCATCAGCAGACAGCATACAGTACAGCAGCCAGCGTGCCAAAAACCACATTAGGCTCCCTGCTTCCCCTCTGCTCTTGCCCAGTATTATCCTTTTTACCACCCCCATGCTCCCTATGGTATGCTGTACATATTCTCAGCTTCATACTATGAAAACATCACTCGGACAATCTTTTTTTCAGGGCCTTAGAAGAAATAGCCAACAAAAAAGCACAAACATAAGAATAGTTATGTCTTCAGGCCACAGAGAGGAAACAATTGCAGTGCAATGTGGATGTCACTAGGTCTTGGCACTTGGCCAGAAAACAGTCCTTGCTCTGTTTCATTTAGTGTTACAAACTTCGCCCAACATGAAGAATGTTTGTTGACCTTCACAGGATGGCAGAATGATGTTTACGATGCTGAGGCCACAGTCCTGCTGAAATCCTTGCTCTGACACAAGGGCATTAGAACTGGCTTTTTTTTTTTTTTGAAGCAGAACAAATGTTAGCTTTGTCCCAATTGCTTTGGTTGAAACTTCTCAGTTTGAAAAAAATATCCAAACAAGACATTAAGGAGGAACATCTCTAATAGGTAATGATAACCTTCCCATCTGCAGCATACGGAAGAAAAGATCATTTTTTGGTAGGGATGCTTGTAGCTTTACAGTAAGTTTCAAGTTATGGGTTTTAGTTTTTAAGAACTCACAACTTAATTATGCTGAAGTAGAACATATACTTCATTTAAGTGATATCAGGATTTCCTCTCTAGAGCTGTTCCTTGAGAAGAATCCTTACCTCATTTTCTCTGTTTAAGGTGCAGGTCATGAAGATATTGTTAACAGCTGAAATGAGCATAATTATAGGGCTTAATTGCAGGAAACTTGAAATGGCCATAATAAAGTGAAACAGACAGTCCATACATTTTAGAGATACTGGAGAGGTGTGTTTGCCTTATCAAACACTTACCATTTGAGTTTTGCTAAGGATGATCTCAAAGAATCTATAATAGTATTATGTTGGTGTTCAAGTTTTTTATTTTTATTTTTTTTTAACCTTCAAGGAAAGCAAAACTGGGCTCTTACTTCATTAAATGTGCAGATACGGTATTTTCTATGCATCACAATGCAGCAAGATTTTTATGCAGTAAAATATTCTCAGAGGGTTATTGTCAGTCTCTTATGAACTGTGCTTTGATTCTAACTGCTTACTCTGCTTACTACAGACCTCCTCTGCTTCCTTTGGATGGCTTGTAACATTAACGTGAAAATTTCCATAAAGGTAATATTAAAACCACTGCTTATAATTACATTGGAAAGACTGGGCAAAAAAGAGAGAATGTCACTCTGCCAGTATTCTTTTCCCCTGATCAGCTCTGAAACAAATGATTTTGCTTTCTAATAAGTAAAACATACAATGGAACCCTTGCAGGTGACCACTACTAAGTAAAGGCATAGGAGGAAAATTATCTGATCTTACAGGATTTTAGTCTGAGTAATGTGATGAGAGCCTCATGAAGCCAAAAATGTCCTCGAAATGCTTAAAAGTACTGCTTGTATTTTCTAGCCCCAAAAGGGAATAAAGGAGAAACTGATTGCAGGGCTAAAATAATAGTGATTACTGATGTATAAGGAGGCTGATGTTACCCCAGTGTTTCTAAGACGCCTGCTAACTCCGTGGATGTGGGAATCTGGGCAAAGCAGTTAGCCAATACCAAGCATAGTGCAGCATGTTCACTTTAGGAGAACCTGTTGGTGGAACTTGTCCTTTCTGGAGGCAACACTGTTTATTTATTAAATATAAAATCTGTTTTCCTCAAACACAGAAGATTGTGTCTTTGATCACTGCATCCTTCAACCAGGATCCTGTGGAAAAAGCACCCTCTAGACTTTTTTTCAAGATGTATTCATATTTGTAGTTCTCGCTCAGGACCTAGGCAGTACTCCTTCCTCTAGACCAGGGGAAAAAAAAAAGAAAAAAAAAGAGATGAAATAGGTAGTAAACCTGTAAGTGAACATGTGTCCTGCATGTTTATATTGGTTGACGACCTGCAAGTGTTTGAGAGGAAGTCCTTTATTTTTTCTCAGCGATATTTTCAGTTATATCCTTCAATTTAAAAAGATTCAGACCAACCCATAACTAGTGCATATTTTACTATGAACTATATGCAATGTGTCTCTCTACTTCTGCTTCTGGAAACATACTTCTGCAAATTGTGTTCTAGATACAGAAGTCTTTCACTGTATCTTTAACAACCAGCTTGAACAGCGTTATCTCCAAAAACTCTTTAGTGGAAACTTGAACCAACCTGATTACTTTCTTCCTTTGGTGTGGACTGAGTGAACGGCAATCTGTACGATTTTCACACCTCAAATGCATCTGGGTAATTAAGATGTACTCAAAGATTTGTTTCGCCTGCAGGTGTGGAAAAGAAGCAGCAGCTGCCAGTATAACCAGATGCCTAGAAAGAGCAGACACGCTAGCCAAAATTAAGGTTATATACAGTATTATAATGAAAATATGTAAGAAATAAGAAGTGTATGAGCATTAGGGCAGGTGAAAACTACTTTTTGCCAGCTCGTGCACCTTTTGCCATTGTGTACAAAGGAACAAACGGTGTCAAAAAAACCCGCTCCGCACCGCACCGCACCGCACCGCACCGCTCCGCGAGCGCGTCTCTCCCCGAGGAGGCGGCCGCCGTCCCCCCCCCCCCGGACTACACTTCCCAACATGCCTTGCGCCCCGGCGGCGGCCCCGCCCCGTCTCCATTTTGTGCGGAGGCGGTGGCCGAGCAAGCGCGTTGCATTTCCGCTGAATAACGCCCTGGGGGTTTTGTTGTATAAATAAACGCGATGTGACCGCTGGGCTCTCTGTAATGTGTCTTTTTGAGCCTACAGCGAGTCCGACAGTTGAAATGCTTCCTCAAGAAACCCCAAGACTTCACCATCCGGCGCGTTGCCCTTTGGCTGCGATCACTTGACAGCAATTTTGGGTTTCCTCTCCCAGGCTGTTTCATTTCCCAAAGGAACTACAGAATCGTATTTCTTTCCTGGAAGTGGTACAATGTCCTGGGAATCTCTTCAAAATATGTGGAGGGTCAGTTCATCCCATTTTTTTAGAGATGTTAAACAAGTACTGCTCTACCGGAATTTCCCAGCCCTCACCCCTCTTCCCTTTCCTCAGCGTTTTGGACATTGAACCCAGAGTCAAGCCTTGTAGAGCCCTGTAGGTTTTGCTCCTTGTTGTTGTTTTTGGTTTTTCATGGACTTGCTGGATAGAAGTGAGGAATACTATCCTTCAAGCTTTTGTAAACCTGATACCTCTTGCATTGGACCTTTTGTTTATATGCTATATATGACAAATACACACGGTATGTAAATAAACATGCATTGCAATCGTTTTCCAAATGATCGTTGCTCTTTTTGGTGTGCTTAGCCATTTGGCAATCCTCACTACGGAGAGTGTGGTACCTTTAGAAATGGATGCTCCGTTTATGTTAGATCTAGACATTTCCTGGGTAACACTACCACAGGGCCATTTTTTCCTGAATGTGCTTATCTTTCTGCTCTCAGAGCTCCATCTGGGTGCATTTCAGTTAAGTGCAACTCATTTCTGGGTTTTTAAAAGCCTTGCAGAGAGATCTGGCACAGTGGAGGATCTGCTGGCAAGAGTGATCTATAGGAAGGTGGCTAAGAGAGATAAGAGCATACGTACATGTTTCCAAGTTTGGGGGCATGGAGAGGGAATAAAGGGCAAAAATTAGATTTTAAGTGCCTATGGTGCAGAGCTGTATACAGGCATTAGGAAACCTGAGGGAGAAGGTAGAAAGCTGGAGGAGTAGAGTCTAGGTGGAAACCATGAAATTGGGCTAGAAACGAGAAGCAAAGAGTCTGAGAATGGAAACCTGTGGGAAGGGATAGGGCAGCAGATCTTTGAGACAGCATGGAAATACATGAGGCTTTTAGGGCAGAAATGGAGCATCATCTGGTGTGAGTACCTAGCACCCCAGTTTGGAGAGAGGGAGGGACACAAGCACAAGTTTGTTGTTCTGCTTTTTTTGTTTCCATTAAGCATGACAGTGCCTTGCAGTTTTCTGATGTTCTGCAGGTGTCCAGCACTTTTTTTTTGTTTTTTTAATGAGCTTCAGTAAGATTTTCTGCAATTGACCCATTCACTCTTGAGGACTGTTTTTGACCTAAGCAGTAGTGATCCCTAAACAATGTAGATTATAGAATGTTGGTTTCCTCACACTTCCTGTCTTCTGTAAGTTTAAGTGGCCTCTCTCACTCTACACCATCTTACCAGCAGGTTCCCTTTTTCTCCCACCTCCTGCTAAGAAAAATACTAAGTTCTGAATCAAAACAAATTTAGGACTCAATACAACCTATCATCACACCTGAGGTGTACTCCTCAAATCTTGTTCCCTGGACATCTGTCTCCTTATTTTCCTTCAGGAACCTCTTACTACGACACTGGTTTCCTATCTTTTACTGAGATATTTCTGCCAACTTCCAGCTTTCTTACCAGCCTTGGACACTGGAAGTAAAGAAGCCTTAAACCTCTCTGTGCATTAGCACTAGACAATGAGTAATTAAGCCAGTGTATGCTCAGTTGCACAGGCCTCTTTATGGATCTAGCTCCTGAACACCTTTAACAGAAAAGCAACTTCAGAAATGCTAAATAACCACAAATTAACTGGTTGTTGCACAAGGTTGGCTAAGCCCAGCTCCTGGCTCTGTTATGGTCTAAGAAATGCAGAATTGGTATCTAAAGTGTAATGGCTTGAGGGAGCATCCAATAACAGCATGTGGGAATTGCAGTAGTGTCATGGCTGAACCCTAGTTCTCTTCCAAGCATCAATCAGCATAAAGCATATGTGCTGGGGAAAAAATACACAAATTATTCCCATTTTTTTGCATATAGCCCAAGACACTGTGTAAGAACTTGAAACTGAACATTAGAAACACAAATCAAACTCTAAGTAACTGATGTTCCAGTCCAATATCTGATTTATTTCTAGCCCGAAAGGACAACAGAGACAAGAGCAGACCTTATGTTACAATACGTAAATAGCCACCTGGAGAGCGCACGGCGATTCTCTGCTTAGCAGAGAACAGAAAAACAGCGCAACAAAAGGCAGCCGGCAGCGGCAGGGCGGCCACAAGGCGGCGGCGGCTCGGCTCGGCTCGGCTCGGCTCGGCACCGGTGCGGACAGCAGCTAACCCCGCTCGGCCCGGCTGCGCCTCCGACACGCCGCCTGAGGAGCGGCGGGAAGGCGCTGGAGGGGGGGGTTGGGGGGCGGGGCGCAGCGGGCGGCGGCACCGCCCACGCGGGCGGGGGGCGGGGCCTCTCTCCTTTGCGCCATGATGAACAAATGACCTCGCGGGGAATGAAATTTAAGTTCCACCGTGGGGAGAGAGTTCTCTGCTTCGAGCCCGACCCCACCAAGGCCAAAGTGCTCTATGATGCCAAGGTGACCCGCCGCCGCCGCCGCTTCCGCGCGCACCCCCCCCACCCCGTTACCCTCCCCGTCCCCCCCCCCCCCCCCCCTCCGGCAGCGGCGACGCGCGCAGGGCAGGAAGAGCGCGCGGGGAGGCGGGGCGGGGCCGGCCCGCGGCCGTTGCGGCCGTTAGCGCGGCGCGGTGCGCGCGCTCGCGCGCACGTCCCGGGGTCTCTCCCCCCTTCCGGGCGGGAAGCGGCTTCCCGGCGGCGGCTGTGGACGCGCAGGAGGAGGAAGGGGGAGGCGGCCCCCTTACCAGCGCTTGTTGCGGGAGAGGGACGCCGGCCCCAGGGAGGGAAGGAGGCTGGGAGACAAAGGGAGGCGCCGCCCCGCCGCAGCGGGGGAAGGGGCCTGCGCCCCCCCCCCCCGCCCCTTCCGCTACTTTCCCGCCGCCGCCGTGTGCGTGGCGGCCGGGGCGGGCAGCCACACCGCTGCCCTTGAGCGCCGCTTCCGCGCCTCCTGCCTCCTCCGTGCCGCCGTCATTGCTCCCCGAGCGTGTCAGCCCGGCCCTTCGCCGAGGCCTCGGCTCTCCTTCGGCTCCTCCGCCCGGCGGGAGGGTGTCTGTGGCAGCCGTGCCCCTCGCCCCGACTGCGGCTCGGTGCCGGCGGGCGCGGGGCTCCTGCCGGCCTGGCGCTGGCGAGCGCTGCCCGAGTGGGCGATAGAGCGGACGGAGCGTCGGCCGCTGGGGACGTGCTCTAGCGGCAGGTGGAGAGCGGAGCAGCCGAGGGGCTCTCAGAGTGCCAGACGCACTTCCCGCCTCCCGCTGGCGGCTCATCGCCGGCAAAGTAATTCTTAAAGCTCGTTTTCTGCCCTTCGCTTTTGAAGGTAGCTTGGTTTCTTCCCCCTTCCTGGTGTTCCCTCTGCCCTTCAGACGGGTTTAAATAGTACCGATGGTACAGGAGGGTGTACAGAAATAATGTGCTAGTCACTGGTGGACTGTAAGTGTTGGATGAGAGGTCATTGACTCACATGTGCCTGACTTAAGGATTGTAATTGTAGAGTTTTATGCAAATATGTTGCTTTTTGGTACACCAGTGGAACACCGTCGAAGTAATTTTTCAGTCTTAAATGTTCTCTACCTTACTTGCAAGCAGAGTTCTTTGCAGTTACTGTGAATGATTAAAAATAATACGGCAAGTGGATTCTCCACTAAATTCTTGTTGCAAGTTTGTAAGTGTAGGTCAGTGTTTTCAGATTTCTTTGTGGATCAGGAACTCCTTTTCTTCCTGTAAAATTTTTGAGCTGCACTTTGGTTAGTACACATGTCCCTGCATTCTGGCCACCCCAACCTGCTGCCCTATAAATACCACCCCTAGAGCTAACCCGGGTGCAAAAATTAATAGTTCTTCTCTTCTCTACTTTTAAATACCCAAGCTCTAGCAAAGCTGTCCTTGGCTCCATCAGGCTTGATAGTTACTAAATTCTGGACTCCACTTCCAAGTTACACCCTCATGTAGCCGAGCTGCTGGCTGTACCTGGAGATGCATAGCCCATGCTCCTTTCAGGCTGACTGCTTCTGGGTTCTGCATTTTTTTCTAGACATTGAATCTGTTTTGTGGGAAGAGGAAGGAAAGCAACAGTAACGCATCTGCGTGTCTTTACTTTGGGTGAAAGATCCTGTCTGAAAAGTTGGTCAGAAGATGTCACTAGCAGGAATCATGACTTCTGCTTACACTCATCCTGGTTCAGTCAAAACAAGATTTTGTCTGTTGGAGAGGAGGATGTTACATGGGTGAAAGGAAAAAAATGGCTGAGATGTTTACAAAGCATTTTAATGTTTCATGGCTTAATGCAGTGTTGTTCAAAAGAGCGGTGCTTTTGAGGTTTATATATTGCATTACATTATTTCTTGATTTGAGGATGTGAAGAGAGAGCAGGAAAACACGTTGCTTGCCCAGCTGTGGTATATCTGCATATCCGTATTGTGATTCTACATTGTTTTGCAGCTCTGTCTTGAAAGCAATGGAAATTTGAGAATAGGACAAGGGTGGTTAGCAGTACTCAATTTTTAAAGTACTTTACCAAAAAAACCAAAAAAGTTAGCAGCTTCTTCTTTGAGTATAATCCTTATTTTCTGTTCATATTGATGTTCACTAGCAAAAATTTAGGAATATTTCTTTTGTGTAAATTTCTTTTTTCCACATGCTTAAATTTCCTAAATGCTGGAAAGTTTGCTTTTTTTTCAAGTTTTTAATATATGATATTCAATATATTTTTTTTTCAGATTGTTGATATTGTTGTTGGAAAAGATGAGAAAGGCCGAAAGATTCCAGAATATCTGATCCATTTTAATGGTTGGAACAGAAGGTGAGAACCTGTATGCATAGTTTTAATTCTTTCATTTTATTCTGCAAAGAAAAGATTAAGTAGGAAATCAGATGATTTTGTTAGAATCATACTTATGTGAGTATTTTTGGTTTTGTGAATGCCTTTAATATTGTCAACTCATGTCAGCTCATGTTGACGTATTAGTTTTTGTCTATAAATTCTGATGGTTCAGTTTTCATAGCTGGAAGTTAAAATTTTGTATGATATCAGTCTTTTGTACAATATCAGAAACTGTTTAAAGTATTATTCAAGCTCTTAGGTTCCCGTTAATAAAAACAGGAATCAGGAATTAGGAGCTTAAATACTTTGTTAAATCTGTGTCTAAGTCATTTAATTATCAAGGTCAGTAGATGAATGCAGTCTCTGACCATGCTAAGTCCAAATTTGAGAGCTTTATAAAATTACCTTGAGATTCGAAGCTGTAAAAATATAAAAGATTGCAAGCTTTGTGATACAACTGTAAATGTTACTTGTGAATGACATTAAAACAGTACTTTGCAGGTGTGATGTCTATTAATTCATCTGTAATTGTCTGGAATATATTCCTAACTGTTAACATCTTTTGACCTTTTACTAGCTGGGATAGATGGGCAGCTGAGGATCATGTTCTTCGTGATACAGACGAAAATCGCAGATTACAGCGTAAATTGGCACGAAAGGCTGTGGCTCGCATGTAAGAAACCCTTTGGCATCAAGGATTCGTTTTCAGATTCAAACAGTTAGATTTAGGTGCCTACAAGTGAGTTTGAGCTCTAAACTCACACTGTAATGGTAGATATCAACAGTCACTGTATTATAGGGAGCTACTTTTCTTACAGTAAGGTAGATATCTATCTACCTTATCATTAAAATACTCTCCAAAGGACTAGCACACTTAATAACTACACAGTCCTCTTAACTAATGCTGCCAAATGCATTTGTATTGGATCTACATCTTCCCAAAGAAATATACTTGAAAATAACTCAAGAAAAGCTTGAAGTAATTCTCAGCCAAAGACACTAATCTAATATTTGTTGGCCATGGCTTGAGGATCTGGCTTGAGAACAGGAGTATGATGTAATGTACAGACATTAAGGTGTCCACTCTCGAATAAGCATTGTCCAAATCATTACAACATTAATAAAAATATCCACAAACATGCATTTCCTGTGCATTTACATGTAATGTCATTAGCTAGGATAAACAAATAATGTTAGCTAAACTTAAAGTGACTGTTTTACCTTCCATAGGAGAAGAAAGGGAAGAAAGAAGAGACGTTGCAGGTTGCCTGGTGTTGACTCTGTATTAAAAAGCCTTCCTGCTGAGGAAAATGATGAAAGTAGTGAAAACTGTGAGCTTGTTTTCATTCTTTGTGATAACCTTCATGATATATTTAACTTTTTTATCTAGGAGTATAGTGCTGTAACTTACTGTTAGGTTTATATACGAGTATCTCAGTCCTGTTTGAAGTACACTGAGGCAGTCATACAAAGAGTGAACGTATTTTGTTTCGGACTATGCAACTAATTTCTGTTCTGTTTCTTGTGCTTCAGAGGCTTTCAGTTTTCCATGACACCTCCACTTAGCTAGTCTAATTAGTGAATTTAGAGCTTAATGCTGCTTTGTTTAGTGTAATATTACCAAGTACAAGGTTTCTCTTACTTGGTGGTAGGAAACAAGATGTTTTCCCTGCTAATGTTTCTATGCATATTTTGAAGCAGTAAGTTTTTTCCCAGTCTAACTGGAAGGAGTTTCTTTTGTCAGCTGACGATTGTTACTGATTTCACTCCTAAGCCACCTTTTTTGTTTTATTGCGTTTTTCTTTGCACTTTGAAAGCCAGAAGGAAGCCTGGCACTTAACTGATGTTCTGGCAAGCTGTTGCTGCACGAATCCAGACCTCCTCACTGAATGATTAATACAATAATCCCCTATTCACAATTGAAGTCCAATAAAAATTGAAAAGATCTGTTTGTACTCAGAAATCTGGGGAGTTTTCTAGAGTAAGTGTTTTTTCAGTTGGAGGGGGTGCAAGAATACTTCCTGTCAGCTTCTCTTGTTTTATAGATTTAAAAAGTTTGCAGGTTTAATGATGATGTATAATTTTAATAAAATTAAATATAACAAGTGGGTTACTTCTTGAATTTAGGCCTATAATTGTTTGATTTAAACCTCTGCAATATAATATGTGAGATAAATATGTAAAATCTCTCCTTTTTTTTATACAGCTATAAGTAGTTCTTCTTCTGATGACAGTGATGATGAAACAGATGAAGAAATAAAAAGTGAAGAAAGTGACATTGAAGAGAGGACCGAAATGGTATATTCATGAGCTCCTTAACTTAATAATATTTAAGACTGTTTGAAACTCTAGGAAGATTGAAACAGCTGAAGTATAGATCACAGTGTATAGTATATTCTAATATATAGCTAGAATCAATATGCTAGTTTGTTTACTCTTATTAAGTACTTTCTGTACTATAAATTGAGGTTTTGAAGACTATATAGGATGTCCTGTTCCTGTAGAATTCTTCAATATGAATCCAAAAATACAAATTTGTTCATTTGCTGTCTACACACGAGACTTACTAGCAAAGTATTACCTGTATTTATAGGTGCTGTAAAATTTTGCTAGTCTGGTCTGGTTGGGAAAACCCTAGTAGCAAGCAGATTCTTTCTGTGTTTTGAAGTTATCTTACTATAAAGAAGACCTCAGCTCTGATCTTAAATTATAATTTGGAATTTTTTTTTTAATGCATTAACAAAATAAAGCTGAAAACAGCAGCTCTTGAAAGTCTGTGGAATCTTAAGTACTAAGGCATGGTTAATCTGAAGTAGCAGAACAAACTTTTAATTGTTCTTTTGTGTCAAATGCATCAGCAAACGGAAAAAATATTTTAGAATTGAATTTGCGAATGATTTGAAAACAGTATTGTTAAATTGCTTACAGTAAGACTACTAAGTAAATATTTATTATAAAAAAAATCATTTTATTTCATTGTTACAGCGTGTTCTGACTATTGAAGTTTTCATTGATATTAATAAGCACAACTAATACTGCCTTTTTGGTGTGTTGTAGAAAGAAGAACAAGATAGTCACACAAAAAGGGACATGGAAGAGCGAGCAATAAACATAGAAATTCCTGAAGTCTTGAAAAAGAAGCTTGAAGAAGATTGTTACTATATTAACAGAAGGAAGCGGGTATGAAATAGGAGCCATGGAATGAATACACATAGAAGTGTCAAAAATAATTCTTGCATATAACAATTCCTGCTTTTTTTTTTAAAAAAAATAACTTTAATGCAAAGGTAATCTTATACTCTAAGGAGGAACAATTAGTTAAAAACATAGGAAGCAGACTTTTCTATAGCTAAAACAGTGAGTTGTCCTTGCATTTAAGAATGTGAACATCTCAGTACTTGTGTTTTAGAGTGCAGGCTCTTTAAAGCCTGAAATAGAGTAAGCTAGTCAATCTGACCATGTTTTTGTTTCTATAGATGTTTATAAAGGATTGACCAAAGATGTAGCTAAAGGATTGACTTAATCACTCCTGAAACAAATTCATTCAGTAGAGATTTGTTCAATAAAATAGTCAATACGTTAGAAGCTCATGTTGTAGTTTGTTTTAATTAGAGTGTTTCTTTTTCAGCTAGTGAAGCTTCCTTGTCAGACAAATATAATAACCATTCTGGAGTCATATGTGAAACATTTTGCTATTAATGCTGCTTTTTCAGCCAACGAAAGATCTCGGCATCATCAAATGACTCCACATGCCAATATGAACCTTCATTATGTGCCCCCAGAGAAGAAGTAAGTAATCTTTAGTCCGACACTGTTGTCACAAGAAAATTTGTTTCTGGTGTGATATATATATATATTTTTTTCAGTGTTTCAATTTTTCAAAACTTTTCAGTTTTGTGAACTTAAACTTGGATGAATGTCTGTGTCTGGGGCCTAAAATATTTGACAAATATGTGAAGTACAATAGTAGCAACGATTTGTTTATTAATGTGAAAGTCCATATAATCTAAAAAGTAAACATGTAAAAACATCAATATCTCTGTTGCTTAAGTTTCTGTAAGTATTGTGACCTGTTTTGGAAGAACATACTACTTCTGTCTGTGTTAAAAATTTATTTTGAGCACTGAAAGAGTTTCTGGTATGAGAATTCCCCTGTTGAAATAAAACTTGAATACATTCAGTTCATACACTGTTTTATAAAAGATAAATATTTGATATGAGCACTTACAGAACTCCAACTGGAGGTGGGGTTTTTTATGACAAGTGATCTTAAATCCTACAGTCAATATGCAGGGAAACAATATATTCAGTAGTACCAATCCTGTTAATTGAAAACCTTTTTTATTTCATCTTAGTTGCTGATTTGTAACTTGAGCTGTGTAGTCTTTACAAATGAAGATCTGTCAACTTGACCTATATGGCTGTAGTCTGAATTTTATGTAAAGATAAAGATTGTTCTTTATCTAAATCTATGTTGGGTTGCAATCTTATATTTTAAAGAAAATAAGACATAATTTCTGTTACCACATTTTACGTCAATTTTTCCCAATTATGCCTTGTAATATCTTGATTTGTGCAAATGTTTCAGTTTGTTTGTGTCATTTGTTCTATTAATGATACTTTCCTTCTTTATAGTATAATCTCCCAAACAAAAAGTTAGATGAGACATCGGCAATATGCACAGATAATCACATGTGTATCATCCCTTTAGAAGGAGTATGATTATGTGATTTTTACAATAAAGAAGGTGTTCTATTAGGGAGAATATTTATAATTTCAATAATGGGACTATATAGATAGGAGAGATTGCGATGAATTGCCATTTCTACTTTACCCACCAAAGGTATTTGCCCTTCCTGGATATGATGAAATTTCTGCATATGTTGTTGCTCTAGTGCAATTTAGATTAAAAAACAAAACCTGCAGTAGTTCAAGCAACTGTAAAGGGCAGTATGGATTTTACTTACTGAAGTCATTTTGATAGAAGTGAATTAATGTACACATATGTAACTGAGATTTGAGAGGAGAACAGCTTACTAGAGTTGATAAGGAGTAGGGTGTGGACTGGACCCAGCATTCTTAGCTTTGCTTGAAACAGCACGTTTTCCCACCACCTAACTTAATGAGCCTTTTACAGAAGCCTAAACCAGAAAATCCTAATAGCTTCTACATGTGGTGTTTTAGTTAGTAGGAGTAGGCTAGTGGAACCTGATCTCTTTCATTGCCTATGTACCCAGTTTTGTTGATTCACTGGAGAGCTCTTAAGCACAGCTTGTATTGTACCTTGGCTGCTGTAGATTGTCTTCTGTATATGCCTTTTAGACAGAAATTCAAGTATTGAATATTCTATATTTTATGTCAGGTGACTCTCCTTTCTTTGACAGTTACAAACTTGAAAAACAAAATAATGCTTCCATGAAAAAACAAAACTCCTGATTCACTTTATTTCCTACAATAAAGTGAATGTTACTAATCTGGTAAATACAGTAATAGAACAAAACAATTTTATGATTTTGTTTGAGCTCATTAAGTAGACACTTCCATTTGTTTGAACGTATCAACAATCATCACTGTCTTTTAAATAAGCTTTTAATTGCTTGTGATTGCATATGGATGAAATCAGAGTATATAATAGTTAATACATTAATCTGTCTTTAAGGAGAACTTCCCCCAATCACACATTAACATCCAGCTTTGAACTTCATAATCTAAGAGTAAATTTTTTTTGTTCTTTTTTTCTTCCCTCTGCTAGTGTTGAGCTGTGTAAAGAAATGGTGGATGGACTGCGGATAACATTTGACTTCACACTTCCGTTGATTTTGCTCTATCCTTATGAGCAAGCCCAATATAAGAAGGTGACTTCATCAAAATTCTTTCTTCCAATCAAAGAAAATTCAACAAACACCAGCAGGTAGGTTGGGTATAATAAATCTAATACCACTTACGTGGAAAATGCAACTAAATATGACTATATATTTAGAATAGGCAAGCAATTTTCAGAAAGGTTCAACATTTTGTAAACATTTCTTAACTAGATAACTCACAGATGAGAGGGTACTGACTGGCATGAAGTTATGTTGTAACTTTGTGAAAATGATTGAAATGTAAATTGATGTCATTAACTTTTAAAAATAAGTGAATGTCTATACTTGAGGAAAAATACATTTGAAAGAAATTTCATAGTCTCTTCCTAAGAAGTGGGGAAAAATCATCTATCTAATTCAAACAGATATTTAACAAGATCTGTTTTGTGGGTAGAACTCTGAACTTCTCACTCTTGTGAAGTTGACATTATTCCCTAGGAATCAGGAGGAGCTTTCCCCAAGTCCTCCTCTTCTGAATCCACCAACACCTCAGTCAACAGACAGCCAGCCTACAACGGGGGAGCCAGCCACACCAAAAAGACGAAAAGCTGAACCTGAAATTCTGCAGTCACTGAGACGTTCTACGCGCCATACCTCTAACTGTGACAGGTTATCAGAAAGTAGTGCTTCCCCGCAGCCTAAACGACGGCATCTTGAGACTCCAGCTTCTATGCCAAAGCTCTTCTTGCATCTGGAAAAAAGTGGGTTTTGATATTAGAATTTAGAATGTTGCTTACAGTAATGATTTTGTGTGTTGGGTTTTTTATTTATTTATTTATTTTTAAACCTTTGTGGATTGTGAATTGAATGATTGAAATGGACACTTGTTACTTTGCATGAACTATTTATCTCTGGAGTTTTACACTTGAGAGAAATAAAGTTTTGTCAGTAGTTTGCCTTTAGTATAATTCTCAACAGAAATCAAGGAGCTGCTTTTCTGTGAGCCCACTTTTTGATGGCTTTTTTAAATACTGGTGTTTGACATGTTTTAGCAGCAGACCTTTAGTTACATTTAATGATTTGTAGTTGCATAAGACAAATTCTTAAATAACATATTTCTCATTTTTTTTTGTTTTATTTTTGCTTCTCTTTTAAGAAACCCCTGTCCATAGTGGATCATCTTCACCTATCACTTTGACCCCTAGCAAAGAGGGGAGTGCAGTTTTTACTGGCTTTGAAGGTAGAAGAAACAATGAATTGAATGAGGTAAGAGCTTTTTATGTTACTATCCTAGACCTCAGAGTTGCGCTATGCAAGAAAATATTACTTATATTACTTCATATCCTTAGTGGTTAATTCATCTTTGCTTCTGAAGTACTGTACAGACTAAGTAACTTATGATGCTGTAATGATTTCATAACCAGAATTTTCATATTTTGTATCTAGGTTTTGTCCTGGAAACTGATGCCAGACAACTATCCACCCAGCGATCAACCACCGCCTCCTTCATATATCTATGGTTCTCAACATTTGCTACGTTTGTTTGGTAAACAGATGCAAAACCTGCGGTGGACCAAAATTGCTTTAATTATTTTAATTTCTTTTCATTGACAGTGTGTGTTCCTGTGATTTTTCTATTTCTACCTTTTTGCATTTATTTTTGGAGAAACATACACTTAAACTGTTTAAAACCCTTAGCTGAGTTTGAACAACATTTCTGTGTTTCACTGGTTCTGTAAGCCTTTGTTAGAAAAGCAAGCAAGTCTTACTTTCAATATGCTATCAAACATCAATGAACTGAACAGCATTAACTTTCTTAGCATGTTTTTATGGCCAATAAGGTTTTCAACACTCTAACTTGCAAAGAAAAGTGGAGGCTGCAGTGAAATTTATGTATTCTAGTTATCCACTACACAGAAAAGAAATAGCTTTTAAAAGAATAGACAAAAACACTTTTATTTTTCTCTTTTACAGTAAAGCTACCAGAAATATTGGGGAAGATGTGCTTTCCTGACAAAAACCTAAAGGCTTTAGTAAAACACTTCGAAATGTTTCTAAGGTAATCTGACACAATCTACTACAGCAGTGATTGCATTGTTACGTAGTTCTGTGTTCCGGAATGACATGGGATTTTTTAAGATACTCATTTTCTATAACTACAAGAATATGATTAAAGCTAATACAATAAAATACTATGAATAAACTGCTTCTATAATTTAAATTAGAAGGAAGCTGCACTCTCTACTTCAGTTCTGTATCGCTTCATATTTATCAAAACTAAGTATAGAAGTTTATTATCTAGTATGTGTTAGAATGGCATGTTTGACTTGGCCAAGCAGCGTGTTTTATAGAAATATAAACTGCACTGTTATTTTTGAGAGCATAGTCTGAGGGTATTAATGTTGTAGAGATACTTAGTAGAGGGGAAAAACTTGTTTTTTAGAACCTTTTGTTAACGGTGTTAGTTTTATGAAGAAAAATTGTGAGTTGTCCTAGTTGGCCTTTACAACAAAGGGCTACTCTGTTACACAATGCAGTAACTTGTAGAGACACTCAGACTGTTTCTGACCACACTAGCTCTGCAGCTTGAAGCAGGACAGTGATATTTGCATCAGGATAAACTTCTGTTATTCAGGTACTCTGGTTTAGTATCTCTGCATGATACTACAGTACTAGTTCAAATAAAGAACATGGTGTTGTATTGCATAGTGTCAACATAGACAAAAATAAGTTTGGCAAGAAGAACTTCTAGAAAAAGTGTTGTAAATGGTACACATTTGGAACAAATGTGTAACTTCTGTTAGTTTTGGTCAAATCCAAATAGTAATGTACTGAAATTATGTGGCACTATCCTATCAATTCCTGTTAGAAATCAAGAGGTAGGTGGAAACTGCTATTACAGTTTATTGAAGGTAAGTCTCTAATGTTTAAGGTTTCTGCAAAACAAATTTCCTCTTGAAGCATGTCACTTTCACATTTTAATTATTAATTTTCTTTGTTCCTATTTTGTCAGTCTTTTAATATTGAAAATGTCCTCATCAAGTTAAATGTGACTTGTTGGAAACTAGAAACTGGTTATTTTTGCTTGGAGTGAATGTTGTTTTGGATGTTTAAGTCACTGTGGATCAATCAGTTATTTATCAGACATCTCTCTTGCCCTTTCAGATTCATTTGTGTTGGTCAGAGCATGCCTTAACTCTTTACTGCCTTAAACGCAGTTTCTTTTTACCCAGTTTTGGATGGGTTGAGGTGGAGAGAGACAGAGAAGAGGAGAAAATGTGGCTGCTTTCGCCCCTCATTCAGCATACAAGTAGGGAAATGATCAAACTAAAATAGTTCTTACTGATACTATTCCATATACTATTCATATTGGCCTTATTTCCATCTGACTATTTTGTTGAACTTCATCTGTAAATGGAAAGTGAAAGTTCAGTGAGTGTCTTAACATCAGCATGTTAGGTCAGATAGAACTGAGCTTTCAAAGCAAATTTGCCAGTAGTTCTGCCTTAACATGCTTTGTCTTAAGTTGTGAAGTAGACTCAAGAGTGTGTGAGTTGGATTCCTTTTGGTTAACACTTAACTAGAAGAGTGCTCCAATGCTAAGAGGCATTCACTCCATAAGACCTTAGGTATTAAGACCAGAGTAGAACTAAATCAGAACTACTCCCCCCCCCCCCCCATACACAGGTGTAGCGTGGCTATTGTGTAGCTGCTAAATGGGTTTTGTGTATAGATCAATTCCTCTTGCACTGTACTAATTGCTGTTACGCACACAGCTGTGATCTTTTACCCAACTGTTCAAGCTGGAACTGACAAGCAATGGTACACCAGTGTTGCATCTGAAAATCCAACAGTCTTGACAAATTCTGTTTTTTGATTATGAGTCTTTGATCTAACTACATCTGGTTGCTACTGAATTTTAAACAAAAATACTTGAGAGCAGTGTAGTTTTTTATTTTATTTTTTCCCCCTTCAAGTGCTTTTTAAGCCAATGTCATACTTGTTTTGCTGATGCTGTTTCCAGGGTTTATATCCTATGCTGAAGTCATGATTTCTGTAATTTTGTCAGAACTTGTCAGATGGGGTAGCTTTTTCAGTAGGGTTCTCAGTTACAGTTAAATGCTGTGGAAAGCATTCAGTCTTACTTAGCTTTGTCACAAATACTCTTCGTAGACTAATTTCTTTACCAGATATGGTACTGTGTATTTAAATGGTGTGCACAGAAATCGTTGCAACATGATATATTTCTATGTAACTAATACTCAGGATGTTTTAGGACACCTTTCATTTGGATTTTTCTTTCTATGTTCCATATGCTATTGAAAGTGCTAAGACAATTACATTTTCTAGAAACTTGTTCAGACTTCATCACAGAAATACATCTATACTATATCTGTTTCTTACCACAAGAGAAAATTTGAGGTTGAGGTGACATGTTGCACTAGTCTTTTCCTCACAGATTTTACATTCTCTTCCTTTTTGGGAATGAAAGGATTAGTGGATCCTCTGTTCTGTTTTGACTTGTCTTTGAGAGGTAAGAACTGTCTTACACAGTCTGTGTGCATTGGATAGCAGCCAGTTTGAGAGCAACATGCTGAAGGAAATTATGCAGTTTAGAGTGACAAGCTGAAGTGCTTTTTCTATTTGTTTTTTTTTCTTTCTAATAGCAGAAAAGGGATTGAAGCTGTCTATTCACATTAATAACTGTGTTTCTGAATCCTCTTTGAATTCTAGCTAGAATAGACCAGGCATACAGTTTTTTTTTTTTTTTTTTTTTTAATAAAATTTTAGTGGGATACACATAGCTGATTTAGTTTTGGCAGTGATGCTGATCTAATTTTGAATTTGGACTTACAATTATACAGCTTAAATTTGCAGTTTCATTTAACATTTGCGCTATTACTCTCTTGTGGGCTGAGAAACAGACTTACTTAATATACCACTTTGTCTGGAAGCTTGTTTTATTGAGTTTACTCAGTAGTTGGTAGATGCATTAAATTCATTTTGGGTAATATTCTTCAGTCATGACTCAGGTTGCTGCTAGACATGATTGATCTCAAATTTCCAGACAATGTATTTTTTTTAAGGGATATGAAATACGTCTTCTTGAGTTTCATTTTTAAATTAGAGCTTTACTATTTGTGCTTAGTGCAGTGTTCTACAAATGTGCATAATGAGAATATCTTCAGAGGGAAAACAAAAATAGAGAAATAAATTTTTTCCATGAAGAAATTCTTATTACGGAATTTGCAGAACTAAAGAAAATTATTATTTCAATTTACCAAGCTCTTAGTCTTCACTTAAAACTATTTAGTTTTGAAGTAATTCAGAACAGCAGTAGAAAAATAATAGTCTGAGATGGAATTTAGTGGCCAACTTACCAGTTGGTTTCACTGAATCTCACTTACATTTTGAATTTAGTTTTTAGGAGCAAGCAGTGGAAGCTAGCACAAGAACGATTTTTGTTCAATGACTTTCAGCTGGTAGTCTTTACTAACCAAAGGCTCCTGATTAAATCTTTCTGCCCTATACTAGTTTTTGGTGTAGCTTAAGTATTGGCTTTTAACCAATTACATAATTTCAGCCAAATTTCTAATGAAATGCTGTATGTGCTATATTATATATTGCTTCTGTATATTGTGAGGCATTCAGCATGTCTCCAGATGCTCTTTCAGTAATGGGACATGATCGGTTTTTGTTTTTCTGTTTCCATTGACTTGAACTTAACCTTAACTGGGAAAACTCTCTCTAGATCACAGAGGTCACTTCTCAGGACTGTTGACCAGTAAGAGATACTTAAAATTAGTACATAATCTGTCTATGATTTTTAGATCCATCTTCAATGAAGTAATTTGTATTTAAAATTACTGTATTTAATTAACAAAAACAGCCTGTATTTAAAAAACAAAAACAACCAAGAAACTTCACAACTCTTCAGAAAGTCTTACCTATTTTCTTTATTCTGGAATAGAGAAGAATGGAAAAAATGATCGGTTGTGGTTTTTTACAGATTTTTTTTTTGTGGCACTTTCAAAATTTCTAATATGCTTACCTGATGTGGCCAACATGTACTTTTCTGTAATCTGAAAAGCTACATTCTTAATGCTCAAAAACTTATGTTTGGTTAAAAGACACTAATCTTTCAAATTCAGTAAGCCTGTAAGTTGGTTCTTTTCTTTTGGTTCTCAAAATTCTTATTTCTCATGTTTTATACCCTGCTTGTATCTGTTGTGACAGGCTACTCCATGGCTTGAAAAGTATTCTAACACTGTGTTGCATATTTTCCTTGGGAGACAGCCTGATCAATATGTGACCGAAATACAGAAGGCTATAATGATAAAAAGTGGATTTAAAATGATAAGTTCTTTGAAGTAACCTTAAGAAAGAGATACTCTAGTTTCACAGCTCGACATTTGAGCGTAGTAATTTTATTATACATAATTGCAGTGGTGAATTATGACCACTAGTCTGTGCTAATGTGTAATTAATAAGAAGTTATCAGTGGTTTTCTGAGAATGAGGAGATGGAACATTCCATATGGTGAGTGGAGTAGCGGGAAACATCTTAAGTAAATTTGTTTGCTACTGAGTTTCAGCTGATTCTGACTTAATCAGCTGTCACCTTGCAAAATTGTTAAAAATAACTGTTTAAAAGCTCACAAGCAACCTGACATTAGTACTGTTGTTCGTCATATTGAATAACACTTTTCTGTGTGCCTCTCAGTTTTGGGATTAACTTATTACTTGACAAAGCCTACCTGAGCAGTGTACAGTTATGACATACCAGAAAAGTTTGCTGAGTTGGGACCTAAAAATGGCAGAATCAAGGTTCGGAGGTTGATAGTCATATGCAGATTTAAAAGAAAAAAGTTCCTTTCTCCTAGCTCTAATGCTTTAAAACACTTTGCAATGAAGGAATTCTACTTGTTCCTTCTGTTTCTTATTTCACACCAGGACTTAACCTTTGCATCACTGAGTGGATAGAGAGGCCATTTTGGTTTCTTTCAAATGTTTATCACGTTTAAATGCTTCTTAGTCCGTGAGTATCTGAGCACAGTGAGAAGCTATAGGTTATTACTTTCAGTAGACTTTCTTTCTGCCTCCTTTGATTTGTGAAATCTGCATATCTGCTCTCCTTGACTGAGGTTGATAGCTTTTGCAAAAGATAATCTTTGGAAGTGTACCACATGCATTGCTACTTTTTATTTTGTTTACTCAATCAAGTGCCTGTGTATTTGAATGAGGAGCATATTCCTAATCATAATATCATGAGATTCAGTCACTAAAAGGAGAGGATTTCCAAAATACAAGCATGTTACAGCCATCTTTTTTTAGAAGCTAGATCTAAGAATTGATTCTGGGATCTAGGCTGACCTTGCTGAAAGTGGAAGACCCCAAGGTCCCCAAGACCTGCCAAGAATTCCACTATTAAGTCTTTTAGGACTGTTTTCCTAACAGATCTACTAGAAGTTGCTACTTTTAATTTTCACTAATATAGCCTCATTACCCAAAATGTTTAGGTTGGCAGCTTGGCATTTTCATAGTTCTCTGCAGTTGCTCTTCAAAGGCTGAAGAGAGTGATCTCACTGTTTCTCTACATGGATGACTGACAAAACTCCAGTCAACAAGATAGATCTTTTGGTTTCTTTGGCATGATTCTTGGAAAAAGTGGGTATCAGCATGAGCATCTGGAATTTTTCTTGGTGTTCTCTTGCCTCCATTGCAGGTATGATGGGCCTTGTTGGTGAGTTCTTACCCTGAACAGGGTGCAGGGTGGAGACCTGCTTAGCAATTTGTGGGGCAGATACTGATATGCATTTTTTTTTGTGTGTGTGTGAAGCTACACCTCTTAGACTTGAAATACAGATTTTTAGTAGTAGTCTCTGAGCAGAGACTGTCACCTACAGTTGAAGGACCTATTTTGATGAGGTCACCCATTGTGTCATGACCCATCATGCTCTTTCAGTCAATTCCTTTAGGGAGATCACTGTTGTTGCCTTTCAAACAACAGCTAGCCTAGGCCACTGATTTCATTGGAGCAACTTCTTACTTCCTAGAATTCAGGGCTGTGGTGAGAGCATGCAAGGTGAAAGCATGTTACCTTCTTGGAAATGTTTCCTTTTCTCTGTATTCTCACAGCTTTGCAGCTTGAGGCTGTCCTTCTTAAAATTAAGTTTTCTTCATTATATTCATGCTTTTCAGGCAGTCCTTGGTACTGTTCATGTAGTAGCTGACATGCATTAGAGTAATTATCTTCATGCAGAGACTGTTCAAGTAATTGGTTGTATTGAGGCTGCCAAGACAAGGACTTTTTCACTACCAGATGATGAATTTAGTGACTTTGTTGAGAAATGTCTGTTACTGAGATATACATTGCAAATGGGCTTTTAATGTGGATGAAGATACAGTTCTGTGCCTCTCTTTTGGTAGATCGAGCTGGCTAGTATTCAAACATCTCTACCTCCAAGCTCAAGAGCGGTGCATCCCTATGAGTAAGAAGTCTAGCAAAGGGGGCAGGAGACCTGCATGGGTGAGCAGGGTTCAACAAGGGCAAGTGCAAGGTCCTGCACCTGGGGAGGAATAACCCTGGGCATCAGTACAAGCTGGGGGCTGACCTGCTGGAAAGCAGCTCTGCAGAGAAAGACCTAGGAGTGCTGGTGGATGACAGGTTGACCGTGAGCCAGCAATGTGCCCTTGTGGTCAAGAAGGCCAGTAGTATCCTGGGCTGCATTAGGAAGAGTGTTGCCTCAATAGGTCAAGGGAGGTGATCTTGCCCCTCTACTCAGCCCGGGGGAGGCCTTATCTCGAGTACTGTGTCCAGTTCTGGGCTCCCCAGTACAAGAGAGACATGGAGCTACTGGAGAGAGTCCAGCATAGGGCTATGAAGATGATCAGAGGGCTGGAGCATCTGCCCTATGAGGAATGGCTGTGAGAGCTGGGCCTCTTCAGCCTTGAGAAGAGAAAACTGAGAGGAGATCTTACCAGTCTCTACAAAAACCTTAAGGGAGGATGTCAAGAGGATGGGGATAACCTCTTTTCAGTTGTCCCATGTGACAGGACAAGAGGTAATGGGCAGAAATTGAAGCACAGGAAGTTCTGCCTGATCACGAGGAGGAATTTCTTCCTGTGAGAGTGACGGAGCACTGGCACAGGTTGCCCAGAGAGGTTGTGGAGTCTCCTTCCCTGGAGATCTTCGAGGCCTGCCTGGATGCAACCGTGTCTAACATGCTCTAGGTGACCCTGCTTGAGCAGAGGGTTGGACCTCTCCAGAGGTCCCTTCCAACCTTACTGATTCTATGATTCTGTAACTCACAGCCAGGCAGTAGTATATTTGTGAGGCTATTACTTGCTTGTGGACTGCTACTTGAAGATAAGAACTTCGACTGTAATTTCTCAAGCTCGGTGGCCGATGTCTTTCCCTGTTTCTTGTCTCCATCTCTTCATAGTCCTTCCTGAAGTGCTGTATTGCCTTTCTACAAATCTGCTGTAGTGAGAGGGAAATGAAATTTCAGTAGGTGCATTGTGCCGTATACCTCTTATGTTCTGAGCAAGAGGCTGAAGCACGAGTAATCTTTATCTGGATGCTCATGATTAAAGAAAGTGCGCAGTCTTACATCAGGTTGTGTGTTGACTCTTTGCCTTAAAGAACTTGATTACTGGTAAACAGTCCCTTTGTCCTAAAAGGAAAGCTGTGTGTGTTAAGTACAAGCTCTGTGAAAAGCATAAAAATGTAAAAGGTAATAATACAATGGATAACTGAATTTGTAAGTGAGGAATGATGAAAATTTCTGACTAGCTAAATAGCAGTGTGTTTTCTGACCTATAGTAGAACATTGACTTTGCTTGCTAAATAAGGAAGTGCAGCAACCTCTGTTTTTAAATTTTGGCTCACAACTTGCAGTTAGTGTAATTGATCTCTTTGTGCTATTTCAGCTCTTCCAAAAGCAAAGCATTAGTGAAATATCTAATGCCTAAGAGTCATAGCCAATTTCCTGCATGGAAGTAGTTTGAAGTAGAAAGCAGCTTTGGCAGGGATGTTGCTTTTTTTACGCAGGTAGACAAGGAATTGGGACAGAAACTGACCAGGCTCTTTTTTGCCCCCTTCTTTCTTACTTCCTCTTGAGCAAAAGTGATCTGAACCTCCTAAATATGTTGAGTGCTTTGGCTTTCATAACTTACATTATGAGCGATGAGAAGTATATCTTAGTACATGCAGTCTGACTTCTCTTTTTCTGAGCTCTTGCTGTGCCATGAACATCTGTTTAAAATTTTTCATCTTTACTAGCTGTCACTTTAGCTTGTACCAAATTGCCGTTTACAACTGGTGACCTTAAGCCAAAGTCAGAAAATTGTAACAAAGAGAAAATAAGCGAGTTTCCTGTAACATTCTTTTAAAACACTTGGAAACTTCAGTGAAATGGATGCCCTCTACAGGTTGCTTTTTTTATTGATGTTGGTTTTAAACATCCCCATATGATCCGGTACTTTAAGACAGTGTTATTTAATTACACGAGTAATTTGATCACCACCCGTGGTTTGCACTCACTCTCTCTCTTAAAGTCAGTATGTTTTTAATAATGGACTTCTATTAAATCGTGTTTGTAGCTCACTTTTAGTTTTATGCACTCTGAGAATGTTAGAAGTTAGACTCAAGTCTGTTAAGTTCAGGCCTTATCACACTTACTTCATACCAACTCCAAATAATCTGGAAGGTGATTTATAGCTAACTAGAGTGGGACTTGATGACTAAGGTGCTTCATTTACTTCTATGTTGCTGTAATTTTAGTACTTTTTTTGAGTAGTTTTTTGTAGAGTAAAATATGTGCGTAGTGTCCATGAGTGACGTCTTTTTGTAAAAACGATGAGGATCTGATTTTGTATGGATTTTGTATCTATATAAATCACTTTCTAAGAAGTATATGTCATGAAATAAGCATTTTAAAGTATTAAACTTTTTTTTAATGCCTTGATAAGCCTAAGAATTAGGTGGTGAATGGTGTTAATGACTGAGGCTAGTAATGCACTGAAGTGCATTGTTCATACAGTGTATTAATGAATACACTGTGGCTCTAATCTAGATGTGATCTATTTTTGTTCAAGCAAAAAAAAAAAGAATTTTTTTCTTACTCTTCCGTTTACTAAAGTTTAAACTAATCTAGATTCACTGTATAGCCTTTTACACTGTCTTCTGCCTTTTTAGGGGAAGAATATTTTACTTCTATTTTAGTTTAATTTAAATGAATGCCTTTGTTTCTGCAAAGAGAAAGTTGGTATAATATAGCTGTAATATTAAATACTTTTTTTGACTTTTTAGAGAAGTTTTTTGAATATGATCTCAAATGGTTAATTATGTAATTCTTTTTGCTTTGTGCTATTTTAACATAAATAATTGGCAGCTGCTGTTGGAACCAGTGAGAAGCTAGCATAGTGTAAATACTTGCATGCAGAAAAGGCTACTAAAGTATTTCACACACTTAGGATTTTTCAGATGAAGATTGTATTGAACTTCAACTTCTGCTTAGCTCTTACACGTTTGTTATGATAACTCAGATAGCGTCAGTTTTTGACAGAACCAGTTGGATCCTTGCCTTAAATACAAGAGAGTATCTTTCTTCCTTTTAGTAGTACCTGCCTCAGGTGAATGTTGCAGAAATCAGGTGCTTACTTAGGTCTTGTTATGACTTATGTAATGGAGCTTTTTCTGCTTAACTCCCTAGGTCAGATTTAAAAACAAAAATAAACTGTCATTTGATCTTCCAAAAGCATATTCTTTGCTTAGCCAGTACACTTGTGGGTCTTGAATCCAGGATGTTCAACATCAGAAACCATAGGTCCCTCTACGCTATTAATTACTGAAAGTAGCTTCTGTGAAATTAACAAGTTTGGAGGAATCTGACAAAGTGCCTTTTATTTAAAAAGTGATGACACAGTGAAGAGTTGATTTATGCTAAAAGCTTATGTTTCTTACTGCTCTCAATTTTTACTAGAGTTAGTAATATATAATTAGTGATTCCACCTTAGCACATGGCCGATACATATGTTCGGTACAAGGGTGTAGAAAAGGCGCCTTTTTTCATTCATTTGTAGTTCTGTAACTTTTCTGTATGAACTCTCAACAGTGAATATATTCTTGTTTAAATTTTGATTGCCTTCTATATAGAATCTTGTTAATATTCTTTGATTTCTTAAGATCAAAGGGCATGCCTAGTTAAGGCAATGTAGCTGAGAATGAAGGTGGAGAAAGTATGGTTTTAATCTACTTGGTTGTACGATTCTTCTTTTCTAATTCAGACCTATATCCAAAGTGTTGGTTATGCTAAACTGACTAGCATGGTAGCTTCTAATGGTTAAATTACCTACCTAGCCAGCGACTCTTGACAGACACCAGATTCTGCAGGAATGTCGTGAATGCACATGTGCATAGACGCATGAAAGGACAAATCATACAGTTTTATTTACCTTAAAAGATAGGGTTAGCTGAATGGTTACTGGCCATGTGATAAGACATTGACATGCTGATAAGTTAAATTCCTTTTCTAAACACAAGTGAAAATCATATATATAGTTTGTGACTACATCAGAGAAGTTGCTTTTATTCAGTATTTTTTTTGCTAACTCTTTACACTTTTTTTTCTGTCTCTAGCTTTTACTTGTGTGTTTGTGGAGCTTGAGCACAATTTCTCATGCTGTTTGGATTTTGAGAATGATGGGAAAAGTCTGTTCCTCGCTATGCAAAGCTAGCAGAAATGGTGCACCATTTTTGTATGCCCAACTTCAAAGTATAATCTTAATCTGAAGACTGTGCTTTTGCTGATCTTAAATTGATTTTAAAGTAACTTCTGAAAGTTTGTTATCTTGTGTGCTTTCTTTTCAGGTTTTTAGCAGAATACCATGACGATTTTTTTCCAGAATCTGCTTATGTAGCTGCATGTGAAGCCTACTACAGTACTAAAAATCCTCGGGCAATCTACTGAAGCTCTGAATGAAAATAGACTCATACTATATATAGCCCATGTTCTGTGACGTGACTACAAGATGAAGATGAAAAATGAATTGAAACAACTTTCGGTGTTGAGGAAATAGGGGAGTCTTCTGTGGTGGTTGGATTACTTAAAAGCAATGGAGAACTTCTTTTTGGAGATGTGTATAGGCTGCATTCTGAATTGCTTGGAGAATTAAATGCAACTTCAACTCCAGATGAGTGAAGAAGCCTTGCTCTGACTTCTAATGCATAAGACTGCATAGAACTATTAAAGGAAGGGTGGCAAAAGCAGATGCATTAGCAGCAGGATGTTTTTGTGAAGATAGTATGTCATGCTTTCATTTTAACTTGACCTCTGTAGCCTGAAAAATAAGACTGTCGCCACAGTTATATGAAGAGAATGCATAACTGGCATCTCATGGATTTTGTTTCCCACAAATTGCACTTCATTTTGTAAAACTGCCGTGATGGAAAAGATCATTTAATGTAAAGGATTTTGGGGGTTGTTCAGCTAGCATGACATCTGCCTCAAGAATGGCTTTGCTTGA
The DNA here is from genome assembly GCF_028389875.1 of Rhea pennata. Taxonomy (NCBI): domain Eukaryota; kingdom Metazoa; phylum Chordata; class Aves; order Rheiformes; family Rheidae; genus Rhea; species Rhea pennata. Next base: position 137,530,717 of record NC_084663.1, on the reverse strand, counting down.
ATGAAAGACGTGTTTGTTGCTTTGTGTTTTGCAAAGATGTTTATGGTTCTTTTCATGATAAGGCTGTCATAGTTCCAAGAAGAACATACCTTGCCGGTGATCCAGCTTCATGTGGCTGAAAATGATTTCCAGAGCCATTATTAAAGAACAGATTTCTGCAAGTAAGCGGAATCAAAAAAGTGATGGCAATTTAACTGGCAAGTATTTCTTTCCTTAATAAAGTACACAGTGGCTGCTGTCTAAATGTGTAATTTTGACTGTCTAAAGTGTTCATTCCTGATTTAATATTTTGAAGAGTGATTGTTAAGTGTGCATAGAATGAGAAGCAGGAGCATTGATAACATAGGCAGAGGAGTCTTTATATCATAGCGTCCTCTTCTACAGACTTAATGTCTAAGGAGACATTCTTTAGGTACTTGAGCTCTGGAAATAGGAATTCATCAAGAATTGAATTCGTAGCGTTTTGACATTACGTTCAGTAGTAAAAATTAATTGAAATATAATTTGTCTCAAATGTCATTAAAGCCTCGTGAGTGATGCAGAACTCTGGGCTTCAGAATTCTGTTATGTAAAGATAGACATGGAGATTTTAAATAGTAGGCAGAGAATAGGACTCAAAGCTCCGAATTGTAGGCTAGTGCATTTAATCACCCTCCTTTCTGGTTTGGAAAACCTCAGTTAAAACACTTTATAATGCAGAACTCAAAATATTCCTTCTAGAGATTTGCAGTGTCTAGGCTTGTTATAATGAATCAACTTTCAGAAGTAAATAACAAACTGTAGTCTATAAAGCCAAAGCAATTGTGAAATTTACTGTTGACAGTCAGTGTCACTTTTCAGGCATACTGGTATATTAAAGCCTTTGAACTGGAAAGATAAAGATTACCTCAGTTTTGGTAGTGGCTGACATGGAGCCAAGCAGATTTGGTGATCCTTATTTCTGAAGTTTCTCATTTAGTGGTACTATTTTTTAAATGTTTTTTGTGTAATACCAAAAAATTTCATGGGCTTTAGTCTTTCCCAAATTACAGCAGTTCTGAATCTCAGCAGAATCTGGGTAGTGCAAAATCCACATTGTGTGTTTTTTGTTTCTAGCTTTCAGCCCTAGTCTTTCAAAAACAAAACACTCCATGGAAATGCTAATTACTATTTAGCAGGACATTCACCATGGAATACTACTTGAAATGGTGTCCTTAATCCTTTCTGTTGCAGGAATGTTGCAATGTATATAATACATCAGATCTTTTGTTCTTCTGTTGGTATCTATTGAATCAAGGCAAATTATGAGCAAAGTTTAAACCTTTTTGTGTGACCATTTTTAATTGTATAAAAATGACAGTTTCTGCATGCCATGGTTTTTAATGCTGTCAGTATTGCTTGATTGATAGGTTTTGATGATTCTCACAGCAGTTTAAAATAAGAAGGTCCAGTTAGTGTCCCTGTACTGTTGATGTGAACTTTCTTGGGAAAAAAAATGGAGCTGGCTGTGGATTAAATATTACAAATTGTCTTGCTCTCGTAACAACCAAGAAAACCTTTCTCCAAAGTGCTACTTTTTTGAACTTCTTTACTGTAATTAAATATTTAAATCTACAACTTCTTTTTAAAATCAGAGAGATGCTGTCCTGGAAGCCTTGTCAATTAGAAATATTGTGTGAGAAATAATATGCATCCTTGACTTATGACAGTAGAGATACTGTCACTATACTTCTACTACTTACTTTTTTTTTATCTGACTTTATTTTAAGCTCAAGTAGTGCAAAAGGCTTACAAAGGCTTTAACCAGAGCAGGAAAGAGGGGAATTTTTAACAATTGTGTAGAGACTTACCTGTTTAGCTCCCAAAGTTTTATAATTATCCTGCCTTTTGAGTGGATTATCCAAAAGTTCTTCTGGAGAGAAGAAGCTTAATAGCATAATTAAATTATTGGTGGTCTTTAACTCCTTAAATGTCCCTGACTGAGACTTTTTGATGGCATTCCTGTCCATCTGGACAGATGAAAGGTTTCTCCAGCCCACTGTTTGTCATACATTGGTCCTGGTTTGTAGAGCTACTCCTATTGGTGCTTCCTAACCTGATTCAGTCAAAATGACTCAGATTAGCTGAAGAAATTTGAAAAACTGACTTAAGCAGGCTAGGAAGTATTCACATGAGCAAGTTTGCTAGCAGACTTTGGAGACAGTGCCTTGCAGAGGAGGAGCTGAGCAGAGCAAGTAGTTCAGACAGTAATGTTTCATACTGGCATAGCTGTTATGCATAACTCAATGCACTCTCATTGCAGATTTAAGGTTTCCTTGTTTGTGCATTTAAAACAATTACACTACTATAATTACAGTATATTACTTTATATGACAAATCTGTTCTTTACATGTACTTCCTGTCAAGAGTGGATATTTAACAAGCTAGAAGGCAGTTCAACTGCTTCAACATAAAGTATGGTGTAGTGTCCTCAGTGTAGCTATCTGCCTTTTATGGGAGAATTATCACAGCATAGGATTGAAAGTAGATAATGCAATTAATGTGGCGTTTAGGAGTGCACTGCTGCCTAGGTACCCAAGATGATCAGCCTGCAGAGACGCTACTAATTCGAGTACTTATTCTAACTTAGTTGGTATTAGCTGAGTAACATTACAATGTGTCACAACTTTATGGAACTATATCTGAACTATATTTGAAGTGCTGTCAGATTACCAAAGAAACTTACACAACACACAGTAACTTTTAATACTATTCAGCTTTATTCCTAATTTTAGGCTTTCCTTCTAAGCCTATTATGCATCAAAAAATTATGCTGTTCTTTCATATGCACCATCTGGAGTTAATGCAATGCATTTTGTTTTGGTACTGTGTTGATAAGTTGTTTGTTTTTTCAAGCTCCATTGAATAGTTTTGTTTCAAAGCTCAGGCTTCCACATGCTAAGATGACCATTGCAGTTGTATCTGAATGCTATTTTAAATATGCATTTCTTTCAGAATGGGACATGGAACAATACAAATTATAGGCAAATGTTGGATTTTGTTTTGCAATTAGTGTGGGCTAACAGTTATATGGTAAACTGTCATGACTGAGCTGTTCAGTGTGAGTTTGTCGAATAGTAATGCAGAATGACCTTACTTTGAGTTATGTTAGAGAAATGTCTTCAGTCAAAAGAGAAAATAAAAGTCTTATTGGAAATAAAAAGCTGTTACTGCTTTTCATATTTGCATCATAAAAAAGTTTTATCAAGACATTTGAGAAGTGCAGTGGGAGATTATTTGAGGTAAGAATAATGTTAAACCCTTAACTTTTTGGAAATTTTCCATTGCCCTACTGGTGTCTTAAGTGTCCTCCAAATGCACGTGTACTGATGTGGAATTATAAGCCTCTATAAGAGGAAAAAAAATGCATTGTTTCCTTTACCTTAGTCCCAGATCAAACCTTTATTGTGCTAGTAAGTTGTACAAAAGCACAATGACAGCTCTTGGACAGCCAGCCAGATCTCAACTTCTGGTGCATCTTTGATTGCTATTAACTTTAATCTACTAAGTAAGCTAACGAAGCAAACATGCAGTTCAGAGTGTGTAAAGTCTACTTAGGAAGTTCTAGAGAAAATGCTGAATACAAGTCACAATGTAAGTGTGTTTAGGCCAAGAGCATCAAGAAATATATTTTCACTGTGTGAACTGTAGTGTTTCCTTGATAATATGAGGGGATTAAATTTAACTGTGATAAACCAAGTTATAGTTACATAGAAAAGCAAATACATATACCAGTGTAATGATCTTCCCAGGGACAACAGCATTTGATGTGTATTTTCTTCATGTATTTGACCGTAATCAATGCAATCTTGAAGTGTTTACATAAGCAATTTTTCACTTGTTTATGAAACAATAGATTTGGAGAGATTTCCAGCTCTTGGTATAACTGCCTTATTTTTCTGTATGAAATAAGTGAATAGAGGTACTATGCTTCTGCAGACATAAGTATTAACGCAGTGTTTCTGCCACAGTTTTGATTTCTTTTTTCCTTAAAAGTTTGAAATCTTGGCGAAGATACTATCAGCAATGACTGAGTGACAGATGCAGATGCTTATTAAGATCTAACTCAGTGCAACCTCCCTATTGCATGCATTATGTATTTTTCCCTTCTAATTCATGTAGCAGCTGGGGTTTTTGTTTTGTTTCTTGTTTTTTGCATTAAGGCTAAGAATTATGGCAAGCTGAATAATAAAATCAGTGAAGCATAAACCTATGCTCAACAATGACAAAGAAATGTGTGCAAAAACGTCTGTACTTTTTTGGCCTGGGAGAAACATTTATGTTGCCCTTCCTGAATTGTGTTTGAGAGCAGTCAGTCGCATCATACATAAAGTGGATGACATCCTTGTAAAGGAAATGAAAAAATTTGTGAGATGCAGACTGGTAACTCCTGGTACTAATACAAACTTTTAAAAGTGTATCCTAAGAAATAAAGTAATTTCTATGCCATTTTGTTGCTGGAAATGACCACAGGTTTTGACTGCAAATAACTTTCATTAGTGCAAGATATTGGGGAAGACTACCAAGGTATTAAAGCGTTGAATCATACAATATGTTCATGTGGGTATTTTGGTATGATGCCAGAAAACTGTGTTTAATGTTTATATAGCAAGAAGTATACCAATAAATGTGTTCAGTTCCTGGCAAAATGAACAGCAGACTTCCATCGTATCAGTAGCATACTGTCTTTGCTAGTCTTTATTTATAAACTATTATTAATAATAATGTCGTCTTAAGCTTCCTTACTTTTCCTGTAGTTTCTCTGAAGTAATCTAGAAAATTAGAAAAACAATGCTTCTGAGAGTCGCAAAGAGGGAAGAAATGATTTTTTGATTCAGATGAACAGGTTGCAAATACTTAAAGACTTTATTTAAATGTTTTTAATTCATTTTGAGCTCTAATCATTAATGTGCGGGCTAAATATAGTCAGGATTTTATTTGTAAGCTCAAAAGTAGATCCAAAGTTAGGCAGCCAAAAAAAAGCATGGTGCAGATCTATAATAAAGGTAAACAGTTTAAATGTGCCTGAAAGTAGCTTTGCTCTATGTGTAAACTTTCTACTTTAAATATGGCTCCCTGACTTGTTTTGGTCACTTGGTGCCAAGCATCGTAAATTAAAGCATAAAAATGATTAAATATCAGCATAAACAAAATATAAAATTTTATCATCAAATTTAATTTAAAAATACAAAATGCTACCATCCCATATTATTAACAAAGAGACACTGCCCTTCTTTTTAGAACAGTTTCTTAGAAGTACAGCATATGACAAATCTGCTGTCACATGGCTGACCTGGTGGAAGTGTTCATCTCAGTGGTAACTGCAAAAGACCTGTAACTCTTCACAAAATATCTTTAACCTGAGCAGAATGTGCTTGTGCTCCACTGATGGGTGAAGAGCATCAGTCAGCAGGCTGCTGGAGACCCCTCAAATGGAACAGATACCAACAAGGTACATCTTATACTTGCATTTTAATTATAGCAGGACAAATAATGCTTCTGTAGTTGTTATTTAGTAAAAAATCTCTCTGCTTACAACCTTCTGCTTTGTAGATTGCTGACTTAAGAAAATGTAAGTAGTTCTGTTGGGTTTAGGTTTCACATGCATGGCTGTGTAGGAGGTAGATTTTACTAATTGTTTTTAATCAGATTAATGAGGAATTCATTTTTCCTTTGCTGAGTGACTAGTGCAGTGATACAACTTCTGATATCATGATTTGTGCCTTAAAAAAAATCATTTATTAAAAGCAACGTGAGTAGCAACTAATTAGACTTTTCAAAAAGATTTTGCTTACTGGCAGATGGATGGTATGACACATGTATGTGCAGTATTGCCAACTTGTAGGCATTAGAAATCATGACTCAGACTCCTGAAAGTCTTAAGAGTGATTAAGGAAATGTGAAGATTAACTCCTGTTTTCTGAGCCCCTAGGGTAATGTGAGTCAAGCTTGTGACAAGAATTGCTGTAGACTTTAGAAAGGAAATAATTTTTCCTATACCTAGGGAGGAATAACCCCATATAGGCTGGAGCTGACCTGCTGGAAAGTAGCTCTGCGGAGAAGGACCTGGGAGTGCTGGTGTACAAGTTGACCATGAGCCAGCAATGTGTCCTTGTAGCCAAGAAGGCCAATGGTCTCCTGGGGTGCATCAGGAAGAGTGTTGCCAGCAGGTCAAGGGAGGTGATCGTGCCCCTCGACTCAGCCTTGATGAAGCCACATCTGGAGGACTGTGTCCAATTCTGGGCTCCCTGGTACAAGCGACTCTACTGGAGAGGGTCCAGCATAAGGCTACGAGGATGATCAGAGGGCTGGAGCATCTGCCCTATGAGGAACGGCTGTGAGAGCTGGGCCTGTTTAGCCTGGGGAAGAGAAGACTGAGGGGGGATCTGATCAATGTCTATAAGTACCTGAAGGGAGGGTGTCAAGGGGATGCAGACAAACTTTTCACTGGTGCCCAGCAACAGGACAAGAGGCAACGGGCACAAACTGAAACAGGCAGTTCCACCTGAACATAAGGAAAAACTTCTTCCCTGTGAGAGTGACAGAGCACTGGCACAGGTTGCCCAGAGAGGCTGTGGAGTCTCCTTCCCTGGAGATACTCAAAGCCTGCCTGGATGTGATCCTGTGCCATGTACTCTAGGTCACCCTGTTTAAGCAGGTGGGTTGGACTGGATGATCTCCAGAGATCCCATCCAACCCAATCATTTTGTGATTCCGTGAAAGCTGAGCTTTTTGGTTATTCACGTATCTTTTATAATTAAGGCTTTAGGGAAAAGCACAAAACCTTGCAAGACTGGCAGTAAAATCATGATTTGGCAAAGCTCTAATAGAGCAGGATGCCATTAATCTGAATATAATCAGTGACTGAATTTATTTGTGAACATCTGTGAGAACACAACACAAGCCTCAGGAAGATTTTCTGGGTAGGGCAGTTATATCTGCTAATTTCCAAAACAGTCCATCTTTGCCAAAGACATAAATCTAAATTTACATATCTATTTTTTTACTTGTTTGGAATGACTATTAATAAAGTGAAGGAGATAAATTGTTTACCATAGTAACAAAATTACCCCATGCTTGGTGGTGAATTTGATGAAATCACGCATCTGAAGAAAACCATAAGCAAGATGACAATTCTGCAGTTTCTACACTGTGTGCAAGAGTGTTTTGCCAAGTTATCTGTCTTGTTCTGGTTGCAACAAGAGAAGTGTGTTACTGTTGCCTTAGGTCTAGCTCTATCAAAGAGCGTAGATATCTAACGGGCAGTCTAGGTGAAAGTCAGATATGTGTAAGCCTGAGGGAGCAATCTGCAAATCCTTTCTCATTCCAAGTCTTGTTTGGGCTGCAAGAACCTAACTTTTCAGTGAAGTTATTAGATAGAAAATCTCAACTTTTAATATTTAATGTTCATTTTTGCTGTTTAAACAGTGTTTAAGTCATTTTAGCCTTCAGTTACATTAAAAAAAAAATGAAGGTGCAGCAACACTTATGCCTGAGATCAGATGAAGCTATAGGGTGTCTGTAGTTAACCTAGCAGTTAAGGTGCCTAGTTACTCTTCAAGATAGACTTGTAAGTAGTCAACAGGGCCAACAAATGCCAAAACCCTAATAGTGTTTTCTCAAGTTCGTCCAGGTCATGTGTTCCCAGGTATTACTGGGAAGAGATGAAAGTATAAGAAATTGGGCTTCTCATTCAAAGAGGTACCTAGGAGACTTGTAGATCAAGGGTAGAGAGCTCAGGAAATGAGTCCTGCAAGAGAGAAGTAGAGTGTTGCATTGGAGGAATGATGATGGAAGTGAATGGTGTGGAGAGGAGTATGTACAGAAATGCTGAGGAATTGCTCAGAAATATGGTAAATACATGAATTTTGTTAAGATGTAACATGTTTTCCAAACCAGGATGATGCAGGCTTCTCTGATACTATTGACAAAATTATGAATTGCCCATAAGGTCAAGAAGTTCCTTTTCTGGAATAGTACAGGTGCAATTAGACTCTGGAGTAGATGATTAAGACTGAACTGCTTCACAGCGCTCAATATCTGTGTAATGCAGTAGCTGTTTCTCTAAATACTTAGATAATCTTCCTGTTAAGTAGTCAGATTGGGGCTCACTGAAGGAAAACAAACATGAAGTCTATCAAACTAGAGAGGATTTTATTATGGAAACCAGCTTAGAGATTCCAACCCTAAATGAAGACTTTGTAATGGTGCTGTCCAGGCACTGAGGGGGGAAATTTAGTGTATGGGAAGATCACAGAACACTGGCAGATGCCTCTTATTTCCTTGATTTTATCTTAGAGCAAAACAGGAAGAAAATTCATGTCTTCCACTAGAAAAAAATGAATCTGACAAGTCTCATGGAGCTATGAGTGGCAGACAGGAAAGCATAAAAGTAAATCAGTCAAAACATTTTTAAAAACTTTTCTCATCCTCAGTCTGACAACACCATTTCCTTGAAAGCAAGGTTATGTTGGATATTTTTCCAGTCACTTTTTAACATTTATTGTGCTTAGCTGAAAGGTACCTAAAGGGGAATGAAGTCAGCACCATTTTCTCTGATAAATAGCTTGAAAACTCTAAGTACAGCTGCCTGAATGCTATGGCCAGTAAGAACAGAAAGATGTGTATACTGCACAGCCTGAATACTGGAGTTGATAACAGTCATCACCTGGTCAGAATGGAGTAGTTTGTACTGCCTGGTTCCTTCTCAGTAACGTCACAGCAGCATTGCACCAGAGCATATGAACAGCAAGAAAGAGTCTGAATGATCCCAATAGTCAAGTATGCTCTATTCTACCTGCTTCTTGGTGGAAACTATTTTAATTAAGTGAGGTTCTTGAGGAGAGAGATGGATATGATGGGCATTGGGCCTCTTTTTGCTGTGTTGAGAAATACAGGGACACTTTTAAAACTAACTAATGATTAACATTTGGCTGGAAACTATATTTTTTCTAGAAGAGAAAGAAGTTACTTCTCCCATTTTGAACTTTTATATCAAGAAAGCATTTATAAGCAAACTTATAAATATTGAGCTAGTTCTCTTTTCATTTTACTTGGAAGAGGCAGATTTAAAGAATAGAAATTATAACTCCTGCATTATTAGTAAAATTCCTGAGCATATATCTCTCTAAATATGCAAAAGCAAGCAACTCACTATAGCGAGCAAACAGTAACATTTTGTTATGCTGTGGTCAAGCCCTATGCATCCCTACTTCTATACAGTATGTTTGTTCAGAAAGTCTAATTTGAGAGATAAAGGAGTAATTCCAACAAGCTAGCCTAAGCTCTCATTACTGCATAAATGAATACTGAGGTAATCATTATATAAGCAGTTATATATGAGCATAGCTAAACATGCTGCAGGCCACATGGGTCTGAGAACAGCATGTGCCAAACAAACTTGAGTGCTTTCTTTGATACAGTCATAATTTCATTAGATAATGGACATAACGTAGCTAGATTTCTGCAGAAATTTGAGGGATTTCCCCAAGGGAATCCAATTTAAACATCTTTTAATGTACCTTTGAATAAACAGAGGAATTATTGTGGTATTAATACAAAACTGGATGAAAAATCATATGGCAAAGCAATTATGAATGTTAAAATAGCTAAGTGGAGCTCACTGAGGATTAGTGTCAAGACTAATACTTTAATACATTTCTCTATAAATGACCCTGAAAGAGTAACAGAAGAAAACTTTACATGTCAGTCAAATTCACAGATGATATCAAGAGATTGCAAAGAAAGAGGAGACAATAGATAAGTGACAAAATAAACCAGGCAGTTTAGAGAAAAAAGAAACATTCAAGGACAAGATGTAACTTTCACAAATGTAATGGGTTTTTTGCAGATTAAAGGAACACTAAAAATGTAAATGTATTCACAGAAGTCCATAGATGCCGATTTCATCGGGAGACAAGAACAGTCATATGTAACAGCATGTTATATCATGTAACCCAGGGGGAATAGTTTAAATCAGCTTTTACCAGTAGTCTTTGGTCTTGCACACTTCGTACCTGTGGGAGAGGCATCCGTAAACTGCTTTGTTTCACTGTATAGAAGCTTCGCTATTTTGTTCTCCTTCTCAGGTCGAAAGCAAGTAAAACTCTTGGAATCTGTTGTGATTAAACATAGCTTTGGCAGTGCCTGTGTTTTAAAAGAATGGGGTTTGGCTGGTGTTTTGTTCTGCCAGTGACTGGAGAAAAACCCTTTACCAAAAGTTTTAACGAAATCAGTATGTCTGTGAAACTTGCCGACTTCTCATCCGTCAGTGATGTGACAGGTTGGTGCATGGCTAAATATATCTCTATCCATCTGCATATGTTATTTGCTTCCATATATACAACATAACATAACCTCCTTATTGCAATTTGTCATGCCTAAAGCAGGTTTGGAGAAAACGTTACATTTAGCAGAGGGCTACAAAACTGTATGAGTTTGTCATCCTTGGATAAAGTAAAAGCAAATACTACCCTGCCAGATAAGCCGGTAGCCAGAAAATAGATGGCTAAACTGAGCTTTGGCTAACCAATTACGTTGTGTGAAGAAGGGGACCAGCAGTTACAAAAGGAGGTTTTTTTTCAATAAACAGCTCTTCTTTGCTAATCAGAAAAAAGGGCATAGCTAGGTTTCAGGGGGAGGAAGAGATGAGGCAAAACCCTCAAGTTTCTACAGATCCTGAACAAATATAAAGAAGTTGTGGAAAAACTGAGGCAGTGATTCAGATGCCATTTTTTAGTTGCTTTTCCGTAGGTCTTTGTTTTTTGTGCTAAATAATATTCTGATTTTCTAGAAATCTTGGCAATGTTTTATGTACTTCTATTTTCACAGATCTCTCAAAAATAAACCAGTATAATAAATTAACTGCAAGGGTAGGTGCATGTAACAAACTTTGAAAATATTTCTTTGGGATTATGGAGGAAAACAGAATGCAAAACAAAGTCACCTAAGGTCTGAGGTTGTCATGCTATCAAGATTTCGCCTGGGAAAGACGTGCTCCTTATTGCAAGATGACATCTAAGGCTATGGAGTCACTGTAGCTGCCATATGAAGTTGGACAATTAATTAGGAACAGCGTATTTTGTTGTAAATGGCAAATATTCAAAGAAATGTTGTCGCAAGAATGAATATGTCTTTGCAAATAAATCAACAGTGTCTGCAGGGTGATTAAAGTATCTCGTGGAGGGAAAGGAAAGCGTGGTGTCTTAGCCTGGAGAGCCTGTGCTTCAAGTTTGACGTGCCCTTCATACTTCTTGTTGGCCTAAATTTATAAAGGACTGAAGTTTTTTTAAAATGAGAACCATTAATTTAGAATCTTAAATCCCAAATTGGGATCCTTACCTCCAGTCCCTCAGCTAATTCTCTGGATGCACATGTTTTCACACTGAAATGCACTCAGTACTTAGTATTTTGCTTCTGTGCATATATATGAAGAACTGTTGGAGTAGCAATTAGACCTCAGCATTTCTTGGTGTGTGTCCTGGTCACCGTTTAAAGGATTTAGGTCTCTTCTCTCTAGTCCACTGACTCTTTAATTACTTTTTGCCCAGTGATATGATTGCAACAGGAGGGGAGAGGAAACTTCTAACTATAAAAGTTGAGGTGGGGTTGTTGGGGTAGGGAGTGAGTTCTGTACAAAATAATTTGATTAAAAGGGAATCTCTCTCCTCTACCCACCACACATAATAACCTGAGCCTTTTATACTACGGAGAAAAGGTATGTCTGTGAATAGGGCGATGTGGGAGAGGCGTCCAGGCTGTAAATCCCAACCTGATACCAGTCCTTTTACGGTAGCTGTGACTCAGGTGCGTAAGGTCATGACGATGGTGTGCCACAGGACGAGTGCCTTTTTGCAGCTTCTCCTGGCGAACCTGGGCACTGGCAGCCCCCTGTGTTGCCCAGGGGCCAGGCTCTCACAGGGCCTTGCCAGCTGGTGGGGCAGCACTCAGGAGCCAGGCACCAGGGGTCAGACATTGCAATACCCACAGCTGCGAAGCCTAAGTCCCCTAGCCTTTGTGTCTGGCTTATCATGCAGATAAAAGTTGTAAAGGGACGTTAAAAACCAGTAAGATATTCAGATATGGTCATACAAGGCAAGCGAGGACTAGAGACCTTCCTAAGCTTGTGTTCTGCTCTCTCATCCGTTACCTTCATGGCAACAAGACATCTTCAGGGTTAAGTGGAAAGCTCCCCGTTCAAGAGATGTCAGCCTTTTCAGTGCATGTGCTTCCTTTTCCTCCTCAAAACCACTGACTTGATCCACATCTCCTGGAGTTCACGGGGCGCAGACTGCGCTTACTGTGCCCAGGGCGCACATCCGTGCTTGCAACCCGCTTGCTGGGAAGGGACCACTTGAGGCTGCTGGACAGCTGCCAGAAGCAGGGTTGGAAGAGCTGGCTGAGCACGCAGGTGGCCGGACAAACTTTTTTTTCAGCCGGCACCCCTAATTTTTGAGGCAGAGGTTATCAGTGTTGACCCTCTGCACATTTTCTGAATGTGCCTGCTGTAAGGCTCCCAGTGAATCACAATGTTGTATCAGATCATAAATACAGACTTTGTACGTGCACTCAGGGCAGCTTATTTGTGCACAGCAGGGTCAGCAGCGCGATGAGCCCTATTTCTGCAAACCTCCATAAGCATTTTTGTTGTAGAGTCTGAAATACGCTTAATTCCATAATACGTTACAGGAAGGTTTGACCACTGGCTAGCTATAGGCTGTGCATCTTTTTTTCAGTTTAATGGCCGATCTGCTGTTTAAACTATAGTTTCTCCTGCAGATATAAAGAACTTCTGGATCTGTCAGTCTGAATGATTTCGTATACTTCCTGGGCCTACAGCTATTTATCAAACTAGTGATTTTGTAGTCTATTAACTGGCTCAAGGAAGTTTTCTTTACTGAAGCTTCATTTTTCATATTTTGCTTTTCTCTGGTGAGTATATCGGGTCTGTTTGTTTTAAATTTAATTAAAGCATCTTAACTTGACAGGGAAACATAATTCCATAAGATACAGGAGTCTTTCACTATAACAAAGAAACCTAATTCTAATCCTTGCTGGGTAGAATTTTATTCATTTCAAGTGAAATGACAGGCTTTTCTCTTGTATTTAACCAAAGTTTTAAATCACTAACTTAGAGATTAACTATATATATCTGTAACTATATAACATAATTAAGCAATTAAGCAAACTCTGGAAGGATCCAGTTATTTTACTGGAACTTTGAAATGTGTTTCATACTTCCTAAATGTTTTGGAGAAAAACAATATATTGAGAAAAAATAGTTGGCAGTAGTCAGCATTGAACATATAATAAATCTAAATTAACCTACAGTCCTCAGAGACGTATTGCACTGTTTTTGAGGCATTCATGTCTAGTGCTACCATTTTACCATAACTACAGTATCATGTTTTCATGAGGCTTTCTGTTTTTTAAGTCACCACCCATCTTTGAGTCTGACTGCAAAGCTACTTTAACTCAAGTCAGTCCAAAAACTGTATCTTTAGAGTCACAACTGTAAATAGCTCTGATGCAGAAGAATATCCTCTTCTTCTTTCAGAAAAACTGTTTCCCTCCCTGATTATCTTGCCAGAACTTCTTGCAAGTGCACAGAGTTGTAAGAATGGAAGCATTAATGGTTTTCAGAAGAAAACACACGAGGAGAACGTACTCTGTCCTATTTCATCTTCGTTGTTTCAGTTTCAGGAGCATGAAAGTTTTACAGCATACTTTTAGCTTTTCTTTTTTGGATTAAGCGCAGTCCCAGATGTCCTGTCAAAATAGCTAGATGGTGGTAGTTAACAAGTATGTTAATTAACATACTTGTTAATTACCACCATTTTCCGCTCCATAAATTATTGGTCTTTCACTTTCTCTTGTTAAGCCCCATTCACTGAAACACAGCCTAAAATTTCTTACCTCATTTCTGCTGAGAAGGAAGAGCAAGCACGGAGTCAGCTACTGCAGCTCAGCTGAGGAACGGTAATTCATTGCGCTTCAGGAACTCGTCAAACGTTGATGGCTTTGTCCTTTCTCTGGGAAATGCTTGAGAGTGAGGGGAAATTTTCAACAGGCTTGAGATGGCGTCAGTGCCTGCAAGCTGGGGACCTCCACAGTATTTCTCATCAGTCTAGAAATCTCCGACAACATCTCAGTTTTATGTGCTAGATTATTTCCAGCCCTGCTGAAGCGTTGTGTCTATCAGATATTTTGTTATTTCTGATGCTGAGCTCTGAGGGCTAGGTCTCCAGGAAGAATCATGTAAATGACAGACAAGTAATTTCATTTCAAAAGTGATTTTTTTTTTTTTTTTGAGCTCTAGCCTTTTCAAGCTTCATTTTCAGGTCCAAGCATCGTATTTAGGGCTTATAATGCTTGTTCAGTATCACAGATGCGTTGAGTACTTTCCTGATAGCAGCAACTGAGTTGCATTAGGTAGAGGTATCTTGACGGTCACCACAGAAATGCTTCTAAAATGATGATATAAATACAGTTTTAGTGATCTGGGGTTTTTGTTTGTTTGTTTTTGATTTGATTGGATTTGAGCCAAATCCCAAGGTTGAAAAGGATTAACAGTCCAACTTTGTTAGTAATTTAAATGCAGCAGGAACTGCTCTCTGTGCTGCCTTCAGCACTACCCTAGTCGCATGTGACTATCGTAACTATCGCCTTACTAGGGCGAGATGCCAAAGACCGGCCAGAAGAACCAGCAGACTGCACTAGTGTGCTTGAACTTTAAATGTTTGCTTCTGGAAATAGTAGTGAATCCAGAGGGGTATCAGAAAGTTAAAGTAAAAAGTTGCCAACAATTTTTCATTCTGCATAACATTGTAGGGAAAAAATGCTGTAGTTGCAATTATGGAGTTCTTCTTCCCAGTAATAATAAATGCAGAACAGACAGATAAACCTAACCAGTGCTTTATCTGAAAACAAATAAATAAATAAAGCTGAAAATGCTTTATCAGCACAAGCTAGTCAATGCAGGAAAAAACAGATTTGAAAAAAACGGAAATTGATTGATCGGTTCAGTAAAAGTCTTGTAACGAATAAAAACTACACCTCAGGGAGAAAGAGAGAGCAGCTACTGAGTGCCCGCTCTGCCCTTACGTCATATACTGTGAGCAATGGGTTTCGGGAGCGCGCTTCCTCCCTCTGCTAAAGCGCTCAGTGCTACGTGAGCATGTTTTTTCTAAGGCGCTGCAGAGAGAGATTCCTAACCAACAATCCCGTCTTGAGATCTCTAGGCTTATGCATTTGCATGCTTGGAATATTATCTTAGCATACTCATGTTTTTGTAAAATGAAATCAAGCATCGGCTCAGGTTTCACTTAGCTGCAAGAAGGAGAGTTGTATTTGTAAGTTAAATTAAGTTAATGTATGCACTCTGACGTGTCTCTGGGCAAGTAAGTTCTTTGTTTTAGACATATTTACATTTTTGTATCTTGTTCTCATTCCACCTTGTATTTATATATTCCCTGTACCTCAGAGAAAACTCCATAGGGAAATGGGAGCTAGAAAGCTATTTCACTATTAAATCAAGATATTTTTCTGATTTTGAGGGGGAGAAGGTAGGTTTTGTGTTTTCATTTCGTGGCCTTTGTTTGATTCTTTTATGTGTTTCCAAAGTCTGTGCTCTATAATTAAATTCAAGAAACTTGTGCTTTATTTTCGTGGGAGTTTTGATTTATTTGCTTTTTAAATATTATAGAGACAGAAATTTTCCTGTATTCATCCTAAGCAAAAAAAACCTTCAAACCCATTTCATTTAAACCACTGGTTAGTATGTGTATTTTGGCAACCTCCCACTTTTGCATCATGACAGTGCAGCCGCAGAGAGGTAACGTACCCGTGTCTGGGTGCATTGCCAGCTCCGGCTTTAGCTCATCCCCACAGCAGTGGGGAGGAAACCCAACTTCTGGCAGCGTGAAAGCTCCAGCGGTCACCACTGCTGATTAGGCTTCTGAAGTGAGCACGTGAAAGTGGAAAATTTCCAGCAAATTCCCAGGAGTGGTGGTTGCAGGAGCTTAGTTTTGCCTTTAGATCCTGAGAGGAGTTGATGAACCGCAGCCCTGAGCTGCCAAAATCCAGCAGGGCGGGAAGAGAGGAGCGATTCTCTCAGTGGCTTTATGAAAGCAAAGACTCAGCAAATGCAAACTCACTTCTGCAAGGCAGGCAGAGTAGACAGCAAGCTATGCTGACTGGCTTCTCCCAGGAAAAGGAATGGAATATGGCTCGGGAATTACGGCCAGAAATTTAAAATGTAAAAGGTTACTGTCGGCTAACGTTTGTGGCAATGAGCATTTTACACCTTGCATCACGACAGCCTCCCAGCAGATTCCCTCCTACTCACAGAGTAGATGAATAAGTGACTTCTTACAGTTGCCAAACAGATTTGTGCCTATGACTCGTTACTAATATTATGTTTGTTTTCCATATTCTTGGACCCAATTTTAGCTTGCCTGGCTGGTATCAAAACTGGGCCAGATGAGCAACCCTCGTGTACCTCCTCATTTATGCTCTTGAATAATACAAAATCAACCTCAGGGCCGATGCGGGCTGACAAGTCAACTTGAGTCTATCAAAAAGTGAGTATCACCTTCATAAGTCTCTTATGAGCAGACGAGGGGGGAGATAAGAAGTTGGAGGAAATTAAAGAACTTCCCACAAATGAAGTCTGCTCTCCCGTCACTCGTAGTGCGGGCAGGGGCCCATCAGGATGAGACACAAAACAACTCTACTCATAACGATGCCGGCAAGGTGGGTAAGTGACAGGAGGTACTAATTGCTGCGAGCAGACAAAGCAAACAAAAATAATGAAGCCTACAGGAAAACAAATGCTGTGATTAGGAAGCCATTGAATATTTAGGGCCAGAGAAGTAGCAGAGGAAAAAAATAATTATGTTTAACCCAGTGCAAATAAATAATTGCACTTGGAAAAGATGAATCTTTTATTTCAAGCTTTACAGGTTGTCAATAACATATTAAGTAACAGCAATAAAACCACAAGAATAATTTGTAGTTTCTGGAAACAACAAAACAGTCTTTCATGTTTTACCCTTAATGGAAGACAACAAAATGGCACTTCATGTGGTAAAATATTTCACTGTAGGTAGTTTAAATTTTTTCTAATTAATTTACAAAGTTTTCAAAAGTGACAAGTGATTCCTCATGCTTTTGTTTGGCAGTGTCTAAGCAAGAGATCTGACTTGGCTCATTTCTCAGAAGTGCTGGCTACCTCTTTTAGGAGCAACAGCCCTGTATAAGAGATATCAACACTGACATCTAAAAATACAGATTCTCGAAATCACAATGTGCCTTCCAAAATATCAATATCTATTTATGAAGGCACCCTGGAACCATCTTCAAAGAAGTGGAGGAATTAAGCTAACCGCTTCCTAAGTGCAGCTTCAGATGATAGTAGTAGTTCCTTTCTGAGCTGCATTTTGTTATTGTGACCTTCTTTAGTCAAAAATCTAAAATGTGAACTGCCTTGACACTCTAATATTGCTACGGTAGTTTCATCATAGCAGAGGTGAGATTTACAGGGTGAGCAGAGGTGTAAAGCTTCAATTTAGATAAATGAAGCACTTACACACAACAATGCCTACAATAATAGTGTTATCTGAGAATGATAGCAAGCGCTTATGGTACAATTTTTATGAAATATATGAATCATCGGCCTTTTGGGGAACCTGTGGTAACTTCCTTCTCCTGATTCTGTGTTAATAAAGCAATGTTATTTCTATTTCTTATCCATCCTGTGGAGAGAAAAATATTAGCAAACACCAGGGTTTAATAATCACAGCCTTGAGAAGGCAATTTATGTGTTTCAGAAGGATACAAATAGTCCGGGAGCATACAGAGTTATGAAGGAAAGAACAGTGTTTTCCTCAAAAGTTGCAAGGCCCCGTTCGGAGCTGTGCTGTGGAGCAGGACCGCCGTGGAGGCCGGCACCTAGTTCTGCCCTGCTAACTGGGCCAAGGCTTACTGCAGATTATTCCGGACCACCAGCTTCCCCAGCAATGGATGCAATCGCGATTAGTCACACAGCTTTCACGTTTGGACCGCTATTCTCGCTATCGAGGGGATGAATTTTTGGATGTGATGCTTGCTTGCTCTTTTAGCACTCTGGGCAGAAAAAATACCTTCAAATTGCTACAGTTCTTCTAACGATTGATTTTATCTGGAAATAAGATTAGGGCTGCCAGGATGATTTTTTTGGACCAGTCAATATTTGCCCTGTGAGTTCTCTTTGGAAATCACTCAGGTGTGTCAGGGGATATCTTTCGTTCAGCTTTTGCAGGGTACCATGTGCGTTAACTATATTGTTTGATTGACATTTGTGAGAGATTTGTGTGTGTATGTGTGTGTGTGTGTGTTTATTTTTTTTGCTTATGTTTGCAAATGGACCATATGGTCATTTCCAGGTTCAATGCCACATTTAAAAACTGTAGCTTCTTGTTTCCCAGGAATATTGTAAAGACTGTGAGTAACTCATGTAACATTTTCTTATTAAGACACGTGTTTTCTAATGACATGTGCTTTGTTCAGATGGGATGATGAAAACCTATCAATTCTTTTAATTTCCTGCTTCCATGCCCTAATGTGATGGTTAGTAAAATAAAAAAAAAAGTGCTGGTATAATCCAGGAATGCTCAGCAGCACAAAAATCACAACAGGGTTGAATTCTCAGCAATCTTTTCTCTTAAGAAAAAAAGAATAAATCTGAAATCAAATGAAGTGTACCGGAACAAAATGTAAGTATGGGCAGAAAAGAATTGATAGTGCCTACTGAGTTGTAACATTTTCTAGACTGAACTGATTCATTTTTCAGAAAATTCTGAATGTAGTTTGGGCATTTAGGTTGTGAACCAGAAAGCCCATGAAGTCAGCGTAGTCCTCCTGTTGTCCCAGCGGCTTGTGTGTTAGGGGCTCCATGGAGATGCAGATTAGCTTGACTGCACGTGGAAAACATTCTCGCACGTTCAAATCCCGTTTCATCTTTCTCATGTGTATCATCCCTCATCCTTTTCTAAATCTCATTACCTATCCTAGAAGCATAACAACAGGAACTGCAAGTAAGCCTGTGTTTCATTCCGCTTCATTTTTTGATATGTGGAAAAGACAGGGATGACTAAAAGGTCAGTGATTAAAGCCTGAGACTGAATGTAACCATGTTTCTCTGATCTCCAGTTGGACTAATAAGAGAAAGTACAGTTCCTTTCTGCTAGGCACCTTTTATTTTGTGACCTTAGTTATGTTCTGAGAGCATGTGTTTGAGACGATCTCTGGTGCTCCATTGCTTCTTCAGAGCAGATTTCATTTCACTTTGTAAGGAGATTCAGCGGTTCTAACAGCAGTGCTCGAATCCCTCATTCTGTCAAGAATGAAAAATTATCCTTTTCCTACTCCTTCTGCCACATGCACAGATGTACACATCCTAGGGCAAAATCCTGAACATGCTAAAGTCCAGCAGGGCCATTAAACGGCAGTAGAATAACATATGTATGTAGTATACATCTCTGGTATGGGGAGTCTGGGGAAATATGTAACCTCTTGTCAGAGGCAGGATTTATTGTTAGAAGAAAGAAGAGAGACAAAGTAAAAGCACAGCTGTTAATCTGATGTTTATGCTGATGAAGAAGAGCATTAACTAACTATTGCCAGAGTTAATAAGGGGGAGCATTCTGCTTATCACTTCAGTATTTTCTGGATTTCCTCAAACTGAATTTCAGTTAATTTTTTTGTAAATAACACCCCCCCTTTTTTTTTCTATATGCTCAAAATATCCAAATGAGAGAGCACTATTCATTAGAGATGTCCAAGGATGGTGAGCCTCACTGTGGTTAGGCTTGAGACAGATGTGTGCAATGACTTTAAAGCTGATCCTTGTCTGAGTCAGTAACAGATGCTGCTATCTGTTGAGATTTTTGGGATGTATTTAATCTACCAATGTATTACGGGCAAGATCCTTGGCCTGAATGGTTGGTAGAATTGCATTAGTGGCAATATGACAGAAAAGGACCTGGTGAGCTTAAAGGAAGCATCAGATTCCACCAGCTGAATCATTTCACAAAGAAAAACTGGTAGCTTACCTCCTGCCAGCTACATACTAAAAATAAACTATTCAGTGTTGTTTATTAAAATGCAATCATGAGATACTGCCTTCTGTTCTATATCTCCACACTAATAAGCAAGATATTTAGTAAATCAACAGCCTCCAACTTACAAGCGCATGCTAATGAATATAAAACCCCTTCTGCAGCTCTGTGAAAGATTATCCAAAACACTGAATGCATCTAGAGAACAATAGAATGTAGCTGTTCCTACCAGCATTTCATTTGCACACAGGCAGTTTGCAATTATTTAAAATTTGTTGACGTTCAGAAATCTTTTTTTGTAATATGCCATACTGAATGTTATAAGCTTTTTTTTTTTTTTTTTTTTTTTTTTTTTTTTTTTTAAGATGTGACATGATTTGCAGTGTGCTTTAGAGACAAATTGATTCTTCATAGCAATCTTATGGCTTCTTCAGAAATGTCTTGGTAGACCTGGAGTACAAAGAAAGCTCTGGACAGGTGTTGCCTGGCAGTTTTGTTCTAGGGATATTTCAAACTCTGACATTTCTTCTGCCTTGGTGGCTCCTAATGCTGGGTGCTTTTAGAAGATACCAGCAATCAAGCTGGAACTAGGCACCCTTATGAGGCCAAACTGATGACAGGAAGCAGAAGGGTCTTCTTGTCTGGAGAGCAAGGAGGGGACATGGATAGTAGTTATGTATGCTGGACTTCTTAAAAATAAAAAAACGTCGCTTTCAGATGCTGATCATATTGCAGATACACACAGTAATGTCAGGACAGCCACAAACATGTACAGAGTCAGGTGGTAGGCACATGCTTAGCAGCATGGCACACCCCAGATCAAATCTATCACCTCAAATATCACAAAGATGGTAGTAAAGCCAACCCCCAGCCTGGAGCAGGGTTAGCTAAGAGCAGGGAAAAGGGTCAGCATGGCAGGAAGCTGGCTTCAAACACCCCTCCAACATACAGCTGCAGAGCCCAAGGGCTTTAGTGCTGCGTGGCGAGGATGGCAGCTCCCCGTCAGGCTCCTCACTGAGCTCCCAGCTGGACAAGTGTCCAGCTGCAGGAATGTGCAAAATCCCCTCTGACTGAGCGCTCTGCCAGGCTTCAGCCACGTGACAGTGCTGCAGGGCACTGTAACAAGTAGGGCAGAGGATGTGAGCTAAGGGCTTCCTAGCCACCGTGAGCAGGGGTCCTCTTGGGCCAGCTTTGTGGGCAGTTCAGGAGCAAGCTTTCTCCTACCAAGCTCCAGAGTTTCCCCAAAGCTCCTGTCTAACTTGCAAGCAAATAGTATGAACACAGAAGAGTTGAGGCTTCAGTGTGCATTTGTGCCTGAAACATTGCATGATACAAATGAAAACTCAGAAAGATCTACAGGTGTAAGTCACCTCTTTGTCTTTCTCCATAGATGTTCTTTGAGTTAATTCATTCACAGTGAATAGTAGCTCTGTTTTTCATGCTACTGATGTGCATATGTATCTATCTGCTCTTGGCATGTTTGCTTCTGTCTTAACTAAAATTCCAAAATTTTTTCTATACTATGACACTGTGGATGTCCATGCTCCAGCTAAAGCTACTGTGCCAGGCAAGAGCTATTATTATTATCCATTCTTTCCCTTTTATTATTTGTTATGGGCAGTGGCTATATAGAGTGGTTGCGTTTGAGCTACTCACTCTGGGCTCCGTTGTAGCAACTGGGCATAAAGAGGAATGTTAAGATGTGATTTGTCTTTAGCATAACATGATGAGTCAGATAAATGGGTCAGATGTGGGATTCTTGGACAACCAACTCATATACATAAATTTACTTTGTAAAATCTGAAGTTAGGTGAATGAAACCTATTCTCCATGTGCTGTGACCACCACATATCTCATCATCTTCCACTGTCCCACTGTAGTGTGTATTCCTGCTACTTCCTCTCTACGTCCCATCTCTTTCTCCTTGGCAGTTGTTTCTCCCTCTTTATTTGTATAACTCACAGAGCAGACAAACTTGCATACTTCGCCCTATGCCAAATGCACTGGGACTCTGGCCTGTAAGCTACTTCAACACAAATTACAGTAATGAGCCTCATCATTGATAACTTTCCATTCAGGAAGGTACTTAAACATGTTTGTAAAACTGACCATGTTTATCTTCCACTGAAGTCCATGTTACCCGGGTACATGCTTAGCCTTCGGTATGTGCTTTTTTATTCGGTCACGGGTTGTAACTCAGTTGTCTGAAACAGATGCTCTGCTGCGACACCTCAGACCTGAGGAAAGGGGAGCCAAGATCGCCCGTGCTAATCGGAAGCAGGAAAGGGGAGCCAAGATCGCCCGTGCCGCTTGGCTGCTCTCCACTGCTGCTTGGCTGCTCTTGGCGTCTCCGTGGCACTTCATCGCTACCGCGTGGTTGCCCACAGTCATTCCTCGCGTTCCTTTCGAGGTTCTCAACTTGTTTTACAAACAGTACCAGATCTGGTGAGGAGCGAAGTGTCTTGTAGCTGATTGATTAGCTGTCTGCTTAATAAAGTCTATCCTTCATACGAAGTCTTGGCTTTCACATTCAGGCTCAAGCTTGGTTTGGAAACAGATTCCTGATTCCTTCCCTTTACACAGCTGACAGCGACTGTTACTGTGGAGTTTTGAAAGCAGAGTTATGTTATTTTGAGTCTTTATATTTCATGTACAGTGCTTAGGTTTGCAGCCCTTCACACAAAGTATGGTTCCCAAAATCACTGGATTTGGCAGAGGTGAGCCAAAAATAAAAAGTTTGGCCTGTGTCTTTCTTACAACCCAGGATGCAGAGCAGTAACAAGGCCCTTAATACAGCAATGATTTAAATTATTTTCATCAGCTGTTATTAAATAACTTTCATTTTGAAGCAACTGCACATTTTATTGATTCTGTTCTTTCTAAGATGTGATGAGATCTTACAGTCCAATTAAACGGTGTTCTCCAGCAGTCTCTCTCTGAATTTTTATGCAAACCATTACACTTACTGGATGAGAACAAGCTGTGTTATTAGCTTTTTTCAAACTGTCAAAACATTTAGCAATCATATCCTGTGCTGGTGCTGCATGTTGCTTATTCACAGAAAGAAAATATTATGTGTCCAGGGGAAACAGAAATGCAAACTAGCTGTACAAAAGGCTTCTTCTCGCCCAAGGTGGTTGGTGGGCAGCAGAACTGGAGAATTAGTGTGTTTGGGGAGGGGATGCTTATTTTTTTAGATTTAACTCCTGTATAATTTATCCAGAATAAAAGATGTTCTATGTGCTTTTAATATTCTTTCCTGTGCTACAAGAGGGACAGCTGCGTATAGCAGCAGAGAAACTGATTGGGAAATTGTGGGTTAAACAGTTTTACTCTCTGTCTAGATTATTATCACTGCCAGATGTGCTATGTTTTGAGGTTTGTTCAACACTTCAGTACTAATTTCTCTACAATTCACACTTGTAGATGTTACAAAAAGAGAAAAAGCTGCTTTAAAAATGTTCCTCACATAAAGGTTTCTAAAAAACCCCCTGTTTTCATAAGGAAAGGTTAAAAATCAATGTCATTAAAGGAAAAAGTCCAACAATCATATAACTTTTCTTTGAAAAAAAATATTGATTTCTTTTTTACTTTAGACCAAAAGGGAAATAGAGCTTTTGATAGATTAATTAGAAGCTGAAATGTGTTTATTAACTCCTTTTTTATATCTCTTCACTTTCTGTTGATCAGGCTGACATGATCTGCTCCTCTCATCTTTGAGATCATTTCTTCATGTACTGACAAAGTGCTTGAAAGAGCTTATGATGCTTGATAAAACAGCTCCATAAAAACACTTTGTTTAGAAATTTCACTCCAAATGAAATCACTCCATCATCCCTTTGGTTTGGAGAAGTGGAAGGCTAGAGGAGAAAGGAGTCACCGTCCACCTGCCAGATTCTGCCCACCTTCCGGCTGCCTGATTCATGCACCTACAGAGAAGAGCAAAATATTACTGCAAATGAACACAAGGGAGCCAAATCTGTCCTCGGTAAGGATACATTTACTAAAACAATAATTTTGTTGCTTAGGAATTTATCTCCTCTTTCCTCACTTGAAGTAAGCCTTGTGTACGTGACCAAATTAATGTCTCAGCAGCAAAATATACCATTGTGTGAAAGTGAGTGTCAGATAGCTGCTGACCACTTCTGAAGAAAGTGTCATATTTATAACTGGCTGTATGGAAAGGTACCTAAAATGCAATCTGTTAATGGACATTACAATATAATCTCACCTATTGCTGTCATGTTACCATCCAGTGCAGAAAGCTTGGTGAACTCTTTCTCAGAGGTATAAAGGAAACCAATCTGATGAGGTACTGCTTGGCTAAGAGCCCACTGGTTTCCAAAATACACGAGATGATTACATTTTCTAGTAGTCTTTCAAAAGCAGATTGAGCTTAGTGTTTCTAGAGGTGCACTGTGCCCAGGCTGGCAGAGCTGTCCTTGGGGTACGGTGGGGTCGGTGGCACACTGTGAGTCGGGACACCGAGCTGGTGGGACTGCATGCCTGCAGGTCCTGTGCTTACAGTTCACATTTATTCTCCCTCCATTGACTTTCAGGGGAGTCAGAGGCACATCATCGTGTTTGTATAGTCTCTCTTTTTGATTCAGGAAAAGGGACTTGGGAAAGATTTTGGCTATGCAAATCTCCCTCTCCAGCAGCACAGCCATCTTATAGATTCAGATAATACCATCTTGGAAGACAGCTCTGCTCAGAGGGAAAGGGAAAAGTGATGCAACTGATGCTGCTTTTTCCCTCACCCTGTAGCCTTCAAGAAGGGCAGCCCACGCAGGCACATGGAGGGCAGCAGCAGCATTGCAATACAACGTGGTGCTGGCTGTCCCCAAAGCCACAGATAACCTTGGGCCGTCGTTTTCACTGTCAGCTCGTGTTTACCAAAGAGTGTGTTTGCTGGCAGTGCCCGTGTTGAGTTCAAGCCCAACGCACTTACGGCTGATGTGCAATTCTTTTAATGATAATTGTTGGGTTTTAATGATAAAACAGTCAATTACAAGTTCTGTTTCCTCTTCACAAGTGTCAAAATACAGGAAGGATTAAAAAGCACTAATGAGACCTGATATAATTTTACCCTTGTAGTTCACTGAAAGAAAAAAAAAGCTCAGCTTCTCTACAGCTCTATGTAAAATTTGTGGGGAGCTGAAGCGATGTTAATAATAAAAGCAGCGATGCTTTTATTTACACCTTGATTCTTTGCTCTTCTGAGTTAAGTTTCTGTTACCAGAGATAATGAAGAACGGAGAAAATATTTCAAGAGACAGGACTGTTTTGCTTTTCTGAAAGTATCTTTTGATGTTGGAAGCAAATCATGCATGCAATCAAAATTTGAGGTATTTTTCCGATAAAATGGTAAAATACAATTCTGTCTATAGGATGCTGACTAGCGGTTTGTTGTTTAACTTTGAGCAATTCATTGTATTTCTTTCCATCTCGTTTCTCTTTCTATCTTCCTTCTGCCTGGATTGCAGTTTTTTGTAGTTACTGACTACCTCTTACCGTTGTACAGTGCCCAGGTTAGGGGACTCTCAATTCCAGCATTTCAATTCAAACTTGAAAGAAAATTCAGAAAGCAGTGACTAGTTTTCTCCCTTCCGATACTGACTGGGTTAAAAAGCTGAGAATCATGGCCACGAGTATGGTAAGAGCTGCCAGTGACTCCTCTGAATCTGTATTAGGATTTACTGTTGCACCAGTGACACTTTTTCGGTAAGCATACGTGCCTATAGTCACTAAATACCTGAGGAAAAGGTGACCTCCAAAGGAGCCTATCAACCAACAGCACAGTTCTCAGAGTACCTGTAGGAGGCAGTGTGTGTCTAAGAATACCTAGCTACACAACGCCCTGCTGCTTTTATCCCCCAGAAATGGCATGAATTCAGTCTACAAATTATAGGTTGTACCCTCGCTGGCACCTCGGTGAACATCACAGACTGACTCTAGCATTTGCCGTCTCAGAAATACTTTTTCTACTCCATCTAATTTAAAAAGATCAAAAAGTCATTGCATCTTCCCTCTTTTAAAAATACAGACACAATAAAACTTCTTTTCTTAAGTTCCTTATGTCAATTAAAATGCGTTTTTGAAGGCTACCTATGAGTGAAAAGCTCATTAAATTCATGATGACCTTCTAGATTGTGAGCATGCTCTGAATATCCTTTCTGTGCATGCAAATAATTTCTTTAGAAACAATTTTCATTTGATTTATGTCCAAGAAAGGAAAACTGTAAAACCGATTTGACTTTTCTTCTTTATCTCTGAGAAAAGATAAGCTTTCTTTCTATATTGTTGTTCTACCTTGTTACATAACACAAAAACTATAAAATTATTCTGATATACCAGGTAGATGACACCTTTTGTTTCTCTTTTTCATTTACAAACCTTACTTCTCCACAAAATATAATGTAAACACAGATTAGAGACAAGATAATGGAAATTGTACTTCACATAATTTCGTTTTATTCTTCTGAAGACTAGAAGCATAGACACAAGTATTAATTTTCTTAAAATTAAAGACAAATTTCCATGCCATATAAATTTATTAATTGTCATTTCTATCATCTCCTTCCCTTAATATTTGAATATTTCCAAGTATGAAATACGCAAAGTCCTTTTACAATTCCCCTCTCTCTCTCTCTCTGCCCTCCTTAGTTTAAGGGGGGACTCTGATATTGGAAAGGTCACGATGGCTGACACCATCATTGCACCTGGGCTGGCACTGCCTGTGACTGATCAGTGATCTCCATCCAGCACCCACCACATTTCTGCCACTGATGGTGGTCCTTCACTTGTGCTCTAGCTTTGGTGATAATGAAACCTGATTTTGGTTTCTCTGTTTATGCTTTTATTGAATATAATAGCAGGGAAAAAAGAACATATATAGGGTGCTCCTAAATATGTAGTGAATTGTCCATGCACAGGTAACAGCCTGGAAGTGCAGAATGATTATGAATGCATGGTGAAAAATGCATAGTGCTCCGCTTTCCCTGGTTGGATAAAGGTAGGATCAGGCTACACAAAGGGTGAAAATATTGTTTTCCAAAGTAATTCTTCTACCTGTATTATATGGGCTGGTTTGCAATTAGCAGAGGCACCTGAGTAGGAGTTTGATAGCCAGAAGGATTATAACAGAGAGTCTGCTATTAGGGATTCTTCACGGCCTTTTAGCTTCATAAACCCAGCAGTGAGGAGAGTAGGTCAGAGTATGGCCAAGGCTGGTGGAGCATTTAAAAATGCCTTTGGGTGGGATGTTTTTCTGTTGCAATGGGAAAAGAAAGAATGAACTGGTTTTGTGATGTGTATTTTTGTAAAGGATCTCTACAATAGGCAAGCTGGCTTGTTTGCATCTTTCCCCTTTCCCTTCCTCTTTCCATTTCTCTTTTCCCTTCCCCTTCCCATTCATGTTCCCCTTCCCTTCCCCTTATTGTTAAATGGTTTAAGATAACTAAGTTTGCTTATATTTGATTGATGAGTGGGCATGTAAATAGTAAACATGTGTAGTCTGTTCATGTGACTCCATTGTACACCATACACCCAATTTGAAAACACATCATCTGCAGGAGAAGGTACCAAAGAGTGCTGATCTGTAAAGCCAGAGGTCTACAAAGAGTCATTAGTATATAGACCAATCCCTTTCCGCAAGAGCTTGCATATCTGTGTAACTCTGTTTGTATGAGTTGTCTCATGAATTTCCATGGAACTGCTTTTGAAAGTCAAGTAACAAATACAAACGAACCTCCCTGAGCTGTGTTTAACATTCCTTAAATAAATACCATGATTGAATTTTGAATATTACTATAACTCAGTCATATACCTAAGCAACGGGGTACTTCAGAAGTCTAAGAGTAACTTTTACTCTTTGCAGTTGTTAAAATCTTTCCCATAACCATCAGAAAGAGATCACTTGCATTTCTGGACAGCAAAAATAAGAGGAAAAAAGCCACTTCTGCTGTCATAACAGTTACAAGGAGATTGTAGTTGTGCCTGAAAAGGGCAGAACTGTCCCAGCCGGAGACAGCGTAAAACTTGCCTTTAAAATAAAGTATTTTCCGTATCAGTGTAAATTGTTTTTCTGTTGTACTTCTGGGACTGACACTTCTACAAATTAAGTCTCAAAGAAGAACGTTGCAACAGTTTCCTCCCCCACTGTTGCAGTATTACAGAACGACAGCATGGCAGAATGACAGAATAGTGGGGTTGGAGAGCACCTCGGGAGAGGGTCTGGGCCAAACCCTGCTCAAGCAGGGTCAACTAGAGCAAGCTGTTCAGGGCTATTGTCCAGTTCGGTTTTGAATATCTCCAAGGATGGAGACTCTACAAATTCTCTGAGCAGCCTGTGACGGTGTTCAACCACCCTTATACTGAAGATGAGTTTTCTTATGTTCAAGTGGAATTTCCTCTGTTTCAATACATGCCCATTGTCTCTTGTTCAGTCATTGGACACCACTCAGAAGAGTCTTGCCCCATCCTCTTTACATCTTCTGGTCAGATATTTATACACATTGATCAGATTCCTCCCCACAGCTTCTCTTCTTCAGGCTGAACAGTGCCAGCTTTCTCAGCCTTTCATCCTGTGAGAGAGACTTCAGTCTCTTTATCATCTTTGTGGCCTGTCGCTGGACTCACTCCGATAACTCCATGTCTCTCTTGTGCTGGAGAGCCCAGACTTGGACCCAGCACTCCGGATGTGACCTCACCAGGGTTGATCAGAAGGAAAACATCACCTCCCTCAGTCTGCTGGCAACACTCTGCCTACTGTGGCCCAGGACATTGCTGACCCTCTTTGCCACAAGGGCACATTGCCAGATCACATTCAACTTGGTGTTTGCCAGGACCCCCAGGTCATTCTTTGTGAAGTTGCTCTCCACCCGGTCGGCCCCCAGCCTGTTCTAGTGAGAGGGATCATTCCTGCCCAGGTGCAGGACTTGGCATT
Source organism: Rhea pennata (assembly GCF_028389875.1). Lineage (NCBI taxonomy): Eukaryota > Metazoa > Chordata > Aves > Rheiformes > Rheidae > Rhea > Rhea pennata. The sequence continues at coordinate 137,501,656 of NC_084663.1, read as the reverse complement.
TCATTTTGTTGAATTTCATGAGGTTCCTCTCTGCCCATTTCTCCTGCCTATTGAGGTCCCTCTGAATAGCAGTGCTTGAAATATTTCCCAGAGCTGCTACTCCAGCGCTGGGAAAGAAAGCTGCGTGCTTGGGCTCAGAGACCACCTGCAAATTCATCTGCGCCTTAGTGAGGCTAAAGACCATTTGCATTGGTGCCAGCCATGCCAGGATTTTCAAACTAGAAATTAACCCTAAAGTAAAATGAAAGACTTCGCATCAGAGCCCTCATTAAGTGAAATGAGCAGATGTTATATTCCCAGTAATAATTGTAAAAGGACCTTACAGACTGTAAGAGCTGCTCCAGAGAGGATTTTCTCTCCTCCATGGCTGGAGTACCCGTGCATCCTATGCTGCAGCAATAAGTGGAATGAATAGATTTTGGAGAGTGAGTGTGGAGCTTTGTGGTATGTCAGATTTCTTAAAAATAGGCTTGAATACTTCATTCTCTTTCCCTTCCTGTTTGATACTATTTATACTAAGGCAAGTCTGGATGTATAATATTGCCATAAATAATTGAAAAGCCACAGTCCCTTAAAATGTTTCTGTAATGCACTTATAATTGTTTGGAATTTTAATATGAAAACTGACAAAATGGTTGCAGTGTCTTTGTTTTAGAGGTGTAAGGAAGAAAGAAGACCAAGCACAGTCCATCTAGGCAGAGAAATAGAAATGCCATGAGGTTAAAATGATGCTGTTCAAGATCTTATGAACTGCTGGAAGTACCTTAGGTTATTTAGGCTTAGGAAGAGGGAATAGAGGGAGGGAGGAGGTAACTTTGCATCATGAGTTCACATCTAAATTTTGGGGATAGGAATAAAAGCTACCTCCAATGTAATTTGTAGCAGTCCAGGTGCTGGTGTTACATCATCAGTGTGCCTCTGTAACATAGCTGGTGCACAGCAGCAATGCTCCGGTCCAGAGCCTGGTCACTCTCATCACCCTTATTTGCACTGTGGTTGCACCTATGAGCCCTAGCCAAGGGTCATAGACTCACAGTAACAAATGGAGGCCAAATCAAAATAGAGGATCTCTTTTTCCGGTGGCTTACAGCTTTTTGCATATGCCAAGAGATGGCTAGGAGGAACGCATGCACAAGCATCCTGGGTGTTTTCCTGCAGCAGGCTGGAGTGCAACAGAGAGCTTTGATTACTAGGTGGACCCAAGCAGTGGGACTAGCAGGCCCCTTCACTTCCAGTCTTCCAGGATCAGCTTAAGTTACAGTGTAATTCACACAAGTCTTGTAAGTGCTTTTGAAGCTAAACCCCCTACATAACTGGTAGTTACAGCACCTCCCCCTGGGAGTCCTTCATGCTGTGGAGTGGTCTTCAGTGCTGAGAGGTGCAGAGCCCACTGTAGCTTTTTGTTAAGAGATCTTCCTCTGACAAAGAGTCCTTTCTCTGCAAAATGTTTTCTGCATTTTCTGCCAAGTTTGAACTTGTTTTCTCAAGGAAAATCTCTAGTCTCTTAAAATTCAGTTTGTGCTGGAGGAGAGGTGTGAAATATATTAAGTGGATGAAAGAAGCCAAACCAGTGTAGGGATAGACTGTTCAAGTCACTTTAATTCTAGCTATAACTCATTTAAAATACTATATTTGAATTTACAATATCCCTTTAAGTCATTCAGTGTAATCCATAATTGGAGGTAAGAATTCCAAAGAAATTTAGCCTTTAGCCTATTCCTGTGTGCTTAGCATCTCACCTTCTTTTCTTTTTTATTGGCCACACACTAGAAGATTTCTACTCCTCTCTGATCATGTTACATTTAAAATTCCCTTTAGGTAGACTTTAAACACAATGAGAGTTTACCACACACTCCTGTAGGCAAAGAACTTCTGTTTTATACAAGCATTATATCGTTAGCATCTTCCAGATAGAGATGCATAAAGCAATATATATGTTTTTGTTCACTATGCTGCGTAAGGCTCCCCTGCTAGCATCCCAGCTTAATGCAATATTGAGTGGAAGGCTGCTGCTGCTTTCCACATTTTTTTCTAGAGAGGGGAATGTGGATTCACAAACAGCCACATACTTTGTGTCATCTTCTTATCCCTGTAGTGAATTGGCCCCGTTCAGAGAAAGAGAGTATTATTCCTTATCGAATGTGAGCATTAGGCTTTGGATCCAAGGCTCCACTTACTGCACTGGAAAGGTTTTCAGAGTGCTACAGAAAGTGCTAAACCCTACACTCCCTACACCCCTTCTGCTAACTGGTTGGAGGAACTGAAAAAAGAAAAAAAAACAATGCTGTGGCTTTTAAAACTGTTTTAATATATTTCTAAGTGCTTCTGCATTCTCTCTTGTATGTAGTGGGCAATCTCTAAGCCTGGATGTTGGACCAAATATCAATAACCTCCCTCCCCCCGTTTCTATTGAAAAGGAAACCTCATGCGGCTTCTCGTACAGCCCTTGCATTTGTAAATCACTCAGGGCACATGACCTCTCAAACGTATCTTGTTTCTAACTAGCAAAATGATGAAATGTGATTGGCCTCCAAGCACTCACTGCCACTCTCCCCCACTCTCTCATATATGTGCCTTTCCTTCCCCGGGTTTGCTCCGACAAAGTCACTCCAGCTTGCACCATCCTTTTCCTTCAGAAGGGAGCCAGGAGCAGAGCAGCTTCATGCTCTCGTAGCTCCTGGGAAGAGCAGGACCAGTGGTTTATTCCTGTCTCCGCCATGGAGAGAGACTTTGGCGGTGGCAAAAAGCAAACCCTTTACGTTCCCTGGGACATCAGCAAAGTCACAGATGAAGCAGGAGAGGAGCAGTTTTGCCAGTAAGTAATAGCGCTTAATTTGGTAGCCGCTTTGTAAGCTTGCGAGTAGATTCACCGTGCAAGCCAGCTGCAGATTTGAAAACTATGCTGGAGTTACATGGGGGAACAAAGAAATACATACGTTACCTGGCGTCCTGGGCTGTACGTACATTAAAGGGTCCAGAGCCCCACGAGAGGGTGACCTCGGCTGAGAAGAGCCCCAGTGGATGAGCGCCACCGCCGGCGTTCGGGCACGTGCAGCGCTGCAGGAGGCTGCAGAGGTGTCTAGAGCGAGTGTGAGGAGGAAAATCAAGCCAGATGCACAATCCTTGAAACAACAGATAGAAGGGCAATTCCAGGATAAATCAGCATGCTAGTACATGTTTATGTTTTTTTAAGGGCTGTATGAAAGTCTATTTGTTTCTTCTCTTAAAGAGTCAAAGGTTCTCTCCAGTATAACGCTGTTTTTTAGCTAGATACTTTATCTTTTGATGTTAAAGACCAGAAAATGAATATGTTAAAACTGCAGTGAGGAGAGTAGATTTGGAGGAGTGAAGGAAGGACTGGCATAAAGAAGAAGATATTGACAGCATTTTAGACTGCCTTAATGACACAGTCAAAATTTACTCCAGTTTTAATGTTGACAAAATAAACAGTCCTGGCTGAACTTCATTACTAATTGGGAATGTCTCTTTTCATTAGTGTACATACACCACACCTCAGAAAAAATCTTTAAAACTGGTTAACACTACACAAACTTATTCAAATGTCCTTCGCAATCAATGATATGGATATATTAATGATCAGATTTTTTAAGCGGAAAGGACATTTTTCAGATACAGCTACTGTCAGGTGAAATCCTGCATTTCACAGCACTGCTCTTCCTGACCTCTAATTTCCTTCTGCCTGACTATGTTTCCCTTGGTGGGAACTGGGGCATGGGACAAGGCTGGGGCTGGCTCCACCTGTCCTTCAATCCCTGATCTTTATAGATAAAAAAGGACTTTACGAGGAGGAAGTTCTGGGTATGGGGAGGGAGGGGAAAGGACTCACCAGCACGCTCTGGGAAGGTGATCTGTTGGTTGATGTGGTGTTACACGGCTGGCCAAAGTCTTGGCCTCTTGCCTGTGACTTTTTTTGTATTCACTGCACAACAGCTTCACTGTGTCTTGCTCACCGGGAATCAAGGGGGCGGGCAGGAATTTGTCCTTTTCTCTTATCCAAGGTATTCCTCTGAGCCAGGACCAGGCTTCTCAGGCAGGGGAGCTCGGCAGGGCTGGGAGCCTTGAGGGCTGCCCTGCAGCACCCGGTAGCAGCAGAGAGAGATGGCAGCGCCCCACGGTACCCGTCCATCCGTAGGGGGGGGATTGCAGTCCTGCGGGAGAGCTGCCACGGCAGCTCAGGGGCACTCCGTGCTCATCGCCGTTTTACACGGAGAAAAAGGAGCTGTATGGGGGGAGAAAGTAATTAATTTTACTTCTGTGCAGATTGCTCTTTCATTTGCCTTAGGAAGGAAGGGAAAAGGGAATGAAGTAGCAGAAACTATGTCAGCTTTAGCTTCTCACAAGCAGTATTACACTTCCCCTGCCAAGGACAAAATATGAACCTTTAAAACACATTGTGCAAAGAAAGGCAACAACTATGGGAAGTGTGGATTTAAGCATCTATAACAGTGAGTTGTGTCCCTTTCTTATCACAGTCTTTGCCTTGCTTCTTGTTATCATTTTAATCTCAGCTAAAATATATCTTAAAGCTGAAGTATGCATTTATAGCTCCACTGTAACCTGCTTTCAACTCTCCTCCATACCATCCCATACCATCCCATACCCATTAATGACTTAAAACAGTAAGCCCTAATAAGACATGCAGTAAGCTGTTAGTGCCATGCCAGAGGACTATGGGATGCATGTGTGGCACCAATGCAGTTTTCTTTTGCAGTCACACGGATATTCTACTATAGGATGTCAATTCCATCATGTTTTGAAGACCAGTGAAGAACTGGTGTGGAAGATGAAGGTCCAGAGAATTCAGGATGCCCTTCATAATTCTTTTCATATCGAACATTTATATCAGATATTGAGGTGCCATCAGAGTTGTTTTTGACTCCTGTTCTGCAGTGTCTACACCCTTCAGGATAGAACATCTTAAAATTTTGAAGTGATTTTAATGTTCCCCTTAATTTAGTTTTGGGGTATTTTTGTGTGCATTTCTATTGAAGCAGAAAATTTATATTTTTTAATTGAATTGTTCTAACACTTTCTGAGGTCACTGTTGTGGGACAAATTCCAGCAGATGTATGGAATTTATTTTTTTTCCTCTTTCAGTTATAGGAAAAGTTTTATTCATTTTATATTTGAATAGAAACACAGTAGCTGATTGACCTTCACATTAGGAGCTATACAGAATTTGTTAACGGCTCGTGAAACCTTTGGCTCAGTAAACGTGACTCTTGCTCCACTTCCAGTGAAGCTTCCGACAGATGTTGGCTGTGAGGTGTTGTCATTATATGTGGGGATTGCCAATATCTGCTGCAGGACGAGTCCAAGGTATGAGCACTATTTGTTTTGGGGAAGTAGAATTTGATTTCCACAAACCTCTCCAGTGATGATTCCTCGTGTATCAGCAGTAATTAGTAGCTGGCTTGAAGCAGTGCTACTCATGCAATTGTGTCCAGCTGTTGAGTTAGATGGGCCCAGAGCCCAGGGCTGATGGGCAACAGAGGTCAGGAAAGCAGGAGGGGCGAGAGGAGCTTGGAGCAAGGTGGTCTGGGTAGGGACTGTGGTGCTGCACCCGTGGTGGGGGGCTGCATGCTGTCCGGGACCTGGGCAGGTGTTCATGGGAAAATTAGAGAAATTTTGGCTCAAAACTGTTCCTGGAGCTGGAGGGAGGAGGGCTGTGTGGCAGCATTTGGTATTTAATGTTTTGATGTATGTCACTCTGCAACCTCTAGTCTTCTAAAGCTGAAGGTCACCTTGGATTCAGGGCTGCTTTAGATTTGGGTCAATAAAAGAATTGTCTCATCTTTCCTTAAAGCATTGGTGGTTACATTAACAGGCTGGGGTTTTGTCTGAGAGGCTGCATTTTGCTACGAGCTTGGGCTTGTGCTGCAGTGACACTGAGCCTTGATTGAAAGCTACAGGAATGAAGGATGCTCAGAAACTCACAGCATTTGGGTTCTGAAACCACAATTTGTGTTTTGATGCCCACCTCAGTCGCACACAGTAATCTGCTTTTTCTGATGAAGAAAAGGATGCTTGTGAGTTTGTGTAAGGCAGGCAAGGTGCTGTGGAAAGATGCCAGTAACACAGCCTGCCGGCCTTCAACATGGCCAAGTAGGTTGCTGTGATGTTTAAGTATAAGATGAAACAGGGAAAGAGGAGCACCTTTCAGGCAGGGAAACATAGTTTTTAAGATCAGTTTAACAGCTAAGGTAGCTGCATACAAGCCCAAGTCTTCATATGACTTTTCATTTTGATTATATTTATTATTAACATTTCAGAAAATAAATGTCTGTGATGCCTCTTGGTAGCTTCTATCATGAATGTATTTGATCAAGAGATTATTTTACCCTTTGGGGTAAAAAATAAAAAATCTAATTAATGGTCCTGGTCAGCGAGCCAACTGTTTCTTCCAGAATCCACTGCGATTTTGATTAACCAAAAATTGTCCTTTTATTAAACAAATTAAAGTGTTTCAAGCAGCATGTGAGATGCTTATAAAGCCATTAGTAAAACTGACTTTCTGAATGATTTGAGCATAAGAAAAATAATTTCCCAGAAAAAGGAGAATATTTTAGTTTTAGTAGAATTGGACATAGCTGGGGGATAGCATCACAAAGTATAGCAAAGCTAATCAGCCATATTGCTCAGGGTGTTCCATTTTCCATGTCTCTTGTATGAAAACACTACTTTTTCTTTTTGCATGTTGATGCTTAGGAATGTTAAGATACGACTTCAAAGCAGATTAGCTGAACTGCATTCAGTCCCTGTGCCAACAATCTCAATGAGAGTTATAGAGAGTTAACTCAATTAAAGCAGAAATTATTTTCAAAGTGATATAAACTAAAGGCTGAGCAGTAGAAGCAGCAAGCTGTTAGAGCACTGCAAATTATTATGTATGAAGGGTCTATAATAACTGTCAATGATTCTTAATATATAGCAAATGTGAAGTCATTCAGGCTAATGCGGCACTAGGCTGAGGGCAGAGAGCACACACTGATGCTTATCTAGGAACTGGCATGCAGTAACATGTTTTCTTGTCGCTTGAGCACTAAATCACATTAACATTGTTTTAATTCTGAATGACAGCATCTACACGAGAATTTAGTGGAGTTTTCCTACGCTACTTTAAAAATAAATTGGGGTTAACTCTTCCAAGAGTGATCCGTGAACAAACTGTAATAAGTGGGCAGGACTTCTGAAAGCAGCCTCAAATCCCCTGTGCACTTTACCCCTGTGACTGTCCCTTGACAGCTGAAATCTGTTTTGCCAATTGCCTTAGGGAAATGCTGTGGCACAGGGGATTTGAGGCCCCTTTGGGAAGGGAATGGTTGATATGACTGAGCAGGGGAGCAGAAATGGCATCAAGAGGTGTGTTGGCTCTTGGACTTGCAGGTGTGAGGGAGCTGGACTCCCATCACCTGTGCAAACTGGAAGCTTGTAAATCCTGTTAGGATGCAAATCCCAGATATCCAAATCAATTTTTCTCAGTTCCACATCTCCTTGCAGTGGAAGGTGCTCAGACATTATCTGGCAATGAGGCTGTAACGTGTGTATTACATTTTCTGTGAGCAGCACAAATGGCCTTGAAGCTATCTGAATCTCCTACCGACTCCTTAGCACAATTCCCACTTTCCCTGCCTTGTTTGTCGCTTCTGTGCTCGCTCATAATGAGCATTCACAGAACAACAATAAAGAGGAAATTTTGTGATGAATAAAGGTGAATTTATTCAGTCAAGACTAACAAGTGTGAAGAAAGGTGATGTGTGCTGCGTCTATAATTTTGCTAACAAGCCTGCTATAAAAATAGCATTTTAGGGTTTACATTCAACTTCTACATCTGCATTTCTTTTCTATTGCTTTGCAATCAGACTAACATCCACTGTAGAGACCATTAGTGACAGCGATTACATTCTGACCTTTTAAAGCTTGCTTTCAGAGTAAAGATTTTTATCCTGTATTACAGGTAATTGCTGACTGAGTTTAATATAATCCTCCCAGTGCACTCACTGGAACTGAAGGGTTTGGGATTTCTATGATTTAATAGATCAAGTGTCTTGGCTGTGGGGGAGACAAACCATTGTAACAAGATCTTTGCCATTTGATGAATTTTAAATTTCCTACCTAAATGTTCCTTATTTGTTCTATGTCTCTGCTCTCCAGCCTTGCAAATGACATTTCGCTGCTTTACAGGATAGCCATATGAGGCGTTTAGTCAGAGGCAAACTTCAGGAGTTTTTCAAAGCTTTGTGCTACTGACACTCTCATTCAGTTTTATCTATCTCCATCCAATCCATGAGAACAGAGCAAAGGGAGGTACAATAATCCTGTGCTTCACCCCTCCGTGGCATGTCCTTTCCTGCCAGCCATGAACTGCATGTGGCCCAACAGATGGTTCGTGTGATGAGGGACGGGAAACCTAAAAAAGCCATGACAGGCTGATCTGTGCCTAATTTGAGGCTGTGGGACAGCAGAAAGATATTGGTGTGTAACAAGGACTTCATATTGAAATCAGGATCTAACGGAATATAAACTTCACTGGGGATGTTTAAACTCTCTCCAAACCCCAAAAGGGAACCCCTGCCTTCTCTACCACCACTTCCTCTGCACATGTCTTGCCAGGCTAGCTCAAAAATTTAACTAAAAACATTGTCTTGGGTAAGCCTGGACTGAAAAAAAACATCAGCTCATTGGTCACCATCTCAAACCTTCACTGATTGTTTGATCCCTCTTCATAATTGACAGAAAACACGAACAGTCTTGTGCATGATTTCAACAGTCATGTGTCTGGGCTTCACTCTTGGGCAGTGGACTCACTGTGCATGGATATTCCAGACAGAATCTGCTGGGCACAAAATTAAAGCAGATTCAGCATGTCAGCTCTGTACAAAAGCCAAACAACCCCAGCATACCACTTTGGAAGGAGCACTGTCCAGAGAGACTGTGGATTGCGGTGTAGACCTACTTTGTGTATATGTTTCCTGCTTTTCATTGCGGGGGACACTAGCATTGCATTAATATATTCCTTGTAGACAACTTGATTATAAACAATGAAAGATGCCACAGCAATAGCCGGGCCATTTTCCCCAGGGATATCCTGCCAACATGAGAAATGCTTGATAAGGCAGGCCTTGTACAGCCTGTGGTTCACTCTGGGGCTACTGAACAGGGGAAATGGGCCCTTTGGCTCCTGACAGCAGCATGTTTCCCCAGGAGCCTGCTTCCACCACACACACCTATGCACATGCACACACACACACAGCACCCCTTTTGGCACAGAACAAAACTGGGGTAGGATGGAGCAGTCTTTCCCTGGCACTTATGCCCAGGGCAGGATGTCTTTGCTTCTGCTGTGTGCTGATCCAGAATGGGGTGAGAAAGAGCCTTCTACACCAAGGGGCAGGCAAATCTACCTGGAAGGGACGCTGCGATCATGCTAATATCCTGAGTTACCATGAGGAACCAGGTTCCTGAAAGTCTGCAGCTTTGTAATTCATGTAAACACTCAGACTGATTCTAACAATTTGAAATTCAGGTAAAGCATGGAAAAATCTTGGTTTTATCACTTCAGGTTTTGCATCCCCTGGAACACAGGGTGAGATGGATTGACAGTGAACAACTGACTTGCAAAACAAATACAGGAAGAATCCTAGTGCTCAGAGCAATAAAAGCTGCTCTGAATCCCAGTCCTGCTGTTTATCTTTTGGATAGAGATATCCGTGTTTATCTTATGGCTGATGGCAGTTTGCTTCCCGCACCAAGCAATTAGCATGCCAAACCTGTGCCAGTGTTGCTGCTTCGAGGAATCCTGTGGGGATGTCCTTTCTCACCTACTTAGTTCTGGGTCTCGGCCGATGGGCCTGCTGGCGCTTTGCCAAGCACACTGGTGGCTTATAAAGTGAGAACGCATTTGCTCAGCTCTGGATGAGATCCTCAAGCTGAATCACGGGCGCGATGACAGTTAACAGCTCTTGTTCGCTGCAATTCCCAGTCTTGGCATTGGGGGACTGGTCTTACATTAACAACGTACCAGAGTAAGTCTTTATAGCTCATTCCTTATTGGTTCCCTGAACTAACCAGTTCCCAACAATGATATTAATAAATACCCCTATAGAGTAATTTCCTCATTAAGCAAAGAACCAAATATCTTTCCATACCTCTGCTTGATAGATTCTGTGTAAACAAGCCGAGCAGTCTCATCTCTTGAATTTCCTATTACAATAAACTTCTGTCATGTTCTGAAACACCAAAATTGGGTTCCGGCCATTAGATATAACAATTCTGATGCTTTTATTGTACAGTCCTGGCATCCACCCTTTCCATGTATTGTCTAAAAGAGCATTAACTAGATGCATGGGAGTTATGAAACTAGTCAGCTAACATTCAAAGCAAACATTTTAGCAGCACGCCTCCACAGTTTTCAGAGGCTGAACTTTTGTTTCAGCTGTGATGTTATACAATCCTATTTCCATGGCAAACTTACAGATACACACTTGTCAAAATTCATGGTTTATTTAGCAAAATTGTCAAGGCACGTATGTACCATATGTATTCTCCTGTTCTTTACAGATATGTTTTTTAAAACAGCAATTTCCTGCTGCAATTAAGTATTTTGCTTGGACTTCAATGGATCTATTTGGCATTGAAGGAGAATATTGCTTGGCTCCATATGACTAAAAAGAACACTGGTCAAAAATACTCACATCATATTTGTCTATTATTCCTTCCCCTGCCTCTCCCATCCTTTTGGACTCCCCCATTCTATTCAGTATTTTGTCTCCCTACCAGATCCTCTGTTTTTATGCCATATTTGGGAGGGACTTTCTCCCTATAGAAACTCTACAGGCACCTAGTACTAGCACACAGCTTAATATCAAATATTTTGAGCACTATCTACCTATGAGTCTCAAAGATCTGCCTGTTTACTATCACAGCCTCACCTTCACACAACTCAGAAGAAACACATGGCCAGCCTATGGATGAAGTAAATGAGATATCTGCTCCATCCAGGGCAGAGGTGAGTCAGGCAGTCAGCAGGAGGTGGGGTGCCCTGCTCTGCATAGAGGTGTCCTCTCCTTGCTGGGTTTGGAGGGATGGAAAACAGCAACAGGCAATGGGAATAGTGTGCTCTTGCCTAGGATTCCAACTGAGTAGATCTGGTCAAAAATGTTATTCCCCCTGTTGAAATGAGGCACTAAAATAGTGGGGAAACTATTTTTTTTTTCATTTGAACACGTTTTCAGTGTGGACATGAATCCTTCTCTTGTCTCCCTTCCCCCTATTGCCCCTATTATTTCTTCTTCCTCATCCCTGTTTGTCTCCACTAGCTCCTGGTTGTTTGGTCTGGTCCCCAGGATCTGCCTCCTAACAACCTGAGTCCCAGTGTAGCTGCACCCTTACTCCTAGTCCACTCTCCTACTGGTATCTCCTCAACACTGCTATGTTGTCCACTGCCTTCCCCTGTCCTGTTATTCCAGCTCTTTATCTGATATCAGTCTCCTCTCCTCTCCCAGATATCTCTATCCTTGTTTCTCCCAGCCTCCTGACACCCTCCCTATTAATTATATTTGCAACCTTCCTCCACCCCCCCCAGGATCAGTCTTGTCTCACTTCCTTTGCATGTGGCATCTAGATATAGGCAGGTAGTTGCCAGTGATATGGCAAATATGGACAAAGCTCCCAGGCCTTGGAGCCAGTGTCCATGACTAATGGCAGGATTGTGCCATGGAGCTCCTCGAAGGCAGGCTTCACACAGCTGCAAGTGTTTAGCTGCCTAGTAAGCCAGTGCAAATAGAAACATTGAAAGTAGGCTAAATTTGTACAGATTCCCTTCCCACAGTTTTGACACCTTTGTCCTTGCTTGAGAGCAGAGGCTCTAGGGCCTGTGCAGCATTATATAGTCATGAACACTGCATAGCCACCTGGCGTACCAGAAATGTACCTACAACGTTAATGCAATGGACACTACCAAGTCATGATGTGAGAGTCACCTCAATGCATAGTCACAGGACAGCTAAAACTTGAATTTTGATGCTCAAAGAATAGAGATAGAATACCTTCCCTGTCCTGGTCCGTGATGTGAGAAGGTAATAGTTTTGCAGTGGGCGAAAAGAATATGGAGGAAAAGAAGGTGATCAGGAGTAACTAGCATGGATTCACCAAGGGGAAATCCTGCTTAACCAATCTGAGAGCCTTCTATGATGGAATGACTGGCTGGGTAGATGAGGGGAGAGCAGTGGACTTTGTGTACCTTGACTTCAGCAAGGCTTTTGACACTGTCTCCCATAACATCCTCCTAGGCAAGCTCTGGAAGTATGGGTTAGACGAGTGGACAGTGAGGTGGATTGAGAACTGGCTGAAAGGCAGAGCTCAGAGGGTGTTTGTCAGTGGCATGGAGTCTAGTTGGAGGCCTGTGGCTAGTGGCGTCCCCCAGGGCTCAGTGCTGGGTCCCATCCTGTTCAACCTTTTCATCAGTGACCTGGATGAGGGGACAGAGTGCCTTCTCAGCAAGTTTGCTGATGATATCAAGCTGGGAGGAGTGACTGACACACCTGAGGGCTGTGCTGCCATTCAGAGAGACCTGGACAGGCTGGAGAGCTGGGCAGAGAGGAACCTGCTGAGGTTCAACAAGGGCAAGGGCAGAGTCCTGCACCTAGGGGAGGAATAACCCTAGGCACCAGTACAAGCTGGGGGCTGACCTGCTGGAGAGCAGCTCTGCAGAGAAGGACCTGGGAGTGCTGGCGGATGACAGGTTGACCATGAGCCAGCGATGTGCCCTTGTGGCCAAGAAGGCCAATGGTCTCCTGGGCTGCATTGGGAAGAGTGTTGCCAGCAGGTTGGGGAAGGTGATCCTGCCCCTCTACTCAGCCCTGGTGAGGCCTCATCTCGAGTACTGTGTCCAGTTCTGGGCTCCCCAGTACAAGAGAGACATGGAACTACTGGGGAGAGTCCAGCGTAGGGCTACGAAGATGATCAGAGGACTGGAGCATCTGCCCTAGGAGGAACGGCTGCGAGAGCTGGGCCTCTTCAGCCTGGGGAAGAGAAGGTTGAGGGGGGATCTTATCAGTGTGTACAAGTACCTGAAGGGAGGGTGTCAAGGGGATGGGGACAAACTCTTTTCAGTTGTCCCGTGTGACAGGACAAGAGGCAATGGGCAGAAATTGAAGCACATGAAGTTCCACCTGAACGTGAGGGGGAATTTCTTCCCTGTGAGAGTGACAGAGCCCTGGCACAGGTTGCCCAGAGAGGTTGTGGAGTCTCCTTCTCTGGAGATATTCAAAGCCCACCTGGATGCAGCCCTGTCTCACATGCTCTGGGTGATCCTGCTTGAGCAGAGGGGTTTGGACTAGATGATCTCCAGAGGTCCCTTCCAACCTTACTGATTCTATGATTTTATGAATAGGAGTAACATCTCTTCTGCACTGCACAACGGTTTTCTGAGTTTGGACTGGAGCTGGAGAGAATGGATGTGAGCTTGAGGGGGAGGCATAGGTCTCTTCTGTTTGTAGTAGCTTTTTACTCCTCTTTTCTTCCACTAAGACTCCCTAAAATGTCTTTCTGTTTCCAACTGCAGCTTTTTCCCTTTTCTCTAATAGGCAGTAACCTGCTTGTCTTTACAAAAAGTCCCTCTCTCCATGTATGAAGCTCCAATCACAGTCCTTCCCCATCCCAGTTTTGCTATGTGAGGGGAAGCAGGGAGGAAATAGGGCCTGGTCAGGGAGTAGGGAATGGAGAAGGGCCAGCAGGGAAAGCCCTGGAATTGCTGCTCCAAGTAAACCTTGCAGGGGGAAGTGAATTGCTGTATTGGGAAAAGCTATCCCTGTTCCCGCACAGCAGGAGCACGCAGCTGCAGGATGCACCGTCCTGCCAGCTGGCAAGGCATTACTGTAGCACCTCCAAATCCTCTTGTGGAGAGAGGGAAGAATAGGGAAAACCATAATTTTTGCTACTTATTCCTTGCAATAGTCACTGAACAAACACGCACTGACCATGAAGGTTGGATGGCTAGTGTAGGAAGAGAAGAGCTTGGCGGATGTCAGAAACACCAAAAATGTTTAAGTATCTTTGTGTATTATAGTGTATGCATCTCTTCTGCCTTACATTCTCACCAACACTTATGAGTACTTTTATTTGTATGACTGCATTTGAAGCCCTAGCTTACCAACTCATATTGTCCAGTATACGTACCTCTCTATGTGTTGAAACAATGAATGACTTCAGGTAGCATCTGGCTGCCAGCAAAGAGCAGAGAGATTAAAACCTGGACTAGCAACTGAGAGAGCAGATACTTAATTTACCAACTAATTTAAAGGAAAATGAAAAGGCCCTGCTGAATTAGACAGTTTTGCAGTTTTTGCTGCACCGGGGTGGGGGGGGGGGTAACAATCAAGGCAGAGTACATGTAAAAATTGTCTGTTTTAGGGCTGTACTATTTGCTGTAGTACCTCAAAACTTTTCATATACCATTAGCCTCAAAGTACCCGCCTGTCTTCAGGCTACCTTAGCTTTGCAACCTTTAAACCTTCAAGGTTTTACCTGTGCTTGTGTGTTTTTGGTTTTGGTGGCTTTTCTGAGAGAAGGAAGAGAAGGAATCAAATGTTAGCAAAGTCTTTTGAAAGTGAAAAATGTGCAGCTGGGAGGGTCACTTGTGACACAAAGGTTTTCTGAAGGGGCAAGTTGATGATACAACATTTCTGCAATTGGACCATTCTGTGAGATTACTAAATAAGTTCAACTTTAGCTGAAATTGCTCTGTCTCCTATCTTGTCTGTACCATTGTAAAAGTGAAATGCAGCTGTTGTGGTAGAGGATAGATTAAGTTTGTCCTTTGACACAGCTGGAGCTGAATCCACCGGTAATACATACTGAAGGATAAGCAGAAGCTAAGTGAGATAGAAAACACAAGTATTTGCCAAGTAAAGTTTCTTAGTTTGTCCTGAAATAAATCAAAAGGTCTCCTGAGAGGGCTGTTAGAAGTTTCAAATTGGCCATATCCTTTCAGTAAAATGAACACAGATCATTTCACAGATTGTTTTCTTCCCTTTAGAGGGTATGACAGCAGCATTAAGGACACAGTTAAGTATAAGTAGTCCTATTAACATTCCCTGGTGGAGCAGACACATTTATTATTCTATTCCACCTGCACCAGCAACTTCATAGTTCAACAACCTCCATTTTTTCAAGAAATAGTGTGTCACCTGTAGAAGTACATGGCTCACATCATAAGATTTCATTTCTCTAGCAAGTTGTTCTGCTTTGCCAGCCTAGTTTAGATGTCCAGAGATTTAAAGCTCTGCTAACACTTACAAGGCTGTAGGCAGTTTTCTTGAATTATTCATGCAAAATACTGTCTAGTTCTTTCTTGAATTGATTTATTCCTCTCTTTGCTAAATTTAGAGAATATGTATATATATTTTTATATATATTCTACAACCACTATTATATTAAGTAACTCAAGTTATTCCAGCTGATTATGACTACTTGAATACCAGCCTTTTCCCATGTGAATTAGTGGTAGTTTACATGCTCTGAGCCTGATTCTTCATTTCTCTGATTCTTGCATGCACAGGTAAATGACAACATGTAAAGATATCGACCTTCTTTCCCGTACTTCTTAGCACATGCGTGGATCCAGTC
Source organism: Rhea pennata (assembly GCF_028389875.1). Taxonomy (NCBI): domain Eukaryota; kingdom Metazoa; phylum Chordata; class Aves; order Rheiformes; family Rheidae; genus Rhea; species Rhea pennata. The sequence goes on along the minus strand of NC_084663.1, from coordinate 137,486,008 downwards.
CCTGGAAGCGCTCTCCAAATCTGCGAGCAATATGTTCATCCATCTTTTCAATGGTTGAAATACCAGAGTTTTCTTCTAATGCTAAAACTCAGAATTGTCTCCTCCGCCTCTTTTCCTAGTCATTTCCACATGCAGCCACTTACAGTTTTTTTATTTCAGTAGTGAAAATGTCTACAGGAAATGTTTTGTGCTTTTTCACCTAAAAATGATTGGAAATGTCCTTTATTCCTGTTACACGGTGAACAACCAGAAATACATGCATATATGTGCATGGGCAGGTTTAGACAGTGTTTTTCATATCAATGTTGTTGTGAGTGACCAGCTACCTATACTGCAGGGACCAGCAAATTTACTAGAGTTACGCCAGATTTTCTGTTTCTTTCCCAAATGAGGCCTTATAGGTCTTCAAAACACTAACAATCACTGCTTTAGTCAGAAAACATTGCCCTTCCCGAAGCGTGCAGTTACCACTTACTCAAGATCGAGACAGAGAACCATGGCACAGGAGCAGTAAGGGAGGGAATCCAGATTTCTTACATGCCTAAATACATACTAAATAATAACTAAATACACACTGAGATGAAAGCAATTAATCTGAACAAGAATTTCTTACATTATTCTTTCTTTTTTGTCTCCCTTCTTTCAAAGCAGTCATTTATTTGTGTTCCAAGAAAGGGTGTAGGTAAAGCAATTAAGAAAATGATAGAATCATTGACAGTACAAGTTAGCATTTATGAAACCACGTAAGTAAATGTACCAGCATGTTGAATCAACTATAGATTAGGGTTAATAGTTAACATCTCTGGTAGCTTTCTTGATATTTATAATCAATTACAATATAAGCTATGTTAGTTATAGCAAGATATAAAATGACAGGTATACAAGTATTTATTGTTATATAAGTAGTAAGTAACATCAGTGAATCTCATACAGTAAGGCTGTATGTGTACATATTTGCAGTGATTGGTTTAATATTATATCATACCTATGCAGGCCTGCAAACAACTCATTTAAGATTTATGAGTTTGTTAGATGAATTTAGAGGAAATGTTTGTTTGATGCTATTTTATTTTTATTGATTAACTATACACAAATCTGGCCATTCTTGTGAGTTGTTTTCTCCTACAGATTGAAAAATTATTTTTCCTGGAAAGCTTTTTGGAAAAATGGGTTTCCTTTGGCTGCTATGGATATGAAAAAGGCTTAAGTGCCTCTCAGGAATTTTTTGTGTACTTGAAAGTGAGAAAATCAGAGGAAGGAGGAAAAAAGCCCCACAGAAGTGCCATAGGCAGGGATAGATTTTACAGTTCCTCCACTGGAACATGGTCTCATCCCAGTGGAAGTCATTAGGCTTTTTTTCTCCATATTAAATGAGGGACTACTGTGACTCATTCTTGAGTTGTCAATGAATTTTTAAAGCTGTTCAGAGGCACAGTAAGGGACAGCATAAAAAAACAACAGTTCAGAGTATCATTCCAATATGTGATTCCTTATCAAGGAGATTATGCAAGTCAGTTGCTGAGTAAACCCTGTTTATGTTAATTGAACTTCAAGTCAAGTATATTGCTAGGAAATAATTTTCCAGTGAAAGCTAAAGGGCTGATAAAAAAAATAAAAAATCAAAAGCAATTATGACTATGACTGTAGAAAACTTAAACATGCCTTTTTTTGTTTTAAAATATTAGTGTCCATAGATAATCAGAGATTAATCAACAGAATAATTTTTAGAGGTTTCCTGACAAAATGCCTGCCATTTTTCTTTCTCTCTGAGTTCTGTGGGTTGGAAAATGACGCTATGGCCCCTTTTCTTACGTAATCACACGACTGTATCTCTGCCTTGCTGAAAGTGGGAACTCTTGTTCAAAGACTATTGTTAAATATTCTCCTTTCCAGCCTATTCACACATAGTCTTTACTTTTCAAAGTAACTGCTTCTTCTAATGTGATTTTTGTCCTTTTCTTCCATGTTCTTGCCTAATAACGGCCCAGCAAGCTGGAGAACAGTGCAGAGATGACCACAGATCAGTTGCAGTGCTGTACCCCTTCCCACCCCACCACAGCTTAATCTTTCTTGTGCATAGGTTATGCTTCTCGCTGGTGGCCTAAAGGTCATCATTTCTCGGGGCCAGGGGCTGGGTCAGGTCCGAACTGGTGCAGAGCAACCAGAAGACAATACAGCTCTGCCCTGATTATTTTTATTCATTTCTGTGGCTTTTAGAAAGTTACTTCAACCTGGTGTGCCTCAGTCCCTGCATCTCTAGCAAGCATTGCTGAAACTCTATTCATCGATGTCTGTAAAATGCACCGGGCTCCTCAGATGGAAAATACAAATATTTTAGAAGTTTAAATTACAATACTTACAGAATCTGTTAGAGGTTTTAAAACCTCAGGAACATCTTCCTCTGACCTGTACAAACAGTCCCTACACCTTCACTAAATAGCCCTTTCATGAAAACCACATTAAATTCGATCACCTTAGTTAGATACCCAATTCTGAAAATATTCAGAGTGAAATCCTAGCCCCACTAAAGTGGGTGACTAGGATTGTGTTTCCAGTCTAGATGTAGCGACTCCAGACAACAGAAAGTCACTCATGATCTTTGAGATCATATTCTGATGGTTTATTGCCCTCGTAGCTAAAAATTTTCAGTTAAGAGATGGCATTTCCCAAAGGAGTCTGCCCATGTTAGATTTGTTTTAAGCCTTCTCTATTGCCTTGCAATTGGATATTAAATATATTCGGAAATACATTTAATAATATCTTGTGGCTCCTGGTCTCTGCGAGAACAATAACATAACTATTTTTTTAATAATCTGAAAGCATATTGCCTTTTGAAACATCTCAGTTTATACACAGCACAGAGCTCAAAGCCACAGAAAAAACAATCATTCTCATTTGGAGAACTATTAAAGTACTTTTCAAACACTGATACTGAGAAAAGTAAAGGCAATAGAAAAAAAACAAAGTTTATTAGGGGATGTGTATCCCTTCTGTGCAATATAATTCTTGAACAGAAGAAATTACATAGCAAGTGTTCTCTTGTTAGAAGAAAAAGAAGTCTGAATGCATGCGTTCACTTTCTAATAAGATAACATTGACCTTAGGTCAGCAAGCACTACAGCAATATAAACTTTTTTATTTTCATACAAGTGGATGCAATTTCAACTGCAGGCAAAAAAAAAAAAAAAAAAAAAAAAAAAAAAAAAAAAAGACTCTTACACCCTCTACAACACTATAGACACTGTTACTTTCATCTCCTCAAATAATTCTGGATTTTAGCAACAACTGCTGATTTATGTTACAGTGTTTTAGTTAAATGCCTGGGTTGAGAGAAGTCCAGTCAGCCATAGTTCCATTGGTGTGATGAGCAGAGCTTCAGCGAAATGCTTTCCCCACTGGCAAGCTGAGCTAGACTGACCCTACTGAGCTCATGTGCTTTCCCTCAAAGTTTAGCTCCAGAGTGCAGAGAAATACTGGCTAAGGACATAACATTTTTAAAATGAAGGGGAGAAAATAGAGCAGAAATAGTGAACTGATGTTATAATTCAAAACAGCTATATTGCCCAAGCTGTCTCCTTACAGAAGGGCAGGTGAGTTCACAACAGTAGTATGACACTGAAGTTTTCTGTAAACCGTAGCACTTACACCCTGACCAGTCTGAGAGCTTAGTCAGATCTTTTGGGGAGCTGCATCCTTTCATCAATGTATTACGTCTGTGAGATGATCCACATCTTCACGTCTGTCCAGAGTTGGGTGGAGGAGGCAAGTTCTGTTCCTTAGGAAGTGGAGGGGGAATCGGAACTCATAGCATTTGGGTTGCTCAGGATGGAGACCACCAGAATGGCTTCCTTGTTAATCATGCAGCTCAGGAAAGGCACATTAAGACAAGAGGCTAGCAGCTAGTGTGAAGGGCAAGGAATTCTGCTTCCTGCTCAGAGGAACCAAGTGCAATGTCACTATTTGTCCTCATGAGGCAAAAGAAAATTGCAGCAGCGCAGAAAAGAGGTCACTCGTGCTGCCCAGAGGAAGTCTCAGCAGGAAAGCTCCTCTGGCCCTCACTTCTGTCTGCATCTCTGAGGTTCCCTCAGACTAAATTCTAAACATCATGTTTTACAGCTCAGTACAACAGTTCAAGTTGATACAGCTTTGTGCTTGATGATTTTAATTAAACAAAAATCAGGAAATTCTCTGAAATCTCTGGTTACAGTAGTGTACCCATGTCTCCTAAGCAATGAAAAAACACGGACAATTTAGTCCAACAAACCTTAAAACATGATGAATTCAGATGGATTTTCCTGCTATATTTTAAATTGTTTAAAAGGAAATACAGTTTGCAAGCCTGAAGTGCATGTCTCTGTCCCTTTGAATCCAGTAATCGGTCTCAAAAATGCTGATGATGCTGTGATTTCAAAGCTGACTGTGACTCTACCAGCTGACTAATTATCAGCCATTTTCTTTAATAATTCAAAATCCCTACTATAATTCAGACCTCAGAGATTAATAAAGTGATCTTTTATAGCCTTTCTAAGTCAGACCGATTAAACACAGATTTGGCACATAGAACCCAAGAAACTTCATTAATATTACTCATTTTGCTAACAAAGTTACCTCCCTTGCTGACGCACTTCCAATTAATGCCAAAAAAGGCATCTGATCAGGCGGAAGGGGACTATTTGTTCTATGCTCTCCATTACCTTGGATTTAGTCCCAATTTGATGATAATATCACCATGTTTTACACAAGAATTTAATTATTATTGAAATGGATAGTGGTCCGTCTAGCTCATAATCCTTTCCAAGGCACTGGCCTATAACAGATGTTTTGGAGAAAGGCATTCACCCTGCTTCATATACCTAAAGGAAGAAAGATTTCCTCTGTGCAGCAGCAGATGATTAGCCTATGCCCTGCAGCATGAAGAAAGATGGTCTTTACTCTACCTAAAATAGTTTATAATTATGCCTGATGATCTCAACTGTGTAAGAATGGCAGCTTTTCTTAAACCTAGGCTCTTTTGCACATGGTAGTATTAGCTTAGTTTAAATCTGTCTACAAGCCGTTCTGGTTAAAGTGATGCAACTGTACACAGGGAGTCAGATTTAGATTTTGTATACACCAGCATTTATGGCTGCCAGCTGAATCATGCAAGCTGAATTTAAGCCCGTTTAGTAGGAGTCATACCCCCAAATGACAAGGAGGAAGTGCCTACAGGATTACCAGGAAGACGGAGTTGGGACTCTCACAGTGGTGCCTGCTAGGAGGACAAGGGAAAAGAGGCATAAATTGAAACAGAAGCTCAAACTGGATACAAGGAGAAATGTTTCCCCTGTGAAGACAGTCAAGCAGGTTGTCCTATGAGGCTGTGTTGTCTCCATCCTCGGAGGTTTTCAAGACCCAGCTGGGCACAGCCCTGAGCAGCCTGGTCTGACCCCAGAGCTGGCCCTGCCTTGGTTGGGGGTTGGGCTAAAGACCTCCTGAGATCCCCTCCTGCCTGAATTATCCTGTGAGCCTATGAAAATCACTAAGTGTTTTTTAAATCATGACGTCTTTGCACGTACAGCACATTTTACTAAGCCCTTAGCCTAAAAAAGGACTTGAGGCAGCAAATTATATAGATTAATCAGATAACCATCATTTCAGTCAGCTTTATTTTCATTCTGACTTTCGTTTAACAAAAGGAGACAGTTGTCTGCAATCCTGCGCGCTTAAGGCAAGACTTTCCAACGTGTGTGCTTAAGTAAGTAAGCTTTGTTTTTAAGTGCTGAGGTCTAATCAGCCATTTCTTCAAGGGAAATTACTGCCAGCTGAGTACTTCGGAAAACCTGATCATTTGTTTACCCACCTAAATAAGGCTTTGGGGATCTAATATTTGGCACATCTGCTTGAGTATCTTGGCTAAAGCAGCTTCTGTGTATTCTGAAAAGGCAAATTCCTTCCTTACAAGAAAGGTCTATTATTATATCTACACTATTTTTTCCTTCAATATCAAAGTGAACAGCTGGTCAAACAGCTCATCCAAACTCAAAGTCTCACAGTGAGTGGAAATAGTTATTTCCAAGCGCAACAACCAGTCTGTTAGCTGTAGACCTCATTAGCAGAAGAGTTACCGGATTCCCCATAGTTAATCAGGTATCAGTTGTGCTGAGATGTAAGAGAATATTCTATCTTAAATATGAGCCTTACTATGTTTATCTAAAATTATGTCTACTCTCTATTTTTAGTGATATGCTATCTGTAAAAGAAAAAAGACATCTTTTCTTTTCCAACTTTTATTTACATGTCTGTTCCTTCTCCCATTGCAGTAAACTAGTCACTATTTAATCATCTTTAAGACCCGTATGATCACCCACACAATCCTTCACATAAGTACAATGACATAAAGATTATTATTTGCTGAACTGGGGTGTAACTAAGCATTCTGAATTTCATTTTGTGGATTATAGCAAGAAATCACATAGTCTCCAGCAATCTGAAGAGAGAATTTCTCCATTTAAAATGTTTCACAATTTTCTACACTTGTCTTTTAACTTCCAGTCTTTGAAAACAGAATTTACTTGCATCAAACTAGTAACATACTCCATTGATTGAGAATAGTTTCTTTTGTTTTTTGCTCCTATGACCATATTAGCAAGTTTCACAGCTGAGCAGTATGACAAATACCATATGTTCATGTTCAGGCCACTGTGTTATTTGCTGGTAACTGTTATTTCCTGGTGCTGTAGTGGTTCTGTGAAATGTAGATCAACTATGCCACTATCCCCTTACTACCTTATGTCATCTTCTGTATATAAGCAACTTTCTAGAGTCAGTGCTCCATGAAATGGACAAAAATATTGTAGATTCATATTTTAAACAGGTAAAACATTTGAATTCTTTAAAGAAATGAAAAATGTTCAGATCAGAAAGCTGCCTGCAAAAAAATGTAATACCTTTCTGTCTTTATTCATTTATTTCAGGCTATATTGCTTATGCATCGAATGAAATGCTAGGCTAGATCTCCATTTCAATATGAAATGACTCATGGGAATAGAGTAAATGTCCAACTTTGTGAACAATATACAACAAAGCTATATAGCAGGTCCTTTGATTAGTTTATCTAGTGGTAACCTGCCTTTTGAATAAACTGAGCTTGTCAGGCTGGGGTAGTAGTAAAGTTTGCTACGCAGATTCATGCAAACATACCTGTTCTAAGTCCAGCACAGTTTGATGGAGCTTTTCCTCTGCCTTTCTCTCTTTGATTAATTAACTTTCTTAATAAGCTTTTGATCATTTCTGTCTAAAGTTTCCAAATAAGAAGGCATGGACAGTCTAAGCTTTCATTTGCTCACTTCTAGGCTAGCCCGTGGCAAATGTGTCCTTCTTTGTTCCATTGCCTCTAGAAGCTCCTGCTGATCCTTTTGCATACATAGCATTAGTTTTCTCCCCTTATTAGATTTGGAAATTTTTCCCAGTACTTTGGACTGGCTCTTCCTCCCCCTAACTCTAATCCCCTCACTGCAGCCACTCACAGGAGCACTCACCTGCAACCACAAAGTAGCTCTCTAGTTAGCAGCTGAACTGAAAGCTTTGAGACATGTAGACTTCCAAGTTAGCAAGGGTGCAAATACTGTAAGGAAAAGGAAGAAAAAAAAAAAAAAAAAAAAAAGAAAATCAGCTTCCACAATAGCAAGGGTGTTAATGTTTAAAGAAAATTGTTGGTAGGTTAAGTGAAGAATTTTACCTGGACTTTGCAGAAGCAAGTGGAGATAGCTAAAGAGATATGGTTGGGCATAGTCTATATGCCTAAATAATAATAAATGATTCAGTCTGTACTCACAAGGAGTATTTGTAATGTGTTCTGACATCCAGTTGGAGTTCCCTTTGGAAGGTATGTCACCACACTACAACTTGCAAAGGGAATTAAACACCTAAGAACAGAAATCGTAAAGGCCAGAAAAAGACTTGTCCAGGCAGCAACTACCAGTAAGAGGGATGTAGAGCCTTAGCTCTGTTTCTCAGCATATAAAGTATTACTGTGGACCAGCCGTCTCCTGGCGTTGCCTTCCAGGGAAGCCAGGGCAGCTCTTTCTTTCTCAAGAGAACAACTAGTTGTCCTCCTTTTGTGGAGAAACTCCAAGGACAAATATCAGTTACTCAGAAATGCTAGTGTCAATCCTTTTTCTGCTTTATTTGCTTCTTTCAGTACCTCAGCTTTCAGTGAGGTGCAGGACAATTGTAGATAGAGGGGCTTGGATTGAAGAGGGGACTTCTGTGAAATTTAGGCACCTAAATTCACAGCCATAGTCCTGAAAACCTATGGCTTATCTACCTGCACTAATGGAAGACTTTATCAGAGCATTTTGTTTCGGGGACTGTTCCAGGTCAGCTTATTTACATTCCTAAGACTGCCTCAGTCTTGACAGAAATACCCTGTGCACCTGATTCTGTTGCCTAATTTAGAAGTAGTTTTCAGTGCATATCTAATGTATTTGCTGATTTACATAATCACTATGGCTGAAGGAACTGGAGTGCTTGCCCAGAGTAGCAAAACTCACATTCAGTGCCTCTTTTGCCTCTTTATCAATCCCCACCCCGCTCCAGATTCTTTTCATCTGGAGGACTGTCAAGCCTTCATCTCTCAGGAAAGCATCATGGTGAGATCCTGTAGGTTAGTCTAAGATGACATACTTCTGGTTTTTTGAGGACAAGAATTAACATTAAAGTACAAAGAAATAGAGAAAAAGAATACAAATTTGTCTACATACTGTGTTCTTCAGTGAGGGTAATTAATTGTTAACTTTTGGATTTTGTCTACATTGCAGGGGAAGACTTTATGTGATTTGTGCACTCTATGACCATTTGGTCTTTGGATCAAGGGAACTGAATAGGGATTTGAACCGAAGCTTCTCCCATCTGTGTTTCCCCCTATGTCTTTGGGTATGTGGTTAGGAACATACTTTCTCGTGTGCCTTTAAATACGAAAAAATAGATGAAGTATTATTTTCTTGTGTTTATTTTAACCACAGACAATGTTGGAAATAGCTGATAAAGCTGAAACCTTGTGAGACTGAGGTGTCAAAAGAAGAGATGTTGGAACAAGCTGCTATATTAAACAGGAATACATTTTAAAAAAACTTGGCTACTACTGCACCAAGAATTCTGTGAAAACATATGAATAAAATCACTGTATTCTTAATAAACCGCACAATGATATTTTATCAGCAGATCTCTTAGCAGATGTTATGGCAGATATCAGTTCTACCTCTAACAAAGGCTCTGTGGTGACTGGAAATTACAGACAGGTTTGTGTTGCTTCAGTGCTGGGTAACAGGATGAAACTATAATTAAGGAAGTAATTAGAAACCAATAGGAAGACAAAGATGCATAATATTCACAAAGCAACATAGATATCATAAAAAGAAGTGATTTTCAATCTACTGAAAATTTATTGAGCATGCTAGCATAGTGAAGTCTAATGTAATGTGAAGTAATTTATCTGGACTTTAAAAACTACTTGTCAAAATTCCTGAAGTGGGGGCTCTTAAGGAAAGTAAACAATCACAAGGTGGGAGGCCGATGTTATTCTAGATTGGCAAACCATAAGAAAACAAGGGATATAAGCAAATACCCATGGTTGCACACTGGCAAAAGCCATCCAAGTGGTGACTGAGGAACTGTTCTATGAATGCTGTCAAATGCATTTTCAAATGACAGATGAGCTCACCTGGACTGCAATAGGGCGTGGAAAACACCTACCAGAAGGACTTAACAAAGCTAGGTAAACTGGTAGGATGATGATAGATGGAATATGTCAGCAAAACAATATAATGGTCAATATGGCTGGTTACTAAAAAAAACAAAAAAACAAAAAAAACCCCTTGACCAGGGAAATAACCTGAAGATAATTCACTGAAGTATTCTTTATCCGCAGTGGTGGTTGAAGTGTTATTGGATGCATAAATGAAAAGATAAGTAATAATAAAAATAATACTATTTTGGATATGTAAGATGTTTTATCACACAGTTACGATGGATCTTCAGACATAGTGTGAAGATGCATGGGTAGGAGAGCATAAGTATGTCTGTGCACATGTATGCCCATGCATACATTGACCTCTGTACACAGCTGATTTTGTAGAAGTACCAGTATATAAAATGCAGTCCTATGATTCATCATTTCTGTGGGTTTTTTTGTGATGTTATATTTCTGAAGTGCCAATATTCAGATTTTCTACATGTATATGCACACATTCATGCATGCAACAGATGCAAATTCTGATACACATATACAAATAGTCTTTCAGTGTTCCACTGCCCCTAATAATATTTTGCCTGCTTCTGCAATCTTTACAGAAAGATTAGAAGCAGTGAAAGATTTCCCTAGGAATATAACTTGAATAGATAGGGACTCTGTTTCAGAGAGGAGAAGGGTATGAAAGGTATGAAATGACAATCAAGTAACTGTGTTTGATGCAACAAAAATACAAAAAACTGAGAAGTATACAAGATATATACAGACACTCTTCCACTGAGCACTGGATTACCAACCCATAAAGTTTATTGCCATATGGTAACCACCAAGCCAAAGAGTTTAGTCAGATTCTGTAAGTAGGGAGACAGCTGCATCAATAGTGAGAGCATTCAACTGTACAGCAGGGAAAAAAATAAATTAGTGAGCAGCTTTCTACTCTGTTACAGACATGGAGCCAATAAGGCTTAATATGACATTTCCTCTAGCAGCAGGGCTTTCTACAGGGTTTGGTGAGTGCTTTGAAGTACCTGAAAGATATTTCTGGAAAGTATGGACTTGATGAGTAATGGTACGATCTGGCAAGGCAGTTTCACCAATCCCACTTTCTTATATTCCTATAATTAAAGGTGATGACAATAACTTTGATCATTGCATTTCCATTGTTCTTGGGCAGCAGCAGGATGTGTCATGACCCAGAGAATAACTCTTGAGAAGTCAGTAAACCTCAAAGCCTATTAATTCAATAAGAATTAATTTTTTTCAATAGCTTGTAGTAGAAGCTGTGTTCTAGGCAGGGTGTGTGTCCTATATGATAGATAGCAGGCAGAAATGACGTACTAAACTCAGTGTAGTTGGGCATCCCAGTGCTGTTTCCATTGCTTTGAAACTGAAAAGGATTCAATTTGATCAGTTAGATATGTCCATTTTGGATTCCTGAAATAAGTGTTGAGCTGTGTGACGTCTTTTGATGAAGTTTTTCAAAGTATATCTAACTTTTAGTCTTGGTTTTAATACTTGAAAAAAACATATGCTCTGAAGTGTAATATTAAGTATTTAATGTTAGACTGGGGCACAAATCTATGGAGGCCATTTAAAATCACACTTTCTACTGATGCCATGGCAGGAACAGACTTTTTTCCTACTAAATAAGTAAAAAAAACAATGCCTCTATTTCGATATGTTCCTTAGTCTCACTGTTTTTGAACACAGTTGTAAGTTTGCAAATATTAAAAGTGGGCACTCACAAGAAGGTGATCTCTGCTTACTTATTAATGTTTGTGTATGAAAAATAAATCTAGCTGTCTCACATGCTTGGCAGCTGCAGCTGCAAAAGTGGGGGAAGGGTTTACTCTGGCTAGAAAGGCTTATTTAAATAATTAGTTTTTTGCCTGTTTTTGCATTTTAAAACTGTAAGGATAACTGACTGACTTAAGGATGGTTACCTCTTATTATAGGACTGTATGCTGCTCTGAGTAGTCAGCAAATGGACTGACAGTGCTAGCTACACGTGTCATCTTCAGGATCAGACATGCCTGTCAGCATGCCACCTTCTGCTCCGATATCATGGGATGGCAAGGGAATAGCTTGTAAAAGGGCTGGTGAGCTCTGGCGATCCTGAGCCTACATTCACATATTGGTGCTCCTTCCACTGGTGCTCGAACTTGCTGGGCAATTTTGGTCACAGCTATCTAAGGATCTGGGGTTTTTTTGTTTGTTTGTTTGTTTGTTTCATCTGAGGTGAAATATTTTACGTCTCAGGCATCCTCTCCAGCAGCATCCTTGACTTCCTTCTATATCCTCTAATGCCTCAACCCTTCCAGATGCTGCTGCCTTCTGTCAGTCTGCTGCCAAGAACCAGAACAGAGGCTCCAAAAAGTCTTGGGCATATTTGGTCCCCTTTGGTAGCAATTTCTTCTTGCCGTGCCTCTGGTTCTACTCTATGTCCCCTTACAAAGGTAATGCTGAGCCAGATAACAGTAACAGAGTACATTTCAGAGTGATGGAAAGAGTGGGCAGCTTTGAGGCCAAGCTCTTGCTACCAAAAGTGCCGACACGCTCAAGGCTGGAGCGGGCAGCTGGTCTCTCCCACCTGTGTCCTTGCTAGCTCAGGAAGCAGAGCTGCTCCTGTGAATGTCTTTCTTGGAACTCCACACAATTTAAAAGGTAGACTATATCCGATCCTAATAATGACCATGCGGTTCATTTGAACAGTTTGGGGGTTTCTTTCTTTATTGACATAAAGCTGCTCTTGCCTGCTGAAAGGTTTCGTTGTAAAAGGTTCATATAGTTCCTGAATTTGGCTTTGAACATGTTCTGGAGCAGCTTTGCTGCAATCACCAGAGATTGTCCTGGAGGAGAAGCAGGGTAGGCTCAGCTCACCCAGAAAACAGCATGCTGATTTCTGTTTGTTCTTTTTGTCTTACTTATTCTGGACCATGTTAATACTTCAAAATACTTTAAAAGTGTGCTTGTAAAAAATGTTGCCAGAAAGATTAAATCAGGCACTTAATGGCTGCTCTGTACATGTACATTAGGCTCTTGAAAAGAGAATCATATTAAATTGCTTTGTATTTGTTAGACGACCTCTTTAGTTTCAGTAGTGGATCCTTAACTTTGTTATTTCAGCTTTCTGCGTTTAAATATATGTCTTGATACTGCCTTATAATTTTATTCCTAATACTGAAAGTGTGTTAATTGATACGCTAGTTGCCTTTCTGGTGACTATTTTGGTCCAGAGTCAGTAGTAGATGTGTATATTTACAGACTGAAAAGGAGTAGTAACTATCTTACTGCAAAATTTCTTTTTATTTACTTTTTTCTCCCAGCAGCAGTAAGCTCTTGAAAATAGCCCTTGTTGTTCACCATCAAAATAATACACTGCTTACACTGGTTGTTTTTCACAGGATACCATTTAAAATATTTGGAAGGTGAACCAGGTGGCTCTATTTTGTGTAGGCGTTCCGACTTTTTTCCCTGGTATGAGTAAATATGAGGTTTCAGGAAAACAGTCTGTATTGTTGATAGTGTCTGGTGTGCCAGCCTTTGAGGGATTTTTAGCAGGTTCTCAGCTGAAAAAGCTGGGTAAGTGGTAAAGATTGCTCTCTTCCTTATTCTTTTGTCAGAATTCATTGCTAAAGGAGAGTTACTCTCTGGCAAATCGACAGATACATGAATGGAGGGTCCTGTAGATCATTTAACCTTCTTCATTTCAAAATTATGCCTACAAACAAATAAAACGGGTCATCAGAATATTTGCAGACTGAGCAACACTGATTCCTCCTCCAACGGGAAATGGGACTCCAGTATGATACCCTGAAAGGCAAAGTGGCAATAGAATTTACATCGGTTCTTTTGGGTCTATGACAGCAAAAAATTAGTTGTCTTCTTGCAACTTTCCCTCATCTTTCTTAATACGTATGATATGTACTAGTGCATGCTACAGCAAATATTACTTAATTTTCTGCCTTTCTCAGGGCAATTTGTAATTCTTAGTGTGCCAGGAACAGCTGGAAGGCAAGACAGTGATCCTGCAATTTTCTAAGGCTAAAGCCAGTGATGTTTTTATGGTCACCTAAATCTTCTGGGAGTACTTGGTGCTGTGTTAACTGGTTGTTTTATGCTAACGAGCATTCCTAATAAGAGTAGCCCCTTCCCTCTGATACATTATAGGAACAAATTTGAATGCTCATTAACATATATAAATTAACCCTGCGTGAGCACTGTGAAGAGTTCTGCAGGGTACAAAAATATCTCCAAGGCTAACCCTGCTGTTTGGGATCTGGGCTTATCACTTGTCGGAAGGAGATCACTCTAAAAGGTGGGTGGAGAGAAGACTTTCTTTCTACTCAGGGAAACTGTATTTACATCATTCTGATTTACATGCCCCTGCCAATAGGCAGTTTCTCTCCTACTGGGAATACTGCTGAGAAGGTAGGGGAGAAATAACTGGAAGAACCAGGGCTAGTGAGAGAAGAGAAGCTGGAGAGAGTCCTCTGTGTCCGCAAGAACCAAGTCCAAGAGATGGCAGCTGACTTCATTTCTTAGGAGACAGGGTCCCAGATGTTCTCTGAGCCACCCTTGGGGATGGTGAGCTGCTCATGATCATTCCAAGGCCACTATGTTTTCTTCTTTAATTTAATCCCCTTCTTCTGCATCTATATACACTCACATCAAGCCTTCCTTCTCTGAGAATCTCATGCAAACTTTTCTGTGTATTCCCTTGAATGCTCCTAGGAAGTCCACACAAACAAGCCTGAGAAACCTAGTCTCTCTGTGTCCAAATTGGGCTTGCATTAACCATTGCTGGCTGTGGCTGTTATGCTATTATAATATTTATGGTTGCCAGAAGCAGAGATAAAGTCTCTTCCAGGCAAAGGAATAATATTCAGGGAAAAATCAGTAGGTAAGAGGTTTCTAATCATAATATGCAAAATAAGTCCAAAGGAGTCATTTCAAAAAGTAGCTTTTGATCCAGTATAGCTTTTTCCCAGTAGGCTTGATCAGATAACTGGTTGCATTAATTGGTACTTGGTGTAGGAAGAGATGCTAAATACTTCTGCCTGTCAATTCACCCAGATATACAGAATAATCCAGAGAAGCACATGCAGTAAGTGACAGACATGAATACTGAAGCAGTTGACAGTCATGAATAATGCAGTAAGGTAAAAAAAAAATTCTGAGTGAGAGATGATTCACAGGTTGTTCTACTAGCACCTTATTTAAATGTAAAGTATTGATCACAAACAGAACTTTTGCTATGAGCTTTGCTAAATTAGGAAACAGCAAACTATGAAGGTGAATTTACAAAAGAACAATATCACATCTGAAACTTTCAAATATAAAAATCCAAGGTCTAGCAAGGAAAGCTCAACTAAAATGACATCTCTGTAATTGAAAAGCAAACATTATTTCTTTGCTGACTGTAAATATACCAGAGACAGATTTGCCACAGTTTGGGAAGTAGATGCTCCTGTGACTACATATTTTGGTGAAAAAACAAGTGAAGTCCAGCATAAAAGGTCCCAATGACTTCAATGGACTCTCATGAGGAAAGATTTTTGCATTATTTATTTTAAGCATATAATTAGGTAATGTAGGTCATGCCAGTATTCCCTAATACGTGAATTAGCACATTATTGGTTGTAGTTTTGGTAGAGGACAAAGAGTTTCTGTTTCTGCCTGCATATATTTCCTTTTTGCATTTGGCAGCATAACATAGAACTTTAAGAATAACTATACTCGCTATAGCCAAATGTTCCCCACGAATGGCCAAAAGCAGATGTCTACAGCAGAATGTAGGAATGTTTCAAGCATACAGTGCTACTTCCTCAGAAGTAGCCTACAAGAATTTTCAGCTCAGAGGTGGTGGTCATGTATTTAATCACACTCAATTGATGTCTCTTCCAAAACTTAGCCATCTGTCCTGGGAATCCCTGTAAACTGGAAGTACTGGTAGCATCCTGTTGGAATGAGCTCCCCAGCTTATGTGAAAACTGTCTATACTCTCTATACTGTGTTTCTTGTATTTCTGATCTGTGGTTTTGTGGCAATGTTTTTTTTGGGGGGGTTGTTTGTTTTCATTTGTTTGTTTGTTTGTTTGTTTTTCAATATATATAGAGACCTTCTCTATCCTACAGTTTCTTAGTTTCATTAAGAACTTTCAGTGGCCAACCTGGCAAGGAATTTTTTGGAAATACTAGCAATATTGGCAGTTCTGATTCTTTCACTGGTTTGTGGAACATGACTTCCTCTACAAAGGCCATGCTGACTCTCCCTGATATATCATAATTACCTATGCATCTTTATTTTGTTCTTTATTATTGTGTATATGTAGTTTCCCCGGTAAAGCAGTTTACCTTTCTGCTCTGCAGGTTCCTAGATCTCCTAGAGAATTCCATTTCTTTTTTTTTTTTTTTTTTTTTTTTTTTAAAAAAAAGGTAGTATCTTGGCCACCCTTCAGTTCAGAGGGTCATTAAGGAACAGTGTTGGACGTTCTCATAACACAATATCCATTTACTGGCATCTTCACCGTACTTGGAAAGGAAGAAAAGTGTGACTGTCATATCCTGTCCACTATAGGAAGAATCTAAGAATATACATCGGCTCTGAAGTGGAAAAACGATTGCACAGAAAAGTGAATGGAGAATAGTGCTATGTACAAAGTGATACAGTAGCGTGCATAAAGGGGAGCCTTTAGGGGAGCTGCCTTGTTTTTTTGATCTTTACACCATTGGCCATAATTGAGTCCCTGCAAATGGCTAAATAAAAGAGGACCTGGTTTCAATCCCAGTTTAAGTGACAAGAACTGGATTTAATTGTGTGCTGTGTAGCATGAGCCTCTTGTAGATCAGTGCTGTCTTGGAGACTGCTCTTCAGAGGGCTCCAAAACAGAGCCAAGGGCTGAAGCAACAGTTAAGCGGTGCAGGCAATCAGTAATCAAGCTTGCTCCCTGGCCTTATTTTATTTAAGAGTATAGAGGCATTCAGTGTGATCCTTCTGATGAATAGGAACAGCCTGTAAATGGATAAGGGAAACAGAATGACTTTTGAGTTAATAATCTGCTGATCTAGGGAATGATGTAAACCACTAGCAGAGCATTTTCATGCAGCGTGAAATCATTAACGTTATGTAATGGTTGAAACCATTCACAAAGGCTTGTGTGCTTGTATTCAGGGCATGGTTCATACTCTTACTGGCATACAGCATCCTCTTACTGCTGGAGCTAGTGCTACTTGAGAAGCTTAGTCTGAGTAAAGTATATTTAGGCCATAGTATTTTGACATGAACTGAACTGAAAAGGGCTCTTTTGATGAGCTCCTTAATGAAAAAAGATGCATTTTCACTTTGGAAGGAAAGATTTTATAGATCTTTTTGAGCTTATTCCATACCACTGAGTTAGATCTCAAATCTACCTAAATAAAATGCAGATTGGCAGGAGCGCTCCTGCTCAATCCACTGATCTTAAAAACAGATACTGCCTTTGGTAGCTGAGAGATGCAACCATGAATGGTGCAGAAGAGGTGGGAGGAGGGGGTTGATGCCTTTCAGGCCAGCACTCCAGATGCTAAGAGAAGCTGTAGTTAATGTTCAATGCTTTCCAGGCTAGGGACTTTTCTTCATTTTTTTTTTCCTGAAGGTTAATTAAAAGATGTTCTCATAAAACAATTGCTCTTTCCTGATATGACATCTTCACTGTACTTGGTCAAAACAGTAAGCATTAGAGACTTGATACCAGCAAATTTGCCTATAAAGCATAACTTCCAAAAGCATCGTAGACATGACTTGTTAACCAAATGAACTATTTCACAGAGATATAAAAGCGTATGATTGACATACAGTGTGCAGTCAAGGGAAATATTATCCTGGGAAGCTTTATGCAATGTGACACTCAATGCTGCACTATGGAAAGTTCAACTAACAGAAATAATAGGCTTCATTAGAAGAACCTAGAGTCCACTGATCCTTCACTGATGAAACATCAGCTCAAAGCTAGCTAGAAGGAATGATGGTTTATTTTTTTTCCTTTCTTAGTATGAAAGCATTGGTGACTTTTGTCTGCTCCTCCCTAACATAAAAAAAGACAGACATTAATTTAAAAAAAGCCGTGGTTCACATCACCTGGGAAATGATCTTTTGGATATTGCCCTCTCTCCCCGTCCTCCCTTGCAGCCACCCCCAAGGGGCCTCTTCTCTGCTTCACCTTACTGGTAGGTAGCAGCACGCTGCTGTCTCTAAAAGCAGCTCAAGTGCTTTCCACCAAGCAGGAGGCAACTTGCTGCCATGGGGTGGAAGAGAAGTGGCATGCTTGTAGGGCAGGGAACCAAGCTAGAGAGAGGTGTTATTACATGATTAAAATTCAGCACCCTCTTGATAATAGTTGTCAGTGTTTTCTATTCACATGCAGTTTTAATTCCCTAAGCGTCTCAATGTCTGTGCACTTTTTGTCTGTTCCATATGTACAAAATTTTTTTCTGAGAGTCCTAAGTCTGAGAGCATTAAAGATTTTTTTTTTAAATACACTCTTACAATCCTTTCTGATCATAGATAAATAAAAGCTGTGTACACTAAAGGGAATGAAGCCTAATAGGATTCTTAGGAGAGTGTTAGATTTGGTGTAGTTTTCAATCAGAGGCACTACACTTTCATTTCCCTGAGACAGAGAAACTGCTATTTTTGGATAAGAACAAATTTAAGCAAATGGAAACTGCAAATGCTTTTCTGTAGATTCAGACATCTTTGAGAGACAGGCTAAGATTGTTTTCACAAACATTATTCCCTTCTAAGTTGGTTGCCGTGGTTAGCTCACCCTCTTGGGTACTTCAATTTCATTTGTTTCAGACCACAAATCAGGTAATATTTAGCTAATCCTGTGAAACTGTATTATCTTCTTTCATTAGCCTCTTTAAAATGCATTTTTACTGCTATATTTTAAAGGAGGATTAATCTATTCTAAAATAAATCACAATAGTCTCTTTAGTTATGGTACATCTTACAGTTTACATTGTTTAAACTATTTAAATGCTGGTTTATGTTGCCTGAATTATTCTGTTGGAGTTATTGAGATGGTAAGGACACACCTGGATAATTTTATTGCATGATCTATCAGACATAGATTGTATTAAAGACTTAGTTCTCCCTCAGTTATTGTCCAGCATCTTAACCAGTCTTTACTTAAAAATTTGTGAATAACTAGTGGCAGATGTAAAATAATAGGAAATCATGCAAAATAAGTCTAGCATGCCTTAGCCCGAACTATTGATCTCAGAGGTTATTTTTAAAAGTTCACTTTGCTCTTTATTTTTCCATATTATAGACATGACAATACTAATATCTGATATTTCTCCTAATGTGAAATACATGGAACACTCACTTCCAGAAAAGACGACCATTACGGTGACTCTGCACAAGCTGTCCCCTTGGTGCCGATCTCTGTGATTCCTGGTGGAGGTCTCCTCTCTTCCACACATACCCTGTCTGTTCCAAAACCATGGCATCCCCTGAGAGCGGGCTACAGAGGCTCAGAACAGTAAACAGCAAGGAGACCAGAGAACCACTGATGCCTGGGCAAAAGAGGGACGCACATGTTTTTCTTTGGATAGAGATTTTAAAGTCATTGCAAGTGGCTTACGTATAATTCCTTGGATTTATAGAAACATTGGTTTAAGTAGGTGGGAGGGGTTAGAACAAGAATAAAGAATCTCAGAAGTTATTTTTCAGCAACTCACTTTGTTCTTTATTTTTCCATATTATGGACATGACAATACTAATCATACACAGCTTTTGCATCTCTTTTATGGGCATTTAGGTCTGCTCTATCTGAAATTACTGCAAGACTGTGAAAGCTAGAAATCAGGTGTGACTATCTTTTGAGCATATAGTAAAGGATTTGTGCATGCATTCACATTTTGAACCCATGTGTGTTTTCAAACTGGTTACAGTGCAGTGACAACAGAGATGGATGCGAGTCACATTATCAGGCCAGCTTTTAAGTGTTGAGATTGTGTGCCCTTCAAGAGGTATGCAAAATGATAAAACCTTCATTTAAGAAGCTTGAGTTGGCCAGTAATCAACATCTAAAGACACGAATAAAAAGGAGAAAAAGTAGTATGTAATCATTATATCTGTAAATCTTTGCCAGCCTTCCCTCCCTCCTTAGGGCATATGGTTTGAACCTGAGCAAAGGGACTTCAGCTTCTTTGACCTTCTGGGTATATCCTACTCTTCTTCTTCAAAGACGTTTCTGCAGAAAGTTCAAACAGGCAGTGAAGATATTTCTATCTTTTAAGTCCAAAAGAGAAAGGGAGAGCACTTCTCCAAGGTCTTCACATAAAATTACTTGATTTAGGCAGCTGGCCTACAATTTATATCAGCTTTCTTCTTGTGACTAATTGCAGTACAAAGAGAATTCTTCAGCCTTTCATGATAGGTGTGGTAATTTGCAAATCTGAGGTATAAGGTGAGATCAGCTGTTTTGGAGGGAGGGAGTTAATGACTTAACTCACATGGCCTATGAGTGCAGATACAGAACACAGAACCAAGAATGAAATTCAAGTCTTAAGGTGAAATTTCAGAAGTACTGAGGAAGATAAGATACTCAGGATCTTTGAGAGGGGCAAAGGCTGAGGAAGATGAGGATGCCTCTGTGCAAAAGCAGCGAGAGTGTGGGTGACCAGGGAATTACATGCAATGGACAGCTGACAGCTGGGACAGTGATGACATCAAAGCCTTTAGCATGTGCAAGACAGACAGATACCTGCCCGCCACAGACATTTTGCATTTTCTTGTAATGTCTCCCACTAGCAACCACTAGAGGCAAGCTCCAGATCAGATCGTCAGTCTGTCTGTGAGACAGCTCTGATGACTAGATGAGCAGATCTGCCCTGGCTCTGATACTTTCCAACAATGCTTTAGTAGGATTATGCTCATTTAATTCAGGTGCCCGTTGTTTAATGTAAACATGTATGAATGTGTTTGTGTGTGAATGTAAAATCAAACACGAATTACTGAGTTCTTTAGGTCTGCACTGTAAAAGGAAGCACTTGAACAAGGCGTGAGCATAAGGAATTGTATCTGTAGTACCGCGTTGCATCGTTATATAAAGTCATGTAGTAAAACAATTGATGATCTCTAACACTTTTTGAGAGTTTTTTTCAGTATGAGAAGTAGTAAACAAAAAAGGGGGGATGCGAGTTAATTGAATTAAAATACATCTTACAAAAGCCAGTAACAATGTTGTTGTAACTCTTGATATTTAAAGGTGTGAGCCTTACTGAACAGCTTTTGAATTTTGTTTTGATGAAAGGTGTAACTATTAAATGCTTTTTTCACTGTTTGTATGTGGTATACTAATAATTGTGTTTTTCTTTAATGTAGAGAAATGATAGATAATATTTAAAGAACTATTAGTCAATTATTTCCATTCGAATAAGTAGTGACCTGAATTATTTGGTCCACTCATTCAATATTTAATATTGTTTAATAGAATTCTAACTTCAGTGGTTTTTTTCCTCTTCTTTCTTCTCTTCCTAACCATATATTTGGTGGAGATTTAATATACAGCTTTTTATCTGCTATGTATCTGTCAATGAAGGCAATGTCAAGAAAGTGTGACTTAATATTAAAAGCAGTACGTGGTTTCCTGTAAAACTCTGTATCATGCTCTGGATATATGCTTTACTTCTCTCCCAAGAAAACTTCTGCATTATTTACCTTTGTCTTGGCATTGGATGATTTCACTGCATTTGAGGAGCAGAGTTACTTTGGTATATTCCTTACCTTAGAGTATTAGTAACCTCAGATATTTGAGATCTAAGCCATTGACTGCCTTGTAGTCAATGGCTTGGACAGAAATCTTGCAGCTGAGTCTTTGTCCTGGGACGTTGGTATAGAAACTGGAGGACAGGTGTGACAGCCTTGTGATAAACAAGTTAATTCTTTAATTAACTTGACACAACACTTCCTGCTACATATACTCAGAATATAATGTTCAGGTAAGTGCATGAGGCTGTACCAAGGGAACTTCTATAACTGAGGCAAAATATCCACCAGCAGGGAATGATGTTCTCCTGTTTTAGGGGACAAAGCGTGCTGGCTGCTTGCATTGCAGGCAAGTCAATGAGGAACACCTACAAACTGCAAACTTTCCTGACCGGTAGGGCTTGTGTGTATGTATGTGTATCTCAAGACAAACAAGACAGAAATCCAGCTGAAGAATTTCTTTATGTTTTCTTCTGCCCTTCCAGCATAAATGTAGCTGTTCAAATGCCGATTAAATTAGCTCTTTTTCACCTGAGAGCAACATGTGGATGTTTTCCCTAAGGCACATGACCAGCAATGAAGCTGTTTCCCACTTTCTAAGTAGGAAACTGTGTGTTGTCCACTGAATATCCTTAAGTTCACTCCTTCTCCTGCATGTAGATGTGGATTCCCACGAGGATTAGTTCTTAATTCTTGGTTTAACTAGTGAGGAACCTGGAGTCTGAGGCCATCTCCCATCATTAACTTCTTTGTGTATCCCCAGAAGGTCTGATGTCACTGCAACATATTCCTACCAACTCCGTTAGTTACACCTGATAAGCTGTCAGTAATGGTAATGCTACAGTGATGCCCAGAGAAAATGCATGTCTGCCCTTAGCAGAACACCACCATTAATCCATGAGATCCATGGAAAGGTCTCTCCTCTATGGTCTGCTCTCGATCTGTATTATGCTGGGTTCCATAAATCCATTGTAGCTGGTGAAGCTTGAAAACAATTTTTCCTCAAGATTTTTATAAATTCAACTCAGAAATGTTAGAGCTTAAGTATGTCTTTAATGTTGGTGGGACAATTGTAAAGTTGAGGGAAAAAAGGAGTTTTAAAATTTTAATAGAAGTAATTTCAGCCAGGACGGATCAGTGGATCTTGTTGCTCTTCAAGCAAACAGAGATACTATGACCTCTTTGTTAGAATAGCTCTTATTTCTCAGTGTATTGTCAGGTGTGGCTGAGATGAGGCACACATGTGTTTGCTGTCTTTGAGGGAATGCTTTTTCTTGAGGGTGAGTGTCAGACTAAGTTAAGTGCATTGATACAGTATAACACTCTCCCTTATTGTTATTGAATAATCATTAAAAGCTGACTAGTTAGTTCAAATACTGATGCCATATAATGGGACCTAAAATGGTTCAGACTAGTTACCATGAGTAGCAATGATTCGTTTCCTATTGTTTTTGCTAGTTTACATGCAGTGCACTCATTTGTGTGATTTCAGGTAGTTAAAACTTACTTCAGGTGTTAAACAGGAGTATCTTTACTGAGTAAAGGTTTTTATATTTTATTTTTTTTAAAAGATATCCTAAAATGGTCACCTCAGCACGGTATTTTTATGGCTTGGAAATATCAGTGTTAGACAATCTATTTATTCTTACAAATTAGAGCAGGAAGCAAAGTTAAAGTGAAGATGATAAGTGTTGTACTGCACTTGTTAAAATCTGCTGGACTGCACATGTAGTCCACTACAAAACATCTGCTTTAGGCTTTTGCGTCTTCCTCAAGGTGCTGCAATTGGCACAGATTATTTATTGCGCTTTGTGTGGCCTTATAGTGAGGTTTGAAAAGCTCAGACCGAATGTAATACAGGGTTTTAGTTGTCTACTCATTTCTATCCTTTGCTTTTTTACTTCTCCTTGTAATTTGCACTGCATGGTAAATTTTTGAGACTTCAATTACAATAACAGTTCTATTAACAGCTTTTTCTCCTTGACTGGACATAATGATGAAGAAAAGAAAAGGCCTAAGATATTTTTGCTTTAACCTGGTGAAAATTAAGGTCCTCTTTTCGGAAAAAAATTAAATATATATAATATGTGTTTATCATTGAGAGAGAGGGACATATCTCAGGCCATTTCAATATTCATGCATTTGCATATATTAAGATCTAAATATGAAAATAATTGGGTATTACATTTATAAAGGAGAAGATATTCCCCTGGATTGTGTCAGTCTAGTCTTGATAATGGAAGTTAGAGCATGACAGTAAATACGCATGAGACTCCTTCAGAGAAATCAACTTTTTGGCTCCTACCCCTCCCTTATTTTTATTGCATGTTGTATTTACAGTCAACCTGTGAAAGGAGTTTATAGAAATTATTCAAGGAGAGCAGGCATAACCCTTCCTTTCTGCTGGAAATTCAAAGTAAATCCAAACTAATTATCTCAGGAATAAATCCAATCTGATGATAGAGGTTACGGTGGCTTTCTTGACCTTTGTCGTAAAATATGCGAAGCCCCATATGTATTTCACATTTCTTCATTGGTTACACAAGGCGGCCACTTATTGCTGCTAAGAGTCAGAATAATCTCAAAATAGTTTTGAAGGCAGAGCTCAGACACCACTTTTGTGGTGTATTAATCAAATGTTGCTATTTCTTGCCATCTTAATGCAAAAAGTGAGCTTCTCTCAGCCTGTAAGACTGATCTTAATCTGTATGGTTGGTTAGAGCTGGCAGCGATTTATTGTGCTTTCGGGGAATAAAATGGTCAAAGTTCCAGAGGCCTGTATGTTGACTGCTATTGGCAATGCCCAGTAGAATCGTTGTTCCTGGAAAGCTGGGCACAGTGCTCCATATTGGAGAGTGCCATCTACTGGCATTTTTTTCTCTTAATTATACAAATACGAATGCCTTGCAAGAGAAAGACAATCTCCTGCTGACTCTTAATGCTCACATTTCTGAAGGTGGTTAAGATAAGTCTGTTTGTTTTAACATCAAATAGACCACTGCAACATTCTATACACCCACTGACTATTCCATACATCTCTGCACTGATTTGGCAAAGCAATTTTTGCCACTGTTTTGATCGCTGATGTTTTGGAAAAAGCGTTCTTTGTTTTATGCAAGCTAGGAGACCTCTTTGGTTTAGGAAGTTTCAGTTCAGAGTATGTGCTTGCTTGGCAACAGTGTTACCATCCAAATTGTCCTGTATCTTTGGCACGTATTTATATCTACCCAAGGAGAACATATCGTTTTGGCATCAAGATAGCTAAATCAAAAGCATTCTGGAACTGTCAGCAGATTATTGTAAAGACAGAAAGACGTATTATTTCCATGAATGTTAATATAGAAAGATAAAGACTTAAAATCATAAATCATATAATAACATAAATATGTCAACATTATAAAGTAATGCATTATTACTGATGTTGTAAAACCTGTCAATTATGCTAACAGCAAAAAATACTTTTTTTTTTTTTAATTTGGAAAGCCTTTCTCAGCTATGCATTGCTCTGTGACTGCGTGCCAACAAGATGAGCATTTGATTTATTCTTCTAGAAGTAATAAGGTGTAAGAAAATGCTATGCAGGGACCCTCAGATACTTTTAAGGTCAATGAACATTTCTGATGCATAAGAAGATGACAACCTGTTATATATATATAGAATCATAGAATCAGTCAGGTTGGAAGGGACCTCTGGAGATCATCTAGTCCAAACCCCCCTGCTCAAGCAGGATCACCTAGAGCATGTGAGACAGGGTTGCATCCAGGCGGGCCTTGAATATCTCCGGAGAAGGAGACTCCACAACCTCTCTGGGCAACCTGCTCCAGTGCCCCGTCACTCTCACAGGGAAGAAATTCCCCCTCACGTTCAGGTGGAACTTCCTGTGGTTCAATTTCTGCCCATTGCCTCTTGTCCTGTCACATGGGACAACTGAAAAGAGTTTGTCCCCATCCCCTTGACACCCTCCCTTCAGGGATTTATACACATTGATCAGATCCCCCCTCAGTCTTCTCTTCCCCAGGCTAAACAGGCCCAGCTCTCGCAGCTGTCCCTCACAGGGCAGATGCTCCAGCCCTCTGATCATCTTTGTAGCCCTGCATGGTTCACAAAATAACTTTGTAGTTTACAAGAGCGGTAGATAAAATTTGTATTTTGGCATTAACAGTTCAACCCCTACCGCTGAAAGTGCATCATATACACATTTGTATAGCACAAGAGATATTTGCCTAATTGTGGTATCTATGCCTCTGAGATGATCTTAAAGAATAAATCATTGAGAGATTGAATTAGTTACATAAGCAAAATAGAGGTCACGTTAAAGTCTGAGATATGAAAGTGTGATGTAGCTTGTATCTACAAAGGTGTACATAGAAAATAATCACTTCAGTTCAGTACACCTTTACAACAGATGCTTCTCAGTTTTTAATTAAGTATGTATGATCCTTTATATCACAAGTCATCTTTGAGGATCTTTAGGATAGTTTGAACTAAGCCAAGAAAAGTGGATCATGGTGGTCTACAGTCTTCCTGCAAAATTGACAGAGATGAGCTGTAAGCTGCTGTTATTGGGTCCCCCTGAGGAGAGACAGGCTTAATGGAAAATGTGTTTCAGTGAGGAGAAAGCACAAAAGTAGAAACATGGAGTAAATGCACAGGTTGCTAACATTTGGGTTCTTTGTAGTGCTCTGTTAGCAACTTTCAATAGTGGCCACACTGCACATGTGAAGGCTTTAGTGTTTGGGATTAATTTGTCTGAAAAGACTTCATTTTCTTTCTTTTAGATAAAGTGAATTAGCACAGAGCAACTCTCTCTAATGATGTTAGCAGTGTGAGTTTTACAAAATTGCTAAGGTCTGGTGGGGGTTTTTTTTTTGGTTGTTGTGCAGCTTGCGGAACCACTAGGTTTCCGGTGCAGAGGAGCAGACAGCAATTCCCAGTGCTGGGCAGAAATGAAGTCAGACGTACAAGCGATTCAGCAGCGAGCACCCATAGCAGTGTGCTTATGAATGACAGGCTCAGAGAGCTGAACGTTGCCACCTGCGTTCAGGGTCACTCGCTATGCTGAAGCCTTGTGGGAGTCTCATTGCTGGGCTCTAAGGGTGGCACAGCTGAGCAGGGATGCCCTCCCTCACTTCAAGCAGAGCAGAGGATTAGAGCAATGCTGTTCATGTGGGAGCCTCTGTGCAGAAGTCCTCAGGGCTGGCCTGCTCCAGTGTGCCCTATCTGGCCTTCCCTCTTTAGCCGTTCAGAGGTCCTGCCCAGCGTGACCTCGTGTGGCTGCACCCTGCACGCAATGCCAAGCACACACTTAGATGCTTTCATGAACAGGGACCGTGGGGAGGACTGTGCACAACCTCTGTTTAGACAAGACCAGGAGCAGTGGGAGATCCATGCTACAGCACGTTGCTGCTGTAGGCCCCTTCTGTTTAGAAAGGCAGCACAAAAAAAGAAAGCACTCAGTTATCTATTGGCAGCTTTTTGTCAGCCTTCAGTGGGCACAGTAGTCTGGCCAAAAGTGCCTTTGGGCAACCATGTTTTTCGGCCTAAAATTGCTCCTGCAGTTTCAGTCAGAACTGATATTGTTCCCTCGGAAATTGCTGCTGCTGCGTGCAGCGGAGCAGCTGCTCCCTCTCGAGACAAAGGAGGCTGCTCTTCAGGACACGTTGAAGTGATTTCTGATTGTAAAGCGTTCTGGGGTCCTTCAGAGTGAAAGGCATTTTTATTACTTTTGCAGCCATTGGTATAGAAGGAACAGACAAAAATTCCCTTGAGCTGGTGCAGACAAAACTTGACTTGAAACAGAACTTCACTAGTTCTAAAGTTTCTATTCATCTTCATTTTAATTTGTAGATCATAATGGCTGGGGTTTATACATAATTCTCTTTAGGGCACGCTTCCAGTGTAATTAGTGACAAAACCTGACTTTAATTAATGAGTAGGATAAGGCTTTAGGGATAGTCTTAGCATAATGAATTGATTTCCATTGAATTGGCTATAAATATAATATCATTAATAATGAAATGGTTCATTGTAAGGATACCACTAGACACCAAAATGAGCAGAAGTTACTTGTTTCTCCCCAGAGGTGTGTATGAAGAGTTGTTTGCCAGTAACATCTTTAATGATGTTGGCAGAAAATGCAGTGAATGATGTAGCTGTGTCTTGGACAGAGAAGCAGCAAGCGCTTCACAGCCATGATGCCTTCACATCTAGTTAAGTAAGTCCTGCAAAGGGAGCACCTGCTCGCTTCTTCCAGAGATGAAATAGCTGAAGGGTACTGACAAGACAGAAACTTTCTTGCATGCTCCATGTCTTTTATCTTCCTGAAAATTATCCCTGCACAGGTAAGGGCTAGATAAATGATGAAAAGCAGCAGTAATTAATATTAGTGACCAAGAGCAGTTGTTCAATGAGGAGGCTGGAGCTGGCCTGGGGCAGATAATTTCAGCACTCACAGGGCCCTGTACACTCCACTCTGCCATGCTAGGAAAATGGTTTCTAAATTGCTGCTCTGCCATGAGTGATGTTCCCTTCTGGAAGTTCCTAGAAGCTGAACATCTATAAAGCAATGATATGTTCTTTCATATTTAGGCAGAGGTTTTGTTTTTTCATTCCTTATTTTTCTTGTTTTATAGATTATGCTCTTTCTGATTGCATTTAAAAGTCAGTATGAGACATCTCTGTTCGCAGCCAGACTTCTAATTAAAACCAAAAGAACCCCCAAAACAATTGGATGGGAAAAATCAAAATTGCCATTTTGATTCTCATAAATATTCTGTGAACACCAGCAAAAGCTTTTTCATCTTGTATTCTCTTCCAAATGAGCTATGTTTGAAAAACTCAAAACCTAGGAAGCTGAAAGGATGGGAGCATCATCTCCTTAACAAGGAGCTCAGACACCCTTCGTTTCGCTTCCATGCCGCTCCAGGAGCACTCCAAAGACAGACGAGAAAGGCTTCGTACAAGTCGTTCTTACAAACTTTGTTTTCCAGAGTAGCTACAAACCAAAGTTCCTTTACTTAAGAGCTGACATGTAGGTGTTTTGCAGCCAATGCTGTACAGACCATTGCTCTGGAGGAACCACTGCTAGTGGGCCACATAGTCCCATCAGTGCCAATGAGCTGCCCCTGTTACTTACCTGCTGCTGCAGCAGCCCAGCGGTGCTTTGCTGATTTCTGCCTTCATTGGAAGCCTCTAAGCAAATGTCCTTAGAACCCCATGCCCATATTCCTGTTGGCAAAATTCGACAGGTATTTTCAAGCCTAAATATTTATTTCTTATGTGGAAAGGACTAATTCTCTGAACTGCAGAAAAATTAAGAACTGCAGTGAAGGGTGAGTGACTAAAATTCCTGAAAAACAGGCCAATCTCAGTTAGAAGCTTAAAAAATATTTTAAATGTCTGACTTATAGACATGCTTTTTCAGAAATGCTGCTCTCTAAAATATATCCCTTTATAGGCATTTTCAGAGAAAAAAAGTGTGGATTTGATTTTTCCAACATGGCTTCCATGAGAACCTATCTAAGCTGAACCTACAGTTCTGCCTCAGAAAGAAATTGTCAAAGAAAATACACAAAGGTTTAGCATAGGAAAAAAAATGTTTTCAGAAGTGAAAGTCTGGTTAAATTCTCTGGGTTCAACTAGCTATTACTTTTTGAGAAGAATAAGGAAGATAAATAGGTTGGTTTTTATGTATTTATTTAGATTTAGAGAATAGAGAAAGACATCCATTCATGGCTCTGTGTTTCTACTATCATTAATCACACAATAAATAAGTTCTCACAACATTAAATAATCACTTCAGTAGGAACTCAGCCAGCCAGCTACCTACAGGGAGTCCCGGGGGAGAGATGAAGAGGTAAAATAAGTACGTGTGCATATCCTAGAAAACAGTAAATCTCCACTTTCCAATAGCCTAACACTCCCGTTTCTAGCCTACATGAAGGGTGAAATGTTCAACCAATCTTACAAACCTGCTATGGTACAAGATTGGACATTTCCTGGCCTCATTCATAGACCAGTGTTATTTTGGGGAAAAACGGAACTTTCTGCTTTGGAAGTAAAAGGGAGCCAGGCTGATTTTTGACAGTGTCTGACTGAAGACGAGGGCCTTGCAGACTAACTTAGTAGGTTGCTGTGGAAGTAAGGCAGCATGCAGAAACAGAGCACTATAGTAGAGGTCTGCTTCAAAACAAAGGGACAGAACACGCCCAAGTGATGGGTTTGCATTTGGTAAGTACTTTTTGCATATGTGGGTAGCATTTTAGGTGTAATGTGAACTGAATGTATCATAATTCCATACAGAATAATGCAAATGAAATATTTATTATACCAAAATATACTAATGGCCCCGATGTACTGTATCTAAAACTTGCTGGTAGTGAATGCAGCAGCGAGAAGATATAAATGCCATGCACAGTCAGCTGTGCAACACTATACTGTGGAAGAAAACATGTGGCCACAGATGGTGGTCAGTAAACGTCCAGACCACCAAGACCAATAATATTTTGTGCCACTAAAAAATATGACCTCACAGTCTTCGGTTCTTTCACTGCCAAGTATGGCACACTAACATATGTAGTGTCAAGGAAATGTGCCTTGAGATTTCTGTGCAACAAAAATGCAAACGTAGATTTGCTTTCTCTTTCTGGTCACAGTATTTTGAAGCAGAAGATATTTGTAAATAAACCTCTCAGTTTGGAAAGGAAATAGATGCAGCTATGAAATAGTTATTTCAGTTCTAGTAGAAATTCTTACCCTTATGAAAGGATCCCTTAAAAGTTCTATCTTAAAAAAAGACAAAATCTTTTCATATATTTTTCTCAACTTTCGTAAGTTTTATGAGAAACGAATAGGGTTTCATTATGGGAAGCGGTTTTTGGATGTTAATTCTCTGTTCATCTGTCTCCCCTAGCCCCTCAGACATTAATTAAACTTTTACAGCCATTCAAACTAACATCTAAACATTCCAACTCAGAGAGGCTTAAGTACAGCCTCAGGCTATTTCTGGCCCAAATCCACCAGAATGACTCTATGCCTAATCCTGTGTTCCAGCTATTGACTGTTCTTGACCCCCTTTTCTTTTACTTTTATCAGCTGTTATCTTAAGTGGGCTTATTTTGTCCCGGTTTGGTTTTGTCCACTGGCATAACTGATTTTTTTTTTTTTTTTTTTTTTTTTTAGTATACCTCGGTTGGAATATCTTGACAGTTAGACTTTACTGAAGTTATGTGAGGGGTGATGATCGCTCTTTGAGCTTGTGTTTCCAGATGGCATGTGATCAATGGATGGGCTGTGACTCATAACTAATTAGGTATTTGGCCTCTGAAGGGAGATGTGGTAGCTCCTTAGAAAGTGTCCGAAACCATATTGTTTTGAAGGGAACTGCATGCTGATATTTGGAAAGGAAGGGATGCAAACCATCAAAGCTAAAAAGCAGTTGAGCTAAGATTTACCATCTGAATCTTAACTTTGTTGCTATCCACTACTAGAATTTATACTTCTAGCACCTAGATATGCTGTGTCCTATATAGAAATTTCTGCTCCCATCACAGTCTGTCGAGTTTAGAGTGTGATTCAGCTACTTTAGGATAAGACAAACAGTTATTTAGCTTCTACTGACCATATGAACTAGATCTCCATCGCATATATTTGGAGTTTAGACAAACAGTATATACCTGAGGACATTGACATTGTAGACAGGTAAAATTAGGTCAGTTGAGTTGTTTCATCTGCTTACACAAGACAGTTGTCTGAAACATGTTCTTCTATTGGAGAATAGGGAAAATATTTTCCAGCATGCTGAAGATCCCTTGACTATTTGGGGGACATTTTCTAGACAAACAGTTAGCCCTTGTCTTTGCCAGTTGAATGTTATGGAGTTCTTCAGATTTAGTAACTCATTCACAAAAACATATAGTAACAAAATAATAATGGTCTCTGGGATAAAGCCCGGTTTTATTAGTAATTCAGTATGTGACAAAAAGCAGATAATGCTTCAAATGAAGGGAAAGACTCCGTCTCTGGCCACCAAAGTCTTCCAATGGGAATAGCAAGAGGGTTGTGACACCTCGAAAGTCATTAGGCCACCTACATTGGGGATATTTAAAGAGTATTGAAGAAAGGATTTTTCAATGCACATTGATTTGTTTTTGTCTAGCTTTCTACACCTTGTTTTTGTGCGTGGCAGAAATACCCTTTGTTTAGAGGTCTCTCTGCAAAAGCATCTCTATTTTCCTTACTTGTTTGTCAAAATGTTTCCTAAAGTGTAAAGCAATGCATTACAGAATCCGTGATGGTAGATTTCTAAGGAGGATGTAAGCTCTTAGCAATATTTAACAGTGCTGGCAATGGGATTTCAGGCAACTGTATTACAAGGTCTTTCCTCACAGTAAGGCAGTATCAGACAGGGTCAGTGAGAGGGTGGCCAAAAGAAATACGACTCTACGTTCCTGAAGATCTAGCTAGCTTAGCTTTGGTGGAAAGGCAAGTAAGAGCTCACCCAGGATTGTAACAATTATATTTAAAGAAATATTAATGATTTTATCATTTAATCAAAGTAAGCAAAGTCTTAGGTATTCATCAGTTATGGAGAATTAAGAATACTAAATTAAAATTTGTATCTTGGATTCAAGTGGCTCAATCTGACCCTAAATGAGATGCATTTTAAATCAGTTAAAATTCAAAATGGCAGTTAACAAATACCTGGTATTCTATACCACAAGAGTGAAACTTTGTTATATTTAACAATGGTGATCATTACTGCTCTTCCAGTGTGTAACCATGCAATCATTACATTTCATTAATCACACTTAATAAAGAGGTAGTGCTAGTAACTAGACCTGGTGGGAAAATGTAACTATTCCAGTCTTCAGAGATTTTTCATATCCCCAAAGCACTATTACCCTTTTTACTCCAGTCTCTTACCAAAGAAAGAAACTTCAGGTTTAATGTCTTGTAGTGACATGGATGTAATGTAATGGATAACATTACTAGATATGTCAAGCACATTCTCCAGTATTTTAATGCCCAATATTACAAAGTATATTGTAAGCTAATAGTTATGATCATATTCATTGCTCATTCTGCATTCAGCAAAACTTCCAGAAATGGAGAATGACTTTGTGTGAAACCTACTGGCCAAAAGCTACTGGCAGCTCTGTTTGAAAAGCTTGTACTGAATCCTATTTTCTAATCAAGAATAGGACATTAAATTTGCACAGTAAATGTACTGAAGCATAAAGAGCTGATTATTTAGACCAGTCCTCTGTTTAGAAGAGGAGGGAAGCCAAATGGTGTAAATCTAGAAACTACAATTTTCATGAGGCATTAATCCTGGAACCTGCCACTTTGCAGTTTTGATATATTAAAAAAGCTGTTAGATAAGTCTGGCAGTTGACAAAGCAAATTAATTAAGAGAGCAAACTATAATATTTTACTCATTTCTGGTAAAATAGAACAAAGTTATAAAGAGAATGCTGAGAGAAATTCCCCTCCTCCCTAATCCTCATCCATTTTTGTGAAGATTAACGATGAAAGATCTAACAGAGCCTCATTAGGTGCCAAAAGAAATGGCATATATGTTAACATCCCTCTGGAAGCTGGTTGAGACTTCTTAATATTTCTTTCTGAATGTTACAAGACAGACTCCAAATATCAAATCTTGCAAATCTATACAATAAATAAGATCAAGCTATTCCTTGCACTGGAGAACTAGTACAGAAGCTGATTTTTCTCCCCTTTCTTCTGTCATCTTCATCTTGCTTAAAATACACAGTAAGAGCTCTGCCAATTGGGATGTAAAATGCTTTCTTGATTGTAGCATATAATTAAAACTTCCCTTTCTGCTTTTTTCCACATCAGTTCATAAAGGATCTACTTGAATTTGAGGCAAAAAAAGACATCTGGCTTCACGGCTTTGTGTGGGCTGAAGCTAGTTAAATTCCTTTTTTAAATTTATATTTCTACTGAGTCAAGTCTAAAATAATGAACACTTCTTAGCCCCTAGAATATATTCCTTCATGCTGAGAGGAGAAATAAATTCTGTCATGATCACTGAAAACACTCCAGAACCATTACTGCGCATTGCACTGCTTTGGCCCATTACTGAAAATATTATAGCCCTATATAAAAAATGGCTCTTAGATGCAAAAAAACCTCTCAGACTCCAAACTCTGTTTTTCCATCTCCCGCTTGTGACTTTAATTAAAAAAATAAACCAGACTAAGATTACTATTGCTGCTACAGTAAGCTGTATGAGAGAGAGAGTTTCTAATAAAATCCTGCATGTTTTTCCTAGAGCATGCCAGGACTACAGGCTTCAAAGTGCTGAAAACATTTGTGCTGGGTCAACATCATCACAGCCATGCACTTACACGGTGTCCTTGGTGAGAGTCACAAGGGTACTTTACAATAAAGCTCATTAAAAATGATCAATATTTAAGAACTGTTAAAAGCAGCGGCAAACATATTTCTTTGATGTAGTTTTAAATGCTGGAACAAACTGAGCAGTTTTAAAATAGTGCTCAAAAGTAAGTTTAAAGATCGAAGAGTATAATTAGGAAAATGCATGAGTTCTTAACATCTCAAGGTCATAACGAGGACAAACAAAGCAGCTATCTGATTCTGACCAAAAAGAAAGCTGTAAAACATGGACTGTGAGAGCTGATCAGGTAAACGGGAATACAGCTGTCCTCACTGAGCAGCCTGAATAAACGGACTATGGGGATGAAGGATAATCTCTCACTTGCTGTTAATAGCATGGCTCGTAGTGCTCGGTGGTCACACAGTGCATGGAGTATTTGTGAGGTATCTGAGCCCATTTCGTGAAGTAAAATAAAAGGAAACTGAGAGGTGTTACAGATTGTTCCATGGATGTTTCTGCTTTAAGTCTGTCAAACCTCCACATGCATTGGCCAGAAAGGGTGAATGTTATTGCTTGGCACAACTTGACCATTTTGCCAAGCGATAAGCTAGACCTTCAAGAGCCTTTCTGTACTGCGTTGGGATTACAGTCTCAGTGAGTCCCCCAAAATTTCAAGGCTAGCTCCTCTGCCTCACACTAGCCAGACACTGTTCTGTATTTCACTATCCCCCAGTTAAAAAATTTTGTATCTTTAGTTTTTCTGTGAAGCATTCCTCTTTTGTATGCAGTTTCTTTACTTCCTCTGCTTGAGTTAGCTGAAAATTTCAAGCTACCAAATGCTTCTCAGGCGCCCTTGCCAAGACCATGGCCATCTCCACAATGTTTCCCTGTGCACTGGTGCCCGCTTCATGCAGATGAGGGTGAAGAGCTGCTCTGGGCTTCCTCCAGTCTCCCACCTTTCCAGAGAGCTTCTGCTCCAGAGAAGCCTTTAAGCAGCTCCTGCTCCTACCCTGCTACTTTCTTTATTTCTTTTCCTCTCTGAGCATCATGGAGTGTTGAGTGACCATGCAATGCCAAGGACCTTGCAAGAGAGCTGCTTTGTTCTGGGTCCGACTCTGACATGGCACAGCAGCAACGTGTGCTTGGCAGTGCCCTGGCTAGGAAACTCAGCCCCATCTGCCCACTCTCTGCCTGGCTATTGCTGCGGATCAACCAAAGCCCCTGCAGAGCAAAGCTTCCGCAGGAGGCATGCATCTCTGGCAGCCATCCGTCCGTAGATGCTCTATCCACCTCCTCCAGTGCCTTCCCGGCACAACAGCAGCTTGATGCATTCAGGAGCTTTTGCGGTTGAGACATCTGTGTCTCATGAGTGTTTTATAGTGGTTAGAATATGTTCTAAATTGATTTAAAAAAAGAAAGAGAAGGTCTACCAGACAACATCATGTACAACCTTTGAAGTGGGAGGAACGTGTCAAACCCTGAACGAACTCTGCAAGCCTGGGTGTAGAGAGGGTGAATATTCTGCCAGGATAGGGTCTGTTCATTGCCCCAGCATGCAGCAGCTGGCAGCGGTCCCTGGGAGACCACGCCATGAGGAAGCACACGGTAGAAACAGTGCTCCCTCATGCTTTCCTAATACCCTGCTGGTGCTGTGGCTGCAGCAGGAGACCGCTTTAGCAGCTGACTGTAATGAACATACACACACCTCAGTAAGCTCCCTTTACCCTGAGGGAAGTCACTTTTTGGAGAGAAAAGGTAAAATTTCTGTTCTTTTAGCAGCTTTTTACTCTTATGTGGATTTGGTTGTAACAACAGCGTTGAGGATTGCTACGTAAGCACATATTAAATAACTGGATGAATACTCTCCTAAACTAGGGCACCTGCAACAGTTACATACTGTGCTGAAGCAGCTTCAGGGTCCCAGACCATGTAAGGATTTTGATCTCAAGTAAGCAAGTGTTTTCAGTTTTACAATGTGATTCCCAAATGCATTTTGTTCACTGGCAATACTGCGTAGTAACCCAACTGTAACAAGAGCTTTGCTTCCTCAGTGACAATTTTCCCACCCTGGCAACACATAGAACTTAATCCACATCCACAGTTCCACCAAGAAAGGAATACGCATTCATTTCTGTCACAAAATGAAATTACTGCTTGCCATGTGGAAGAAGAATTATTGTTTGCCATGTGGAGAGGTGAGGAATAAAGGATGAAAAGAGGAAAAAAAGGGGTGACTTTCTTTCCAACAAGTAAGATAAAATAGATGACAGCAGATGCATCTCTCTAGAGTACTGCCACTCTGAAATGAGTCTGCAGCCAGACTTACCTGCTGAGGCATGCTATGCCATGCCATTCCTCTCTTAGCCAAGTGACAAGCACCCTGGAGCTCTTGTTTCTGGGCCACATGGCTGGATTTTTTTTGCACGGGAAGGGAACAGGGCTTGTACGTTCTTGGGATTTTCCGAGATGTGAAGTCAGGAGATGGCTAGTGCATTCTGTGTGCTAAGTAGGAAGATCTCCTTGGCTGGTAGCACAAATATAGTGGGTAAATTTCAATGAATTAGGTGCACACAGCTGAAATTCTGGGACTGGGATAACAACAAACACACCGGCCTCTGTTTCAATCAATGCAAGGAGAACAGCAAAAAAAGCTATACTGAATGATCATTATTTTAAGCACCTCCAGAATTTTTTAAAACTCCTCTGCATCCTATCTTGAAGTACATGTTAAGAGGAGAGCTTTTCTCAGCTCTTAATAGTTTGCCACATACAGTAAACCTTTAAATAACCGAGTGTCTCAAGCCCATGGAATCATTATCCTTTGCAGAGGCTGGGGCCCTTACCGAGCATATTCCTCCATCAGCTGGGGGTGCAGTATATAAAAGCTAACACCCTTTTAGAGAGGATTTGAAGTGACAGCTTTTTGCATGCCCATTATCCAGCCGTTCTGGCTGCTAGCTCCTGCCGTGTGACTGACAGACTGTGTGCAGCAGGGAAGAGAAAGAGCAGAAAAAGTACATGAGAGCCTTATTACCAGTTTCGCTATTTGTGTACATATGTGGCTTTTCCTGGAAAATAATAGACGATTGCTTTCTAATCTATCACTGCATACTTCAAAGCATTTATTTTCTACCTGAAATACGACTATGAAAAAATGTCAAATTTTGCTGAACAAATTCACTCCCTGTGTGTATCCAGTCACATCTGCTAACCACCGTGATGAAGCATTAGCTAGTTCTCAGCTGAAAAGTTCTGGCTTTCGTCCAAAGTATTTTGGTTTTCAGCCTAAAAACAATAGCGTTCAGTTCTGGTATGTAGTTTTTGAATAAAAAGAAAACAAAGCAAACACTTTCAGCCCCTCCTTTTTGGTTCAGTTATACATACAACTTTTTCTCAGAAGATAGTTTCTGCAGAAAATTTGACCAAGCTTGTCAGGTATCTTCTCTTATATGACCGGCAAAGCCAGTGCAAGCTACTAAAAGGGAATATTTTTGACTGTTGTGACTGTTGGAAGCTAGTTGCTATTGCATCCACGTAGCCTTTACCTGGGTAGCCTGGGGGGTCAGAAGCATTAGGGGCTGAGAAGGGAAGCTGACAAATATCACAAGAAAAGGTCTGCCATCGTGGGCGCCAGGGTGTAGATCAGGGACATGAGGAGGCAGCACGTGTAGCTCAGAAGCAGTTGCGTGGCGTGCTACTCGTCTAGCAGAAACTGGGTCATAAAAGGAATGGAAAATCAGTGACGTCCAACAGCTAGTGCCTGTTCACTGTCTGCCTGCCTGGCTGTTAGGGTGTAACGGCCAATAACCAGTTATTCCTGCACGTTTAACCTATCATAGGCAGCAAAGGTTTCCTGTAGGAATGACGAGGAGTCATGATCATTTCTCAAAGAATTCACAGTTTCTTCTCTGGCATTTCAGTATGCCTAAGTAGGGTTTGGTAGTCCAGTCCAACTTTGCTGAACGTATGCTGGAGTGTTAACATTTCCGTTGGACAAAGACACATTTCTTAGAAATCACTACATCACCCAAGAAGTATGAAGCAAGCAGGAGAGCCCCTCACATGACAACAGATCTTGGCACTGGCTCTTAGAGGAAGATTTATCT
Source organism: Rhea pennata (assembly GCF_028389875.1). Lineage (NCBI taxonomy): Eukaryota > Metazoa > Chordata > Aves > Rheiformes > Rheidae > Rhea > Rhea pennata. The sequence continues at coordinate 137,448,057 of NC_084663.1, read as the reverse complement.
CTTCACAAGACCTCTTAATGGCACACAGTCTTAAAGAAGGGGAACAGAGAAGATAGCATCTTTCCTGGAGAAAGAAATATTGACTGTCTCCATGGAAGAATGATCTCGCAAGCAACAGTAAACAAAGTGTGTTATGCTTCCAGTCCATACCTTATCAGTTTGGCAGATTGCAGATTGCCTGTAGACATCTTGTCTGGACACACCAGGGAACATGGTAATCACCTTACAGCAGTCAAGCATGTGGTATCCTGAAGTATGTGGCTCTGACCATGCCGGAGGGCAGGCTTAGAGGCTTGCTGGCTGAACGGCAGGTAAGCTGAACAGCCCAGCGACCGTCACGTATGCACCGAGTTGATGTAGCCGTTATCACAAATTAGGAGAGCCTGCATTTTTCCACTGGATCCTGGGAAGGCTAGAAGGTATACTTGCTTCTTATGGAAGGCTGAGAATTTAACTTAGAGAAAAGGATACAAAATATGCTGTGAAGATGCCAGTAAGTGAAAATCAACGTTAACATGGTGTAAGGACCATGGAGAAAACAATGTCCTGTCTTGCAAAGGAGAAGAAACTCCTCCTTTGTGATTGGGCGAAGAAGATAAGCATAGTGTCTATACACTGATTCAGAGACACACTGTATTACTGCCCAGTTTCTGCTGCAGCAGGCCTGCAGTGACTGGCGTTTCCAAGAGGAGGAGGGCTCAGGTTCGCTCTTGCTCAGCGGCTGCTGTGACTAGGGTTCATGGCATTAATTATTGCAGTGCCTCGAGGGGAAACCTGGATCATTACAGCGCAGAGGAGCTACAGAGCTGGCTTTTGGGTACACTTCCTCCTGAATCCTCCCTAACTAGCTGAGGAGAAGTAGATTGGAACATTTGGAAAAATGTTTCTGCTACAGTTCAGCAATTTTAAGCTTTAAGAAAGCTAATGTTATGGATGTAATATTTTACAAGCAATTATTTAACAGTTTTTTAAGCAATTCTGTGTCATTAGAATAGTACACTAGTAATTTATATTGTGTATTAGAGCAAATAACTCTTGAGAAAGGGTTCAGTAGAATGATCTATAAAATGGCCATTTTGAAACTTGAGAACACTTTCATTCTTCCATCTAACATTTATTTCGCACCATAAAAGTGGCTTGTTTATGTTCCTCTGATGTGTTTTGCATATTAGAGATATCACATTGCATACTTTCTTAAAAATATGAACATAGCTCTAACTTCTGAATTGTTCTCAGTTCTGGGATTCAAGTTTCTGCCAGATTTCTAACTATCTAGCAGTTTCAGTTGGTTGTCTTTGCAATCAAATAAAAGAACACATGGGACCATAGAGTTGTCATTGATATCAGAAGGAGCATGATCAGACCGTGGATTAATATAAAACAGAATAGTCATTTGTAAGCTGATGTGAATTGACTTTCGTTTGACTTTGGATCAGACCTCTGTGGAAAAATACATTCAGCAAGTGGAAGAAAGCTCAACATTATAGTAAAGTCATTTATTCACCAGCTGTTAAAAATAAATGGCAATACAAATGATGCGCAATAAAATAAGACTACTGTTATGCATAAGAATGTGTATTTTTCTTTCCTGATTGTTCTTTGCTTTGTGGTAAGGTTGTAAATGTGCATTTCTTAAGAAGGCTTTGTCATTGTAGGTGAAATTTTTAATTTTTCTTTTATGTGACACTAGTGCCACCCACACTGCTTTCGGGACTTCAGGAAAGGATAATTGTCATTCTTCCTGTAATATTTCTCCCAAATAGAGAAAATGAAGTTAGTTGTGTACAGTACTCCTACTAACTCCCAGAGAAACAAAAATTTTTGTTTATCACTGAGGCTGCACTCAGGTTCCAATCAAAGCATACATAACCTAAAGGAAAATGAACTAAGTTAAATGAGATGTGAATGATAACTGCATATCCTGCCTTAATATGGAGAATTTTAAGAATGGTGAAAATAATGGTGCTGCCCACTTGATTGTTGCCTTTTGATGAAATTATTCAAAATAATTTCTTTTTTTTCATTGACCTTAGTGAGATATAGCAAGAGAGTATACATTTCCATTTTATGTGGAAGGAAATTGGAACACAGGAAAATTGGGAGATATCCAATCCTATACTGAGGCCCTTTGACAGAGCTGAGCCCTTTGCTCTGATCCAGTAAACAATATTGTTCTTCTTCAGATCACCCAGTTTCTAATAAGGAGTAGTTCAGCAAAATGACATGTAGAGTTTTCCATCTGAATTTCTTGATAGTTATCTTTGATTTTTAAAGTGTGATATGTATTTCTTCATGATTTTTATTTTTGATATGCAAAATACAGAGTAGCATAGCTGAAAAAGATTAATTTAAAAAATAAAAACATCCACGTTGCATTATTCAATCACATCTACTTTTTTACTTAAATTATTGACTACAAAAACTTTTCCATGCCAAGAGCAGAGGGAATATAGAAAAGAAGACATTCCTTACTGCACTTTATATACAGATCTAAATTTCAGCATGGCCCCTGATAAATACCACTTGATTGCAGGTTTCCACCTACCTTACCATTTGCGCTAGGCAAAATTCAATGTAACAAATTAAATAGGAAGATGAACAACTTAGTGAATGGGAGGCATCCATAGGAGAAGCCATACCATACTGAATCGAAATACTAAGCAAAAGTCCATAGATTACTGGCCAGCACTTGTACTTCTGAGGCATCTCATTTATATGACTGTTTCCGGGGAAGATATGAACTGCAGACTGGTTCATCTTGTGAAGAGTGCAGAAGCAAGAGAACTGATGAGCTTCAGGTGAAATGTGAAAGGATTTCAGTCAGATGCATAACTGTCTTGACATAAAAGACTGCTGTCATTTTATTCTGACAGATTGGAAGCAGTGAAAAATTACTAGTGCAATGTCGGAAGAGTTCTCATGGAAAGCAGAATACTTTACAAAAAACCTGGCAACAAAATATGCAGCAGTTCTACTTGGGAAAAAAAATAAAGAAACTCAGATATCTTCTCTCTCTCATTCAAAGCTCCAGCTATTCGTGAAACCAAAACAGAATCTTGGCTTTGCAGGAGTTCATGCTGCTGCCAGGCTGTAATGATCTATGCTTACTGTACATACACAGAGCATTAAGAGAAGGCAATGTTATTCAAATGAGCCTATGGTTTACTAGATGAATTTAATTATTTCTGGTTTGTTTTTTCCCCTAGGGACTAGTTTTTGATGGAAGAAATTCAATATTAGTACTTAGATGACTTGCAGTATACAAGCAACACTGCTGAGAGCGTACCAAAAGTGGAGTTCAATTATAGCTCAGTGAAGTCAGTAAGGACAATGAGGTTACATCTGTTATTCACAACCTTCAGTGGAGAAAACTAGGTTGCTCATAAACCAAATATAAAAGAAAAAAAAAAAGAAGATGCTGAGATCAAATATAGGTACAATTTTCAGTGGTGATCTATAGCCTAAGAGTATTTTCCTTCTCATAATAAATCTGGATAAAGACTGAAAGTTGACATAATCAGTAATTTCAATTAAGTCTGTAATTTCAAATGTCTCAGATGTAAAGAGGATGGAGGATGATCTTCAGAAAGAAACAATACAGAAGTTTTGTAAATGAGACTTCTGTCCTACATCCCACATTAAACATCCCCAAATTGCTAGCTGCTTTTGAAAAATCAGTCCTATGATCAGAATGCAGAGGGAGATACTTTTCAGTTTAACAGAGTTTCTAGATAGAGAGACAAAGAAAAATAAGTCTTCATACTGTCATTAATCTTGACTAAAAAAAAAAAAAAAGCCAAAACATTTTCATATTTACTAGAAGGAAAAAGCAATATTTAGATGGAGGGCTCTGGCAAGTGAGTTATGCCAATGCTAAAGAGATTTGAGGTCAGTGTTCATGTAGATTTACAATGGTACATCTCTTCTGGTACATGCAGTTTTTAGTAATTAAAAAAAAAATTAAGTTTCAACTGCTGATTTGCCTGAATAGCTTCCAAGACAAGAGCAGGAATGAGTGGGAGAAGGAGGTGTGCAGCAGAGGGCTTTTGGTGGTGGTGAAAGATGGCCTAGCAATAGTGTGTGCACTTGTGTGGTTACCCAAAATAGTAACTAGCCAAACTGAGTTAAGAGGAAAATGCTTTCTGAAGGGTTTGAGCGTTAGAGAGGAGAAATGTGCAAAAAGAGATCTCCTCCTGCCTCCACAGGAGTCATTGCCACATACAGATGTGTGAGAGAAAGCACTAACAGTGACTCTCAGTTGCTAGGGAATGGGGAAGGCGATCAAAGTGAGAAATGTAGTTCTCATCCTCCATCGTATTTCATTACAATGGAGCATCTTCAAATTTGGTGGAGACCTGGTGACTGAGGCACTGCTCAAAAGGTCCTGTGGAAGGGCAAGAACTCGCTAGTCAAGGCAGACACATGCCCAGGACTCCACCCTTGTGCTGCCTGGCCCCATGACAGCCTTGTGGCCTGGTGCAGGAGAGCTCAGAGGTCTCTCAGTCATCTTGTAGCTGACACTGGGAGCTGTCTGAGGGCCCAGTACCCAGTGATACTTAGGATCACCTCCTTCATAAAAGTGGGGTAGTTTGCTCTGACACTATACTAAAAAAATTAAAAGAAGGAAAATGGTATTAAAATGAAAGGTATGAAAAATTAGCAGATTTAGAGAACTTAAGTACTAAGATAATACTCAGATGTGGTTTGAATGT